>NW_017803854.1:527068-554076 GCF_001625305.1 Branchiostoma belcheri | reverse complement strand
ACCAACCAACCAACCAACCAACCAACCAACCAACCAACCAACCAAACCAACCAACCAACCAACCAACCAACCAACCAACCAACCAACCAACCAACCAACGCTGCACACACACGCACGCACGCACGCACGCGCGCACACACACACACACACACACACACACACACACACACACACACCAGGCTACTTTGCGGGCTAAATAAATACTAAGAGCAGAAATCGGCCTAGAAAGTGGATATAATTGGCCAAAGAAGTTTCCACTACTAGTATTTATTCTTTGCAGCCACCGAAAGATCTGCTTGGGGACTACTGAATTAATTTGTTTCGCACGCTCGCAGCTAGTGTTATCCACGAGTCTGACTTTATTTGGCCCAACAATGTTGCCGTCTAGTTTAACTTTATGTACCTCACCTGCGGGAAGGTCGTTTGGCTTTCACCACACCTTGCCTGGCTCTATCTGCTTAGTGTCTACCAGACTAACTACGCTGGCTATATATAAGAGAATATTTGCCAGGGGAGTTTGGCCTCCTTGGGGTTTGACTGTCCGCGCAGTTCAGAGGGAAAGAACCAACGTTGCAACCTACCGAGGCCTGACTTCCCTGGCCAATTTTACTCTCCTTTTTTTGCCGAATTCTACGATCCGTATTCCCGTAGAAAGGCCTGGTGGAGGCTAGGCCCTACTGACTTCACACTATAGAACAATGGCGCAGTGATAAATATGAGAGTACATGCATGTGATATGTGGGAGGTAGATACAGAGGTAAGCAGGTGCGGTACGCCCACTCGACTAGAAACTATTTCAACTCTACACGTACGTTCTACATTACGCTAAACTAGACTTATGAAGGGTACAGTGAGCAGCTGTATACAAAACATGTGATATGTGGGAGGTAGATACTGAGGTAAGCAGGTGCGGTACGCCCACTCCACTCCTAAAGGCCGTAACCCCTAATTATCTCCAAGTAGACGTTTAGTTCTCGACCGATTTTTGACGTGTTTTTTAAAAGCGTTTTTATCTGACGTTCTTTTTTGTGCTGGCATCTTCTTTTTACGCCAGTCCAAAAGGAAAATGGTAACTATGGCCAGTTTGATTCAGTAACTGTCGTTGCAGCCATCGAAAGATCTGCTTGGAGATAACTAATTATTGGCCAGATAGTAGCACATATCGTGGTTGTAGAAGCCAAACAGGTATACCTGGATTTCAACCAGGAGACAAAATTTAGATGTCTAACAAATACACCACTATGATTCGCTTTACACGCGGGCAAGCCTTACATGGGGGCAAACGTACATTTTGTAGCGTACGAAAACTGTATACATTGTACGTCGATTCGTTTTATGTCAACCGCGTGTAAATCGGCCCGCATGTTTCGACGTACGACAAGTACGTGTAGTACGTTCAGATCGTACGATACCTCGAGGGCTAGCGTTGGCGTGCTCTCTGTACACGCACCGCAAGCCATATACATGATCCTGCCAAATACATGACTCCGACACTACTTGGGGGTTTTCAATATACCTGGGACTAGGGATGGGAGGGGTTTAGTCGTGATGTGGGGGACTAAGCCTAACCTAACCTTAATCGTAAGTTTAACCCTAGCACTGAACGATGATCCCAACTCTAACCCTAACCCTACACCCTAACTCTAATACCAACCCTAACCCTAACCCTAACCCTAGCCCTAACCCTAACCCTAACCCTAACCCTAGCCCTAGCCCTAACCCCTACCCTAGCCCTAGCCCTAAACTCTAACCCTTACCTTAGCCCTAGCCCTAACCCTAACCCTAACCCTAACCCTAACCCTTACCCTAACCCTAACCCTAACCCTTACCCTAGCCCTAGCCCTAGCCCTAGCCCTAGCCCTAACCCTAACCCTTACCCTAGCCCTAACCCAAACCCTAACCCTAGCCCTAACCCCTACCCTAGCCCTAGCCCTAACCCTAACCCTAACCCTAACCCTAACCCTAACCCTAACCCTTACCCTAGCCCTAGCCCTAACCCTAACCCTAACCCTAACCCTTACCCTAGCCCTAGCCCTAACCCTAACCCTAACCCAAGCCCTAGCCCTAGCCATAAACACCTGACCTCTCAGGTATGTGGCGGCTCAAGGAACTGGCCACTTCGCCACGCCCCCGCTGTGTACACACTACCTGTCCCTGGTGCCCTTTGTTTGTTTACTTCTGCAGCGAACCAAACACTCACTCGTGCATTCATAGACGCTAGCCTCCACCAGGCCTTTCTACGGGAATACGGATCGTAGAATTCGGCAAAAAGGAGAGTAAAATTGACCAGGGGAGTCCGGCCGCGGAAGGTTGTTTCTTTCCCCGGGGGCCCAGTTAAACCTACAATGCGGCCAAACTCCCCTGGCAAATATTCTCCTCATGGTATATAACCAGAGTAGTTAGTCTGGTAGAGGCTACATGGCGTCATGCTCCCAAAAGTGGGCGTGGCGCCTTGGCTCACTGAATGCCTCCCAGGCAGAGTTGAGTTTTCCCGCCACCACTGTGGCCACAGGAACGAACCAGTCGTCACTAGATCGACCAATCGCCATCGATTCTAAAGTGACGTCACAGATGCGGGAATTTTGAATTTGAAATAAAGTCAAGTGGGTGCAATAACTTGTCTTGTCAGCAGGGCAAGCCTTTGTAATAGCCACAGGCTAGCTGGGCTGCCCTGACTGTGTGTGCTGAACATCCAAACCATGCAATAAATAAATTAAGGGGATATTTTGTCATATTGTAGGAATACATTCTCGCCTCATCGCTAAAAGTATATGCATGCACCCCTCCGGTTTTCACGAAGTGGCATCGTCCAAGGACTTAGGTGACACATGTTTGCCTGCGTACAAAAGGCCATTGCCCTCCACGCACGTGTCACAAGGTTAAACTACACATACGTTACAACAAAATGCAATCTCACATTTTTTATACGACATGGCGGTCTCTCTAGTACTAATACTAGTACTACATGTATGATGTAGCCTACATCCTGGTCGATCAGTATATAAATGCACAAGCCTTTGTCAAAAGTTCCCCTCTAGATACTAGTATTTTTCGAAGTGGCATGGTCCAAGGTGACACATGTTTGCCGTACAAATATAAGGCCATGCATTGCCCTCCACGTGTCACAAGCTTAAACTACACATACGTTACAACAAGGTGCAGCCTCTCACATTTTTTACGACATGGCAGGCTCTGAAGTACTAATACTAGTACTAGCCTGCATCCTGGTCGCTCAGTATATAAATGCACAAGCCTTTGTCAAAAGTTCCCCTCCTGATATTTTACAGTGGCATCGTCCAAGGTGACACATGTTTGCCCGCGTACAAAAGGCCATTGCCCTCCACGTGTCACAAGCTTAAACTACACATACGTTACAACAAGGTGCATCCTGTCACATTTTTGATACGACATGGTGATCTTTCTAGTACTAATACTAGTACTACATGTAGCTTGCATCCTGGTCGATCAGTATATAAATGCACAAGCCTTTGTCAAAAGTTCCCCTCTAGATACTAGTATTTTACGAAGTGGCATGGTCCAAGGTGACACATGTTTGCCGTACAAATATAAGGCCATTGCCCTCCACGTGTCACAAGCTTAACCTACACATACGTTACAACAAGGTGCACACGTTACATACAGTTTCATGCAACAATGGCGGCCTCACTAGTACTACATTTACTAGCCTGTCTTCTCCTAGCCTCACTAACGGCCTCCCCCGCGGGCGCTCAGCTGTGCCAGATGGTGGACGCCTGCTCCTGTAAGCTGGAGAACGGGACGGTGGTAAGCCTGCGGAGCCTGGCTAACGCGGACGGCGGTTACGCCTTCAAGACCGGCGGGGAGAAAGAAACGTTCTGGTACAACCCCTGCTTTGGGTTTGACCAGGTGGGTGGTATAAAATACAGCGGTCAAAAAAGCTGTGTGTTTTTTCTGGCCTCTACCAGGCTCCGGGAGTCGGCTGGAAAGAGTAGAAATCGGTTAAATAGAGAGATAACATGCCAGGGGAGTTGGTCCGCTAGAGAGACCAACATTTTGCCGCACCCGTGACTCTGATACAGTACTTTCTACTTGGCACCTATCAGAGAGCGATTAGTGGACTTGTAAGTTGTAGCGACCCCTGACAGGCTTCGGGTGCGGCAAAATGTACTCTCTAGCGGACCAACTCCCCCGGTATGTTATCTCTCTGTTTGACCGATTTCTACTCTTTCCAGCCTCCTCCCGAAGCCTGGTAGAGGCTATGTTTTGCCATGCACGGAGCCAATAGCAATACCTATCGAATCCAGAACCGTGCATCTCTGGTTCTATTCCTGAATGGGCTAGGGTTAGGATCAGGCACGGTTCTGGATATCATAAAAGTCCCTAGTCTGTGAGAAAAAGAAATGTAAATTTACCGTCTCAAATCATACCAAGTGTGGAAAGATACTGATGTTACGTAGATAAATTCATCTGATTTTGATAGTTACTTTTTTTGTCCACTGTTACTACTGCCCAAATCTTGACAGTGTTTTACAAAACAAATACTAAATTCGCCGACTTAGAGACTCACCTGTGTTGTTTTCTTTTGGCAACGCCTCCGGCGCGGAGCCGGTCTATATGTACATAGTATACTCTTACGGTTTATGTATGTTCTCATCAGGGCAGCGGTTGCAGCAACGTTAGCGTGTGTGCGAACTTGCAGGACCCTGCTGACCGCACCGTCGCCCTGGGGTACGTGAAGCCGGACTCTGTAACCGTTATCAACACCACTACTGTGGCCTTCAGGGTGAGTTAGCCCAGTAAAATTAGAAAGTAAAACTAGAAATGTTTACCTTCGCATAAGGCCTGCTCTTTTATGCACATACAATACCATCTATATAGAACTCTGTATAGGTACAATTTGGGGATATTTCCCGTGCAACGCATTACACCACAGCAAAACGCAACGAATGCGGAAGTAACTATGCCATCGCAGGTCAAAACTTATCATTACAGTTAATAAATAATTCCTGGACTTTCTTTTTCCTGCGCCTGTCGCCACCGTGAATATATAGTTCCGTGAACATGTCCATTTTTCTCAGACCGTGAACTTTTGCTACCGCGTGAACATCAAGTAAATTTTTGTATTCATTATCCTTCTTAAATGCTGCTTTATTATGTGCTTTATTGCTGCCTTCATATTTCTTTGTCCCCCCCCCCCCCCCAGTATACGGGGTACGGCAGTAATAGCGAGGTGTTCGCCACGTGTGACGACCAGGCCACGGAGCCGATCTTCCAGTCGCACGGGATCGTTCACGACCCTAACCAGCAAGATAGGTAACTCACGCACCGTTTGGTATTGTCTAAATGTGCTTCATCGTTGTCTTCATTTCCTTGCGCTTGTAGTTACAGTAAGTACACGGGTTTCAGCACTGTTACAATAAGCGAGGTGTTCGCCACGTGTGACGACCAGGCCACGGGGCCGATATTCCTGTACCACGGGATCATTCACGACCCTAACCAGCAAGATAGGTAACTCATAGCCTCCTGTGCAGGCCCCGCGGCGGTGGGGAAGAGTTTTTAACGCATTATTTTAATACAGCCGGCCATCCTACATAGCCGCCGAGAGAAGGTTCCATTCCGCCCACGTGGCTGGCCGGCTATATTAAAATAATGCGTTAACTATTAAACTGGGCCAGAGATTTACGAAGTTAACAAACGACGAACTGTTCACATACATAAAAACGTTCACATACATCGTCTAAACACCTGGTGATTGAGAAACTCTGTGAATTCGTGTACGCATATCTCAAGAGAAGAGAAGAAACTAGTAAGCTATTGTAAGCTTTAGAGTTAGATGAATTACATGTATAGTATACATTTACAGTAGCTGTTTGTTTTGTTTTTCTTCCTATACAATTCCCTATGTACTAGTAACTAGTATCATCCAATATGTTATGTCATCCAGTGCATTTAGCCCGGAAGGGCATGAATATGCAATAAACATCATTGTCATTGTCATTGTTAAAAACTCTTCCCCACCGCCGCGGGGCCTGCACAGGAGGCTAGGTAGCCTGGGTGCCATCCCCCGTAGTATTCGCCCGCTCCCTAATGTTCAAAATGACTTATTTTGTTAGACTGTCATGGCAGTGGTAAGCTAGCGACATTAGGGAGCGGGCGAATACTACCGTAACGGTGAATGGCACCCAGGCTACACTCATGCACCGTTTTGCTAAGGTCACATTTCCAAACCGGGGCCCGGCCGGGCAGTCTCATAGAACGAAAAGTACGATATAAAAGACAAGGAAACACAGAAAAGTTTTCGATGGTAATCATGGGCACTATTCCTGTATATTCTTGATATGAATGGTTAATTTTTCGTTCATACAAACAGCCCGACGAGGCCCCGGTTTGGAAATGTGACCTAAGCATTTGGTAGGCAAATATACGCCTCCTGCACTGGTAAGTGTTATTAGCCACTACCAGGCTTCGGGAAGCGACTGGAAAGAGTAGCCAAATTGGCCAAATAGACACTGATGCTATGCAAGGGAAGTTGGCCCGCGCTATTAACATAGTACAGTTTTCCGCTCGTACCTATTTGGTCAATTTCTTCTCTTTCCAACCATGGAGGTAAATGCGATTTTTTTACCTGAATGTTCCAAACGATCACCGAAGCCTGGTAGAGGCTAATGTGTTATTTTAAGGCTTCATGTTTCTAGTATAAAGCATAGAAATACAAAAACAAACATTCAAAAATGCTGTCATTCACTGTCTTCTGTCTGCTCGGTTTTGATTTGCATTTCCACGCTGTAGTTCGTCTATCATATTGTTATTTTTAAAAAAATAAAAACGACTTATTTTATTGGACTGGCATCGCAATACTTGTGTTAACTATTATAATCGGAGAATGGACATCAGGATCATTATTTACAGCGTTTTTTTCAAGTTTTCTTGTATGACCTTGAATGAGATGCTGGGTGTCAGCAATCCTTCGATAGCTCAGTTGGTAGAGCGGAGGACTGTAGTGGACATGTGCTGTCATCCTTAGGTCGCTGGTTCGAATCCGGCTCGAAGGAAAGTTTTTTTTTCATCAGTCAAAATGCTGAGAGATAGCAGAATGTACATGGAGGACTTTTTTTTTAAAATGACTTATTAAAATGAATCGAATCCTAAAGATTGGAACAATGACAGGGAAAAAAAATCACTGATACCCAATCTTTAAAATGTTTATCCTCTCCATACAGGTATGTCTTTTCCCTGACTTCTTCGGAAGTCTGTGCCAGGCATGCGCAGTGTAAACAGGTGAGTCAATCCGATGATCTTTGTGTGTGCGTGCGTGCGTGCGTGTATGCATCTCGTGTCATGCAGTGTGTGTGTACATGTGACTGTGTGTGTGCGCGCGTGTGTGTGTGTGTGTGCGCGGGCGTGTGACAGCGTGTGTGTTTGTGCATGTGTGTGCGCGCACATGTGTGTGGGCGCGCTCGTGCTTGAGAGAGTGAGAGAGAGAGAGAGGTAGAGTAAGAAGGTCTGTGCGTGCGTATGAGTGCGTGCGTGTGTGCGTGTGAATGAGTGTGCGTGCGCGCACGTGTGTGTGTGTGTGTGTGTGCGCGCGCGCGCGCGCGTTCATGTGAATGAGTGTGTGTGTCTCCAAACGAGGGTAACCTGTTCCGAACAACAGCCTGCCCTGCCGACAAACATCCGCCCCCTCACCCCTCCTTGAACCCTGGCCTCTCCTCCAGCGGTGAGCAAACAGCTCAGTCGCGACGCGGCTGGGGACAAGCTGGTCTGGGGTCAACTAACTCTATGTTGATGTTAAGAATAATCATTAACTTGTTTCAAACCAGATGCAACGAACAAAATAGCAATGAGGCAAAAAACGTGAACGGAAATATACGGTTTTTTTATGTTTGATGCTACTAGTATTTGCTTACAATAGTCCTGTTACAATGACCCAAATGGAACATGCGTTCTGTTCCATTCATAATTTTCGTCAAACCAGAATGCAACGACCAAAATCGAAAATTTGCGGTCAATTCAGAAAATGAACGGAAATATCTTAATGCAACCTTGAAAACCCCAGTTGCAGCTGGATGTTATCACCATTTATTCTACCTTTAAGTTACTGAACTATATGTATTGCTTTAACTTATTCCTGTGCTTCGGAGTTTATGTCTTGTTCCCATCACGTTAGGTTGATCGGTGCACCTGTAAGATGGACGATGGGTCCGGAAATCTCAACCTTCACTCCTTCAACCGTCCCGAGAAAGCCCTGGAGATCGCGGTACCCGGTGGTACCGTGTACTATAACCCGTGTGTAGGTAAGCCGTGGTACCCGATGGTACCTGTTGTGTAGTACGTATGTAGGTGAGACGTGGTACTCGATGGTACCGTGTACTACAACCCTTGTGTAGGTGAGCCGTGGTACCCGGTATGGTACCGTCTACTACAACCCGTGTGTAGGTGATCATGGTACCCGATGGTACCGTGTACCACAACCCGTGTGTAGGTGAACCATGGTACCCGATGGTACCGTGTACCACAACCCGTGTGTAGGTGAACCATGGTACCCGATGGTACCGTGTACCACAACCCGTGTGTAGGTGAACCATGGTACCCGGTGGTACCGTGTAATACAACCCGTGTGTAGGTGAGCCATGGTACCTGATGGTACCTGTTGCGTAGTCCGTATGTAGGTGAGCCATGATGCTCAGTGGTACCAAGTACTGTAACCTTTGTGTAGGCGAGTCGTTGCACCTATGGTACCGTGTACTACCACCCGTGTGTAGATGAGCCGTGGTACTTGATGGTACTGTGTACTACAACCCGTGTGTAGGTGAGCCATGATGCTCTATGGTACCACATACTGCAACCCGTGCGTAACTTTTTGCAAAGCAAATGCATAATGTTAACCTTCGCATATGGTTTGCTCTGTTAATTCTTACTCAAACACATTCATATATATGGTCAGACACTAAATCCCTCCTGCTATGAAAGTGCAACATGATGTAACCCAACACTCCCCCCCATTCAAAATCCTGGCTACGGGCATGCACTAGTCACCATGGCAACAGACACAACATTGGTTCAGGTCAGAGGTCACTGTTTGGAGAAGAAGAAGAATAAGAAACTGAGCAAAAACAATATACTTTCCTTCGTAAACATAAATATACTGAAGCAAGCTTTATCCTACAGGAGTCGGCGGCAACATATCGGACACGTGTCAGGACGCGTCGGTGTGTCTGAAACAGGGCGACACGTTCCTCAACCTGGGGTCGGCTCGATCCGGGGTTTTCATGACGGATGAAGATGGTGACGTCATCTTGGAGTACCACAACCTCCAGGACGAGACAAAGTACGTAACGTGATATTGTATCGTAACTCTTATGTTTAGTATCATGTTGGTAGTTACATGTTTAGAGTTAAAACTTTAAATCCAAAACAAAAAGTTCTCTCACCTATAGCTTTCGACCGGTCACTCTGGTCTTCCTCAGTAGACTTAACTTATGTTTAGTGTTAACGGGAGGGGTCCAAAGTCCGGCAGGGGTCCAAAGTCCGGCATAGTTTTAAAGATTATTATAATTCTGTTATGCTTGGGTGAATCCACTTAATAAGAACAATTAGTTATGGAGCAAGACTTTATGTTAAAAATAACAAAGTCGGAAAGCTTGTCGAAGTTTATTGCTCAAACTGCTAGCGATTGAAATATTTGTTTGAATTTAACGCTTTTCGCGGAGGTTGACGAGAGAACGTGTCCAGCAGCCTTCAGAACTGTCAAATCATTCATCCTAAAGTGTGACATGTGCAAAAATTTTACCCCACACATGAAAGGTGATTATTATACTTTTCATAGAAAACACACCATGGCTTGACATTGTCTTTATCCTTGGAAAATCGAAGCTTAAATAACGGGCAAATGTTTACACTGTGAACACCTAGCGGCCCGCCATCTTTACTGAGCCGCTACGAACAGGCAGCCGGGCGATACAACAGAATGAAGTTTGTAAACTCGTCGGTAGAGCGCCGACTATTCCCGAAAATCAAACCCTACCTGTTCAAAAATCCCATAGTCACTACTTCTGCCAAATAATTATAAGGCTGAAAAGACCATCAAGGCAACCGAAAGCGGATATATTTGAGGCTCTATATTTGGGCGCACGCAGTTGAAAACAACGCCGCCATTTTGTTTCTTAGTGGCGGGGTGACTTAGCTTTCACCGAGGGAGACTTGTATCTACGAACATTGGAAAAAGTGGCGTAATAGAAAATATGGCACATTTTTGGGACAAAAAAATAGTGTTGCAAACTTATAGTGTTATTATGTTTGCATGGAGTGCTGAAATAGTCACAGCACGGACTTGGTTGTTACGTATGCCGGAGTTTCGACCCCCTTTTGGTGTTGGAACGTTCCACGAGAACGCAAACCAAAAACCTGCCGTGACTCTCGTGTGCTGTCAAACGGCAGTGCGGAACGCTACCGTGAAATGAAATATACGTCTGTACAGCTTAAATCACAGATATATTGCTGTTTCAAGATCTAGCCTTATTTTTTGATAGGTTTAGGGTGACATGTACAGTAACAAAATACGTGCGTCAACACATAGAACAGTATGCCGGACTTTGGACCCCTCCCGTTATTCCAGTACAATTTACGGATGTAAGGCCACACCGCCTTAATTTTATGGATGACATCCTCTGAAGTCCCCCAAACTAGTGCGCGCGGGCGAATAAAAGAAAAATCCGGCCAAAAATAAAAATGCTACTAAATCACAGGAATACAAAGCTGGTGTTGTGAATTTATTGCAGTACATACCAACATATACAACAAGAGTTTCACAATCTCATACCTTCGCCAAATGATGTTAACCCTTGCGGGTGACGAATTATACAATTTTAATCATTGATTTTGTAAATAAGAGCCTCATTTGCATGGATTATATCAGTTGATCATATTCTCCATCCAATGACAGCCTTATCATAAGAAAAAGGCTATTATAGCACTTCCTCATAAATTATGCAAATGAGGTGATGATTTGAATAAATTATGTTTATTGATGTTCACCTTCACTTAACTTCCAAATGTGGCAAGTATGAAATTTGGGGTGCAGCAGTTACAACTATGGAATTATAAGAATTTGCCATTAATTATGCAAATTAGGTTCTCATTTACATAATCTATATCTTCAGATGTTTTTCTCGTTCTCAAGTAGATGTCACAAGTGCTTCATAGTTCTATTATCGAACAAAGCAGATTTATAGAATTTCCTCATTAATTATGCAAATTAGCTCCCGATTTGCATAATTGCCATCTGATTATGTCAAGCATTCCTTCAGCTACCTACATACCAAAAATCACGACAATACGTCGACCGGTTCTTGAGTTATCGTCCTTCAATTTTTTCAACAAATGCTCCTGCAGTTCCAGAACAAACGGCTAGGGGGCCCAAACTCACGTCACTTCTTCCCTAGCCCAAGAGCTTTCTACCACCCAAAATTCGTGACCCTAGCATGTCCAGATCAGGAGATATCAAAACCAGAAGTTCTGCTGCAGTACCAAGGAAAGCCGCCAGGGGGCCCAAAATCTAATCATTTCTAGGTCTCATTAAGACCTACCCACCTACCAAGTTTCATTCCAATCCATCCACTGCTTCTCGAGTTATCTTGCTAAACCACACACACACACACAAACACACCCACACACAGACAAACGCTACTGAAAACATAACCTTCTTGGCGAAGGTAACAAGCCGGCACATGCTGGCTTTTGCCGAAGTTATAAGTCGGCAGTCTCGGCACTGTTCGTATGTACTGAGTTCTTGAGTCGTGGAGCTTAGGTAGCCTGGGTGCCCGGCATTGTTGCTAACTACCATGGACTACCCAGACCAGAGCCTCGGTGGACATGATCTTTTTTATAAACATTTCACAAAGACACTTTTAGAACAATAAATGCTAAATTCTGTACCTACACGGAGCCTACAGCTATACATACTAAAATTTCCTCTTCACATTCGAAAAATCCCTTCTATACATTCTAAAAATCTCCCCCCATACATTCTAAAAATCACCGCCATACACTCTAAATTTGAGCTCCGTACATTCTAAAAATCGCCTCTATGCACCTCTGTTAACTTTTAAGTTCTCGTTTGAGAAATTCTTGTAATGATTTTAAGGAAAACTGTGCAACATTAACATTTAAGGAAACTGTGCAATATTATGTGTCTGTGAATTGTATCACAATGTTATGTGTTTAATGTTTCCCTGCATGTACGGTCATAATTCATGTACACTTTGCACAGCGGACATTCAACATTCGACATTAAACACATGGAGAGAATTTGTGGTCCGTTGTCTGTATGTTGAAAAAGCTGCCTGCTAAAAGTCAAACTAGGCGTGTCATTTCAACACGTTATCTATAGTAAACTTGGTCAAGCGAAGATCCCACCAATACGGGGACGCCTAAGCTTAATATCCTGTGGCTTTCTGTTGTTCTGTTGTGACAAACTTATCAGATAAGACCCTAAGTATGTATAATTTATGTAAGGTGTGTTAAGGTGTTACGCTTAGCTATTGTAGTGCGCAAAGGAGTGCCGTTTCTATAGGTTATTTGTTTGGTCATGTGGAACAGGCCACAACGACTTGATTTTATGGATGCCATCCTCTGACGACCACCAAACTAGTGTGCGCAGGCGAATAAAAAAAATCCGGCCAAAAATAAAAATGCTGCTAAACCACAGGAATACAAAGCTGGTATTGTGAATTTGCGGCAGTACATAGCGACGTATACAACAAGCCGTGGACTGACTACCCAGGCCTAGAGCCTCCGAGGACGTGATCATTTTTTTTTTTGTAGAACAGGCGAAAATCAATGCGCGCGCGGATGTCATCCATAAAATTAATTTGGTGTGGCCTAACACAAAAGAGACGATTAAGGCCGCACAACACAGTATTCATGGGCGAACCCCGTAGTCAAAAGTAGTCCGGGCACAAAGTAGTGCTACACAATACTAGGGAAGGGTGCAGAGATTGTTTTGTGCATGGCATCGAGACAGAACCTGTGGTAAATGTTAGAGGAATACGTCAGTTTTGAGACTGTAAAAGTTGGATTATGGTGCGTGTTTAGTCGGAGTAGATTTGCGCTTGGATACTTGTCCCGCCTAGTACTGTGCGTCGGCTGCAGTTCCATGACCTCCGCAGTGGCGCTAATAAAAGAGGGCGCGAGAAGAGAACTAGCCGGCAAATTTAAGCTCATTTTCACATATTTTGTACACTATACCCTGAAATTAAACATATCAAAATTCTGAACCTTGCTTGTGCACCCTAGTATGATTTTCCGTGAGTCGAAGTGAGTCACTTTGGAGTCCTTAACTATAGAAATCCCCATAGGGCTAATACTGTGTTGTGCCGCCTTATTCTGGATGTGGATGTGTCAGATATTGACATTTGCAGCCATTTATTAGCTCATTTGTCACCATTTCGTACTTGAAGCGTTTGAAAAATCCCAGAAACAAGATTTTTTTCTGTTTTTTTTTTCTCTGAACAGGACGACGAAGGTGACCTTGACCTGTGACCCCTCTGCCCGCGTGGAACCGGTGTTCGAAAGTCCGTCCTTGACTGACGGCCACCTGGTGAGACCTGATGGTATTGCAAAAAGCACCCCCACTTGCCTGGGTGCCATCCACAGTAGTATTCGCCCGCTTTAGCTTACAACTGGTGTGATAGCCAGCGACATTATAGAGCGGGCGAATACTACTGGGGATGGCACCCAGGCTACCCCCACACCATATTTCTTGTAAAATGTTCACCTATGCGAAAGCGTCGAACCCCTCTGTTCTATTTCAAACACCTCAGTCAAATTCAGGGAGGGAAATCTGAAAGCAGCAAAATGAGCTGATGTCTGCTTGATGGATAAAGACTTCTTGTTTTACCGGTAAAACTGAATTTGTGACATCGGATGCACTTTCAAGTTAATCAAAGATGAGTAGTTTGATCCCTGTAGTTGTTAATACCGCTATTTGTTTGTCCGACTTTGCGCGTCCTTCCGGGCTGATTTTGATGGATGTGTTAAATAGTAGAACACGTCGGTAGTTCGATGTGTTCGACCCACATTGGTCTATTCTATCCAGTGTTGTTCGAAGATAGATTGCTACTTTTTGGCATATCAGGCAACAATACTAGTAAGGTGGCTATAATTGGAAGATGTAGTATCCCTAGGTAATGTGTACAAAAATTGCTACTACTAATGACCAACGCTTTTCCTTCGCCAGTCCGTCACCATGAAGAGCGTGTGCGCATGCGCGGGGTCCTGCATGTTCCCGGCCCGCACATGCGCAGCGGGCGACAGCTGTAGCTGTAAGATGAGTGACGGTTCGGGCACGGTGAGTCTGCACGCGCTGGATAACCCCGCGGCGGCCTTCAAGGACGTGGCCACGTCGTCGGGCGTGGAGTACACGTTCTACTACAACCCCTGCAGCGGTCTCACCGTCGGTACGTATTGTAACATTAGTACTATGGCCGACAGGTGAAATGTATTGTAAGTACTACCGTGGCCGACGGGTACTTGTATTGTAACACTACCGTGGCCTACAGGTACAATGTAGAGTAACACTTAGTGATACAACATCTAAGAAAGTCCAGCGTCAGAAGTGGAGTACACGTTCTACTACAACCCTTGCAGCGGCCTCACTGTCGGTACGTATGGTAGTACGGTGGCCGACAGGTACAATGTACTGTAGGTACTACCGTGGCCAACAGGTACAATGTATTGTAACACTGTTGGAGTGTAACATCTAGGAAAGTCCAGCGCCAGGCGTGGAGTACACGTTCTACTACAACCCCTGCAGCGGCCTCACCGTCGGTACGTAGTACCTAGCCGGCTTCAGGAGGTGGCCGGATAGAATAGAAACTGGTCAATTAAAGAGATAACATGCCGAGGGAGTTGTTCCGCTAGAGTACATTTTTTTACCTTGGATGGGTGTATTCTATCTCTCTCTATTTGGCCAATTTGTATTGTAAGACTTGCAGACATCTAGGGATTATTACTATGTATATTTGGCGAAAGAAACCAATATGATATATTCGAAGTCGCACTACATTTATTTTTCTTACGGAAGCGTTGTGCAATGCTTACATAGTCCCTCCGGATTTGATGGAGTCTTACAGTTGACGGAACAGTCAAGGTTTGTCCTCAACATATAGTAGATAGCCTGGATGCTCATCTCTGGACACAGCATCTTACATGTCTCTCTCAGGTCTGGAGGGGTGTGCAGACGTGTCGGGCTGCGCGTATAACCACGTGGCGCGGCGCTACTCGGCACTGGGAGCCGTCATGCCGGACGCCTTCACACCGGATCAGGAAAGGCTCATCATCGCCTACTCAGGTATCACTCACTCACTCACTCACTCACTCACTCACTCACTCACTCACTCACTCACTCACTCACTCACTCACTCACTCACTCACTCACTCACTCACTCACTCACTCACTCACTCACTCACTCACTCACTCACTCACTCACCACTCACACCCGTAACTGCAATATATTGAATATGTCCGGACATATGTATGTAAGAAACGTTTTTCAGCGTATTGTAGAGTGGTAGAGTGGATTCATTCCTCAAGCTGACCAACATCTCGCTCACGCAGTCGTCTCTCAGTAAGACATCTGAAACCGGTCGTGTGAAGGCTGAATAAAAGTTCTAAACCGTAGCATGGCGGCTCCAGATGTCTCAGTAACGACTGTGATATATTACTGTGGTTTGATAGATGTGAGTTATGTTGAGTATTAATTCCACTCTACTGTATACTACACGTAACGGTTTTTCACAACACTTTCTCTTCACGTCTGCAGACCAGCAGAGCGGCATGTCCTTTAACCTGACCCTGGTGTGTGACGTCACGGCTGCCGAGCCGAAGTTCGCCTTCACCGGAACCCGGCTGCAGAACAGCTACGACTTCATGCTGACCACGAAATGCGCATGCGCGGACGAGTGCGCGGCCAACGGTCTGAAGTAGCTTGACACTAGCCTCTACCAGGCTTCGGGAGACGGCTGGAAAGAGTAGAAATCGGCCAAATAGAGAGAGATAACATGCCAAGGGAGTTTAGGTCCGCTGGACAGTACAGTTTGGCATGTTATCGCTCTCTATTTGGCCGATTTCTACTCTTTCCAGCCGCCTCCCGAAGCCTGGTAGAGGCTAGCTTGGCACAGTCAATCGAGTTGCCGTCCCGTGCCAGCTCACGGCAAACCAAAGATAGAAGTCCTCTTGCAAACTTAGATAAATAAATGACTTGAATAAGCAAACAAACAAAAACAAACAAACAAATAAACAGATAAATAAACAGACACACAAGAAGAAACAGCAGTGAAATTATTGAATAATTCTACAAGATAGAACATAGAATGCAGGAAGAAGTTTGTTTTCATATCTAGAACAATATTAAACTAACGATATCATTTCTATCTATCCATGGGCGATAGGCCACCGAGTTTTTGTTGAGATCGCTGTTGCTTTGTTTTATGAACACTCGTATACTGTGCACTCCGTACAAGCTTAAGATTCCCGATAATCATACACTGAACACAAACACTATGAACACGGTCCGTTGAAAGGATCCGAAGAGTCATGAACTCAACACATAACACCGTGAACACTGTCCGTCGAAAGATTCCCGAGAATCATACACTCATCACATAACACCGTGAACACTGTCCGTCGAAAGATTCCCGAGAATCATACACTCATCACATAACACCGTGAACACTGTCCGTCGAAAGATTCCCGAGAATCATACACTCATCACATAACACCGTGAACACGGTCCGTTGAAAAATTTCCCTAGAATTCTCTGTACAATGAACCATACAATCATATATAATACATACTGCTGGGTACTTGGTCCGCTGAATCATACAATAAAAAGCACACTCATTACTCAGCTGTTACATTGGCGTTCAGGGTAGCGCAAAGGCCGACGGGAATAGAACAGGTTTCGCAAACTCGAATGCGTTCGCAAAACCGCTGCTCGACTCGATAGAACCCCAAGCCGGGGCTAGCGCTAGCGATGGTAACTTCAAAAAGATGACAGGGTAGGAAACACCTACCCGTGAACTGCGTTACCAACTGGGGTGGCAGCAAAAATGTGACTTAGAATCACGTTCGGTGTGAAGTCCCTGCCTCCCCAGACTCAGAAAACAACGATATAGTACATTTTAGAGATATTGGGCACAACTACACTTTCCAAATCTCATGCCTGGGAAACATATGTAGAACTGAAAACATGTAGGTGGGGTTTGTGGACGTGTTTAGAGTACATTTACACATAGCATGTCAAGACTCTTGTCGGGTGATGTAGCCAGTTGTGTGCGTTTACATTTTAGAACCGCGCGGGAAATGTGGGCCTATCGTGCGTCTGATTGGCTAGCGATGATGTCATTGACCTGTACAGCAGCGACCTGGTAACGCAGTTCGCCGGAAATTGGACTTTACAAAATGCTTCATATCTTCTTTAAAATATGGTATCATACCCCCAAAAAGTTTACATGGCTACTTAGTTACCCCTTGATTATAGATAGTATCAAGACTTTTATTTTCCTTATGGCATTTCGCAGAAAATAGGGTCTTTTGAAATGGCATTTCGCACCTAGTGTATACTAGTACTAAGTACCTAACCAAGATGAAGCGTTCGGAAGTCGCTGTTCGGCTCTCGGCAATCTTCGGGAGACTTCGGTATCTGTTCGTATGGTTCTTTGGAATCCTCATCAGTTTGTGACCGTGTTCAGTGTACGTATGATTCTAGGGAACCTTTCAACGGGCCGTGTTCACGGTGTTATGTGTTATGTGACTGTATGATTTTTGGGAATATTTCAACGGACCACTGTATTGTGATGGCAACGGGCTGAATGAGCAGACACAGTGTATGTTCTAGCATGCGCGAAACCATAATAAGGATTTTATTTAATGGTTTACAAAACAATGTAACGTTACATGTATTGTTAGATCTCAACAAAAACTCGGTGGCCTAGCGCCTGTGATCTATCGTTTCAAGATGTTACTTTCAAGTTTCAACCCTTTATTGTAAGGTTGTCTGATTTAATGTGACTGTTTCTTGTGACATGAAACGTCTGAAAAATGTATCGAGTTGTTTGAGTAACAATTCTATGTGCATGTAGAGTAGAGTTATTTTGTCATGCCACATGCCAAATGCCAACGACAAAATGGCAAACTGTGCCTCACAGAGAAATACGTTCATCTGGGTGGGCGGCCTTCCACTTCAAGTATCGAGCTTTGCGAGCCATTGGGTCATCTTTGCACAGTCCTGGGCATGCGCAACGTGTCTTCAGGCTTATGATGTAGAAGTTTTCGGACGGCTCCCCCAGCGCGGTGAATTCTGGGACATGCTGGTCAGGGTCGCACATCAGACGAAGGTCAAAGCGGCGGCCAGTGTCTTTTTCTACGGTGTAAAAAAGAAAGAAAAAAAAACAACTTCTAAGAACATCTGGTGATATTTGAACCTATTTTGACATACTGTTGTAGCAATCACGACATTTTTCTAATTGTGGCTAACGAATTCCAAGGATTTCACAGTTAAGAGAGCAAAACCAACACTTTAAACGTGCCTTTTCTCTCATCCTTACTTTGTCTGAGTCTCAGTAACGTCGAAAATTAAAAAAAATAGTATCAAAAACTCTTGTTTTTATGTTACCTACGCAGAATTAGAAGGAAAAATATTGTTTTTGCTCAGTTTATCTTCTTCTCCAGACACATGAAAATGCCAATATCTTCGCAACAGCTTGGAAAAGCTTAAAGTTCGGCAAGTTTGTATCATGTACTGTACCTGAGTATACGTAGTGAAAGACGACACTTCCGTCCTCTTGGCTGACCTCAGCGTTTGCCTGCGGTGCGACGTCACCGATGGCGTAGTAGAGCTCAGCCGCCGTGTCGACCTGACAGGCCGATACGTTGGTGCACACCGTGTTGGCTGGAAAAGACATTTTTAAATTCCAACATGTAATCACAAGACGTGGTGACGGCACACTCAAGTTTTTTTTCAACTTATATTAATTCCGCCACCAACACAGGGACAGCACAATACTCATTTTTCACCTGAGCGAAGTTTCTGTATCTCTGTGGTACCGTGGCCGACAAGTACAGATCTGCGCCGTCTGCGCAAACACCTGCTTCGTCGTTTCTGTGTAGACGACGCAGGTATGTACCTGTCGGCCACGGTACTGTGGAATTACAACGATAACCCATTACAGCTTACTAAATGAGAACCCGGAGCAGGGGTTGTAGTAGTAGGTGAAGTTCCGGCCGAGGTCAGGCTGGAAGTGGGTGGACCTGAGCGGCGCCCAGGGGTTGTCCAGCGGGTGCAGGTTGACGTCACCTGTCCCGTCACTCATCTCACAGCTGCAGGCGTCCTTCATGGTGCAGGTGACAGCAGGTGCCAGGCAGGCACCTGGGCAGGCGCACACGCTAGTCAGCTTAAAGTTCTGCAGGATGCAAAGAAAAAAAAGATTTTTGTGGCGTAATGGTTGGGCATTCGGCCCGGAACTGCATCTATTGAACGTTCCCAGTCGAACACCATAAGCCCCGCCCCCTGTTCTATGTCTAACCCTACTTCGACGGAGGTGTTCGAAATAAAACAGGAAGTTCGACGTGTTCGAAATAGAACAGCTGCAGGTGTCTTTCATGATGCAGGTGACCGGAGGGCCCAGCCAGGCACCTGGACAGGCGCACACGCTAGTCTGAAACACGTGAAGAAAAAAAAGAGGTGGTTGGATCTAGAGAGTGGCCTTAAAGGGAAGAGAGGGAGGGAGGCACACAGCCACACAACTCAGCCACACAAAACGATGCTTCTGTACCCGTAAATAATGATCAAAACAACTTACCAGCAGGAGGGGCTCGGCCCACTCGAACTCGAACAAGGCCTTGTCCCTCTGACCTGGGTCACAGACGAGATTCACGTTCGAGACCCTGGGAATAGACGTGTTCTGTTATATTTCCGTCTTCAGAGAAATTAGAAACATTTAGGTACTCAAGCCCAAACAAACGTTCTACACTTTTTCTTCAAGATTGCATAGTCCACTCTCACTTTAAATAAATAAAGACTAAGCTTTCCTTCCAGGACATGAATGAATTTGGACTAACTTCAAATTATGGTTGAACCCGTCTACTCTTGGAACGTGACGTCAGAGACACGTGGCCGTAGTAGAAGGTCCTACGTGCCAGATAACTTGTGTCGCCCCCCGTCTCTGTTCAGGATAAGTACAGCCTAGTTTTCATGACAATGACGTTTCATTTCTTACCTTGTAGCGTTGTCCGTAACGTGGCTGTAGCTGATTGTGACCTGGCTCGTTTCCGGGTCGACAGAAAACCTTGCGGAGTCGGTGCTGCCATAGTTGTACCCCTGTCCAGTGTTGTCCCTCCACTGCTGGCAGACAGAGGTCGCCTCGCTACACTCGCTCACGTTAGCCTGCTGCATAGCTGTGGGGATAGAGAACTCTGACTGGTTCACTGGTTCATATGTGAACCTGTCAGAATTGCCCTGGGGAAGGTGACAGACGGTCACCGAAACGTCGGATGAATAAAAAAACGTGGTTATGTAGAAAGAGTCTCTTTACTCAGTGACTTACCAACCTGATGAAACTATTTCACACACATATTGTTTTTGATCTGAGGCCTCTTCGCTGCACTCGCTCACGTGAGCGTGCTGCATAGCTGGGGGATAGATAACACTTCTTGCATCATCAATCTAGATGACGTTTGGTGTTTGATGTTTTACTATGATAACCTTCGCAGAAGGAAAACATATAGTTTTTGCTCCGTTTATTCATCTTCCTCTTCTTCTTCTCCAAACAAATACCGGTAAAGTCAATGACCTAGGCTAGAAGTCTGTCACCATAGTAACTAGCATTGCAGCATACGGTCTGCAGTGTTGGGTTACATTATGTAGCAGGACAGAGCTAGAGTAGCTGCTCACCATATATTAACCGGTACAGTATATGAACCAATTTGAGTAACAATAAACAGAGCAGTACTTTGTTAGGCTAGACCATGTCGGGGTAAACATCAGCCCAAAGGTTACCGTTATAGTTTGATTTTCTTTACCTTCACACGGTGAGTATAGGAAGGTGAACATGGAATGGTCGATCCTGTACACGCTGTTGGGATGAGCCAGAGAGCGCAGCTCAATTCTCCCCGAGCCGTCGCTCATTTCACAGGAACAACCATCCACCTGATAGTGCGACATCACAGAAAACTTTAGTAGTTTAGAGAACGTTATTGACTCAACAAAAGTACAGCGACTTTCGTAAGGTCTTTAACTTGACACACAGACAGACGAGTGGGTACAACAGAATTGGCCTACGTACAGGACTATAGATGAATCAACTTATACTACTTGTTCTAAGGTCTAAACATTCTTTGATATATTTACCTATGTGTACACGGTAAAAGTTATCACCTTCTAGAATGAAATTAAATTTATCTATAGCATTAAATGTAACAAATTTCGTTGAGCAAGCAGGAAAAAAGGTTGAACAGCTTTGTACGTTTATCATTGTATAGTGGACAATCCAGACAATAAAACCATTTCAAAGTCCAAAATAACTATAAACAATTAAGTTTACACATACAAGTAGCTCCCGCCGGAAGTTGCTTTTGGGTGCGGATTTTACATGTTGTGGTAGACTGTTCCAGAATGAGATTGATTTGTACAAAAGTGTCTTTTTCGGAGTGATAAACACTCAAGGTTTCAACTGTCTGTACGTGTATGCACCTATGTCTGCTCCCTACCTGTTTACATTCAAGCTGCGACAGAGCCGACTGGACGCTCCAGGCCAGAAGTACAGAAACCGTAACCCTCCACATGGCATCTCAGTTCGAAAGATTCACAGCAGCAAAACAAGAATCGTCGGTCTACACTGACTAAATAGCACAGTTGGTGTGTCGCAACGAATGGTAATAATTATGAATGAGTTGAGTCATCACTATTGAGGACATCGAACTTTGAGCCGTCACATGAAAGCATGTGACGTCTCACGCAAACATGTTATTATGTTTACCGAAGGAAAACATATTGTTTTGCTACGTTTCCTCTTCTTCCGTTCCAAACACTGACTTCGGACCTGGTCAACGTCTCTCACCATGGTAACTGGTGTTGGGTTACATTACCATGACATTATGTTGCAATTTTATTTGCACTCATGTCTGACCATATATGTATGAATGTATTTGAGTAAGAATTAACAGAGCAGACCATATGTGAAGGTAAACATTATGCATTTGCTTTGCAAATATTACCTTTCTAGTTGGAACAATATTTCTGTTAGTGACCTATTTAGGGTCAGATTGACTTTCCGACACAGTAGATCAATGATCGCAACGGTTGTTTGTTGTAGCGGGATAATATTGTTTTTGTATACATTTTCCATATGTCAAGAGTGGACAGGAGTAGATATTTCGGAGATGATATTTCATTTTTCATTTCATTTCTTTATTCAGGTTTACCAGGAGGTACACACCTTGTTGATTAGGAGTTTTTTGGGAACGCTAACATTAAAATATACGATGAAATACTGCTTCTTACCTGTTTACATTCTATTTTTGTTTCACTCGCGATCGGCGCTGTGGGGATTTTAGACACTGAAGAAGACTATTTCTTGGGAGGGGTGAAGGGAGCCATATACATCAGGGCCCATCACCCTTCATTGAACCGCGACGGGGGCCGACATCGTCTACCAGATACCAGAGTAACTGGTCGAAAGCTCTAGGTGAGAGATCTTTCTGTGTTGGATCAAAAGTTTTAACTTTAAAC
Source organism: Branchiostoma belcheri (assembly GCF_001625305.1). Classification (NCBI taxonomy): domain Eukaryota; kingdom Metazoa; phylum Chordata; class Leptocardii; order Amphioxiformes; family Branchiostomatidae; genus Branchiostoma; species Branchiostoma belcheri. The sequence continues at coordinate 531,310 of NW_017803854.1, read as the reverse complement.
ATGTTTACATTCTAGTTGCGACAAAGCCGCTCTGACGCTTCAGACCAGGAGGAGAAAAACTGTAACCCGCCACATGGTATCTGAATTGGCGAGATTCCCGGCAGCAATAGGAAGAGTCTTTGATATACACTAACTAAAAATCACAGTAACGTTATGTGTGTTGCAATGGACGGCAATAACCATGTAACAGTTGAAAAATGCCCTATTAGGACATCGAACTTTGTGCCGTCACATGAAAGCATGTGATGTCTCATACAAACATGTTATTGCTTCTAGTGCCCTATTTAGGGTCAGATGGACTTTCTGATACATTACGTCTGATAGATGAAATGTTGCAACGGTTCCGCAAATAATTTCATCAGGTTGGTAAACGGCTGAATAGCAAAGTTCTTTCATCACAACCATTTATTTTTCAAGAGCCGACGTTTCGATGACCGTCTGTCATCTTCATCAGGGCAATTCTGACTGGTTTAATGTGCACTGACGCTAGATCAGTCATCGAAACGTCGGCTCGTGAAAAATAAATGGTTGTGATGAAAGAACTTTGCTATTCTGTTGCAACGGTTGTTTATTGTAACGGGATCACTGCGTTTCGACATGTGCACATTTTAGGCATGTTTTAAGGGTAGATACGTGTTCTCCTATGGAGATGATATGAATATCTGACGTTACTGTCACAAAAATAAAAAACCCTCCTGTATATCAAAATATAAAGGTTGAAAATCAAGTGAGAAAGCCGCCGGGTGTTTTTGCAAGCTTCAAGATGTATTTACTGAACTTTTTTGTATGTGAGAAACACTGCACTACATTCAATTCATAATGGATAAAAGTATTCACAACCAAATACAATATTGCACATATGATTAACTGCCTTACAGCTTTAAAATGGTCATCTTCGTTGGTCTTGATACTGAGTTGTACATGATCCTCAGTCAAAAGCCATGAACAATCGTTTTCATTAACAAGAGTTCCACGATCTCATACCTTCGCCAAATGGTGTTAACTCTTGCGGGTGACAAATTATACAATTTTAATCATTTATTTTGTAAATAAGAGCCTCATTTGCATGGATTATATCAGTTGATCATATTCTCCATCCAATGACAGCCTTATCATAACAAAAAGGCTATTATAGCACTTCCTCATAAATTATGCAAATGAGGTCATGATTTGAATAAATTATGTTTATTGATCTTCACTTCACTTTACTTAACTTCCAAATGTGGCAAGTATGAAATTGGGTGCAGCAGTGACAACTATGGAATTATAAGAATTTGCCATTAATTATGCAAATTAGGTTCTCATTTACATAATCTATATCCTCAGATGTTTTTCTCGTTCTCAAGTAGATGTCACAAGTGTTTAATAGTTCTATTATCGAACAAAGCAGATTTATAGAATTTCGTCATTAATTATGCAAATTAGCTCCTGATTTGCATAATTGCCATCTGATTATGTCAAGCATCACTTCAACTACATACATGCCAAAAATCATGACAATACGTCAACCGGATCTTGAGTTATCGTCCTTCAAATTTTTTTCAACAAATGCTCCTGCAGTTCCAGAACAAGGCGCTAGGGGACCCAATCTCATGTCACTTCTTCTCTACCCCCAAAGCTATCTACCAACCAAAATTCGTGACCCTAGCATGTCCAGAACATGAGATATCAAAACCGGAAGTTCTGCTGCACTACCTAGGAAAGTCGCCAGGGGGCCCAAAATCTAATCATTTCTAGGTCTCATGAAGACCTACCCACCTACCAAGTTTCATTCCAATCCATCCACTGCTTCTCGAGTTATCTTGCTAAATTACACACACACACACACACACACACACACACACACACACACACACACACACAGACAAACGCTACTGAAAACATAACCTTCTTGGCGAAGGTAAAAAACACCTGGTCTATATGACAATACATGTCGCCAATTTCATGCCAGAAAAAGTGTCAGAGTCGATCCGCATCTAACTCTCTCTCTCTGGACTGCAAAATCATGTCGCTTATCAAAAAGTCGCACATCTTGGTACCTTATATTGGCAGACAACATCAAACATGGTATCTTAATAGAAGTGCACAAGCTTTGTAGTAAAAACATGTGGCTGAATAGTAACCAGAGAAAACGTTATCGAAATGCTTTGCGCGGCTCTCTCTAACAGCAGCAAATATTTCATACTTTTTTGACGTCTGTGAAGCTCGATCTTCCTTTTTTTGTAGCATTGGAAAAGAAAACACATTTTAGTCAGGGTGGAAGGACTTCCATTTCAGATAGCGAGTTTTGCGTGCTATTGGGTCATCTTTGCACAGTCCTGGGCATGCGCAATGGGTCCTCAGGGTCATCTTGTAGTAGTGCTCCGTGACCTCCCCCAGCGCGGTGAATTCTGGGACATGCTGCTGTTCATCGCAGATCAGGGTAACGTCAAACTGGCGGCCATCGGCTCCACCTATAGCATGCAGTATGCACAGAAAAATTATTAAATTTGATAAATCTGTGCTTTATTTCTTTCCGGCTATTTAGATTTTTGACTACTGAAGTCATCAGATTAGCAAAATGTCTGACTTTTGAATCATAAAAACTACATCTAATTACACAGGATGCAGTTTATGGAAGAAAAGTTTGACTTGACAAGAAATCATGGAAACAACATTGTTCAAACTGAAATTACAAAAGTTTGTAAAATATGCCTGTCAGAAACCTGTTGAAAGAATGATGAACTTAACTGACTATCAGTATTAGGGCACTGTTACCCGTTACATTCTAAGCCAGATTTCGTTTTAAGCCGCCCAGACAGTATATAACATGAAAGATGGTGCGGACCTGAAATTCCCTCGTCGTCTGAATAGGTTAAACAAAACTTCAATATTTGATTGTACAATATATGCGATGTACAATCTGTACGAAAGTCCTACACACTGTAGCGACAGTTTGAAATTGCAGCGAGACTTGCCCTACCCACTGACCTGTGTACTTGAGGACCAAGTTCCCTAGCTCGTCCTTCGCAAGTTCAGACGCCGGGGCCACGTGACCCAGGGGGTAGAATATCTGGGGCGAAGCTTCTGTGTCAACCTGGCAGCTGGATACATTCCTGCAAGGCGTGTTGGCTACAAAGAGGCAAAACAGATAATTAAATTTAAAAAAAAAAGATAGACATTACTTGAAGCACTCGCACGGTCGCATGCATTACCGAGTAGGAGAGTCTTCGGTAGAAGGTAGAACGATAGAAGTACGTCATTTTCTCTAATTCCAACAAAAATGCATTTATGGCATGTGCTTTATACTAGATAAATAATTCAAAACAATAGTTAACTAGTTTGTCGATAGAATTTGTTGGAAATATTACATCGAGGAAGGGGGAGGGGGATGGTCTTACGTCATATCCGTGACCGTTACTAGGCATTATGGGAAGTGTGAAATTGGTGTATCGACCGATCCTGATCGAACACGTCGAACCCCGACGTGTTCTATTTCGAACACGTCGGGGTCAAAATCAGGGCTTCAGGTTGCTTATACCTTTTACTTCAGGGAAGTATGCGGCTTCCTGAATCCCCTTCGCTACTAGACAGGTTTGAACTCCTGTCATTCTGTCTGTCAAGCCAACCCACGTACTGTCCGGAGTCAAGATCTAGGTTTACTGTCAACTTGCACCTTCTCCACAGCTTGCAGCCAAATGTTTGGTGTACACAGATACAAAAGCCTGCAGCTCAGCCACTCAAAAACAATGCTTCCTGCCCTGAGTACGTAGTGATTTGCCCTTACCGAAGTATATTCCGGAGCAGGGGTTGTAGTAGTAGGTGAAGTTGCGGCCAAGCTCCGGCCCCAGGTGACTGGACCTGAGCGGCGCCCAGGGGTTGTCCAGCGGGTGCAGGTTGACGTCACCTGTCCCGTCACTCATCTCGCAGCTGCAGGCGTCTTTCATGGTGCAGGTGACCGGAGGGCCCAGGCAGGCACCAGGGCAGGCGCACACGCTAGTCAGCTTGAAGTTCTGGAGGACAGAAGGAAGATAGAATTCTTGTGGCGTAATGGTTGGGCATTCGACTTGGGTGGACTTGGACTGTTTCAAATTGAAATCTATAATATCTATAGACCGTTCACAGTCGAACACAATATAAACCCCGACCCCTGTCCCATTTCTAACACTACTTCGACGGAGGTGTTCGAAATAGAACAGGGGGTTCGCGAGGTGTTCGAAATAGAACAGGGGGTTCGACGTGTACGAAATAGAACAGGAGGTT
>NW_017803854.1:505982-527048 GCF_001625305.1 Branchiostoma belcheri | reverse complement strand
AACGCACAGCAATAAGATAAAAGTTAGTTTTATTCACAACCATTTGTTTTACTCTCCAAGCAGAGGTTGTGGGGGAATGATCGTTACCTTTTTATATATGGCCGTTTTTTTCGTCGCTACCCCCACCCGTCGGTGGCTGCCGACCTTCTCTGGCTAATGGATACTGCCTGGCCAATTTGATACTGTCTTTTTGCCACCGAGAGGGATCAGCTTGGAGATTAATTTGTTTAACAACAGCAGACGTTTCGATGACCGTCTGCCATCTTCGTCAAGGCTAATATGACTGGTTTACTGTGCACTGGAGCTAACTGTGAGACAGCATTGTTAAACTAACACCTGGCTTCAGAGCAAAGTTAACCAGACATATTTAGCCCTGATGAAGATGACAGGCGGCCATCGAAACGTCGTCTCGTGTTAAAGAAATGGCTTCGAATAGAGGAACATCCAATCATTCGCCACCCCATGAAATTATTTACGAAAGAATAACAATAGTATATTTTGAATGTGTAATTAAGTAGGATGATATTTTATTTGATATTTCAACAGCGAATTGGATCGCAGGAAGTATACACAGAAACACCAATGGAAGATCACGTACACAAGCTCGATATCGATAAACAAACAACGCTCTGTGTCGGTTTGAAGTAAAGGTTTCCACTTGTAGATTGTCATATGCATCTGGAACAGTGCTATCAATATGTAGCCTGCCACATGCTACCTCCTACCTGTCTACACTCCACCTGCTGCGACAGACCCCGCTGGAAGTAACCAACCAGGAGCAGGGAGACAGCGACTCGCCACATGTTGTCTCCCCGATGTAGCAGCTTCAGTGTTACACTCCCTGTAATGTAGCAAACTGCGCGATACGGCTACAGACCTTTACGCCCCGCGAAGCGGACGTCGAACTTTGAGCTGCCTTGAGGAAAACATGTGACGACATATATCAAAGGCCGGTGCAATGACCGGGAAGGGGGTGTAGAGGTAGACTTAACCAGAATGGAGCTCCTTTGCAGTTGAAGTTAAATCCCCCCCCCCCACTACCATTATCATGGTGGGGTCGTGTGGCGTAGTGGCAGAGTGCGTGACTCGGGACCTAGAGGTCCCGGGTTCGAGTCCTGACATGCCACCGATCTTGTGCCCTTGGGAAAGGCACAGTACACGACTTTCCTCACTTAACTAAGGTGAAAATGAAAATTGTCTTGTCCTGTATTTGTCCCCTGTGTTGGCGGCGACATTAATATAAGTTGAAAAAAACTTGGTGATTACATGTTGGAATAATAAAAAACATTAACCATGTCCGTTCCTACTGCCCTTGGGCCACACAGTCGTCCAATCACTACAGTAGGGGGCTAGTCCACTGGTAGTGGTGTGTATTTAACTCCCATACGTGTGTTTGCTGTTTAGGACGTTGTCACAAAGGTTAACACCATTCAGCGAAGGTATGAGATCGTCGAACTCTTGTTAACACATCCGCTTGTTTTAGAAGCACTTTCGAGTGAAAGCCTGAAAAGGCTCAGGATAATTTCCTAATGTACTAAGTGATATGTACATATATATCTATTTTTAACTGTAGCGGATTTAGAAGGAGGGCTAGCTTGGACACTGACCTGTCCAGCTTAGGAGTAAGCAGGTAGCCGGGCGACTCAAATCGCCTTTTAAAAGCTACTCTCCAAGCAGAGGTTGTGGGGGAATGATCGTTAGCTTTTTATATATGGCCCGTTTTTTGTCACTACCCCCACCAACCCTTGGGTCGCGCATGGACCCTCTCTGGCCAATTGGATACTGCCTGGCCAATTTGATACTCTGCATTATTATCTGAGATTATTTAAAAGCAATATATTACGGGCCCGTATACCTCACTAGATTGTACCACTACATCAAAGACTTGTGCTAGCTGTAGCCCTTGTTGTTTTAGTTATTAGGATTTATTCTATACTTTTGTCTGTATGATGTTCAACATACATTGTACTATATATTGTCGTGCAATAAAGTTCTATCATGAAAATGATTAGCACATGGATGAAATCCTTAGAGAAAAACCGGATAAATCCCACTCAAGTATTGTGTATGTGCGTTGAGGAGGCTAGGGCGGACGTTGTCCAATAGTGCGGCAAAAGCACGACAAGCCTTTTTACCACATGGCGAGGTCCCACGATTTCCTAAATACTAGGGGAGCACTTGGGTACCCATCATGTGTCTATTCCATCTGTTCAACTAGACACAGAATTGTAAATATTATCTCCAAGCAGATCGTTTGGTGGCTGCAAAGACAGCATGAAATTGGCCAAACCTAAGCCCAAACCTCTGCTTGGAGAGTAACTATGTTTACCGTAGGAAAACATTTTGTTTTAGCTCAGTTTCTTCCTCTTCCTCTCCAAACATGACAAAGTGCAACGATAAATTAATGCGGAACTATGCAACACTCAACGTGGCATACAGATATCTGAAATTCTGAAATTGCATTGGATGCCTTTAAGCTCTCCCGTGTCCTTGTATTCATGAGGTTACAAAAATGACTCGCTGTTTGAATCGTCCAATTACACTCCACGACTGATTCACCGACCACACTTGGCGTCGCATTAGGGCAGGCCGGCTACGATTAACGCTGAATCAAAATAGCTCAAAATAGAAGTGTAATCATAGCAATCTAGTTTCTCTTTCACAGGTAGGCTCTCTTTTTACATCACATCAAGCTACCTACCAAATATGTTATGAATAAATTCAAAGACTTTTTCCATTGCGCATGCGCTCGGAACACATCAACGCATGCGCTCACTGCCAAAAAAGTCACCCGTGGCGCAAACCATTACATCTTGCATGCAACCACGTAAAAGGCCCCGTTCCACTCTGTGCAGAGCATAGGGGTGGTGCCCGTCTCCATTTCCGTAGCCCTTGGGCCACGTAGTTGTTCAAGTCACTATACAGCAGGGGCTAGCGCGCTGCTAGCGTTGTGTGTTCAACCACGTACCTTACCTTACCTTACCTGTGCCCTTGGAGCATAGGCCACCGACGATCCACCTCCATCCAGCTCGGTTCTGGGCGTCCCTCTTAACGTTCTCCCAGCAGCGCGTTCCCAGTTCAGACAGCTCCCTCGCAGTATCTCGCCTCCAGGAATTTCTGGGAGGTCCCTCCTTCTTTTACCTCTGGGATTACCTTACCTTACCTTACCTTACCTTACCTTACCTTACCTTACCTTACCTTACCTTACCTTACCTTACCTTACCTTACCGTGTAAGGCATAGGCCACCGACGATCCTCCTCCATCCAGCTCGGTTTTGGGGTTCCCTCTCAACGTCCTCCCTTCGCATTCCCAGGTCAGACAGCTCCCTCTCAGTGTCTGGCCTCCAGGAGTTTCTGGGACGGCCCCTCCTTCTTTTACCTCTGGGGTTACCTTACCTTACCGTGTGGAGCATAGGCCACCGACGATTTCCCTCCATCCTGCAGCTCGGTTCTGGGCTTCCCTCTCAACATCCTCCCTGCGCTTTCCCAGTTCAGACATCTCCCTCTCAGTGTCTCGCCTCCAAGGGGTTTCTGGAACGCCCCTCCTTCACAATTAACCACGTACGCCAGTGATAATTATCTAACCCACGATGGTTGCTTACGGCACCTACGCGCTACTGTGGTTGTGGTGGACGGCGTGCCTGTGTCCGGTGAGCGGGCGAGACTTCAAGCTGGGCCTGCTGATACCCCAGGGCCGGGCGCACCGCCTGTACGGCTGGGAAACTACGGCGGCTGCCACGTCCATCGCCATAGACACGGTCATGCGGGACCCCAGCCTGCTGCCCGGACACACGCTCAGGTATGGGTTAACAAGTCTTACGATCTGTATCGTACGATCTGTGTCTTTATCGGTATCGGTATCTGTATGTGTCTGTGTTTGTATCTGCTACGTCCATAGGCATCGACACAGTCATGTAGGACCTCAGTCTGCTGAACGGGTACACGCTCAGGTATGGTTTATAACGTTAAAGAAGGATTCGGTCACATACATCGTGCGATCTGTATGTTGTATGTGTGTCTGTATCTACACTGGATACCTTTAAGTTACCTGTATGGCCTATGTTACAATTTACAGTCGTCATGTAGCTTGTTTTGGGACGATTTTAAACACTTGACGAAAATGTGTTAAGAAATGGCAGTAAGTGTCAATATCAGACAGATTTCCTCATACATGACATCTCCTTATTTTGCCACCTTCAGAAATTAAACTGGATGCCTTTAATCTGTATACATGACGGACGTGTCTTTCACTTTACTTAATATTTATACAGGATAATGCAGTCAAGTCGTTTTGGCTTGTTTTGGCAGACAACTCTGATATACATTAAAAACGTAATATAATAACAAACATATGCTATTATACAAACAAGTACATTTTAACATATCATGCATCTTTTAAACCTTCGAGAAGAGGAGACCTACTCAAGTACAAGTAAGTAAGTAGTAAGCTAGCGACGTTTAAATGTCCTGAACTCAGTGTTTTCTGTTCAAGAGGAAGATTCTTCCACTGCTGCCTCGCGCTAGAACTTCAATTATACAAGCTTCAGCACAAGCTGAGGCCGCCGGCTGTGCTAACAGCTTCTCATGTCGTGTTTGAGTGGGGGAAACGTTATCATAATTACACGTGCGTGCGTCACCACGCTGGGAGAACTGTCATCACACTGTGCTGCATGCTGTAAACATCTGTCCTCCTCGAGTCAAATAAAATAATAAACAAAAAATATTGTTTGTATTCATATTCCGGGCTGTCAAATACTGATGTGGACCGTTGTTGTTCTCCTTGCCGCAAAAGAGGTTGATGGCATTTTGTTTATCATTTTCTTACAAGTGCATTTATATGAACAGGTTATACAGAAAGCGTTAAAGGGCAATTGAATGTTCTAAAATCTCTTCTGACGAATTTTCACATGGAACTGAGGATTGGGACATGACGTTGCGTTGCAAAGGAAAACAAAATATCGTTGCTAGTACAACGAAATTTATATGAATTGATTCCCTCTTATTTTCCTTCATTATCCATCATTTTATTTCATTTTATCAATTGAGGGACGGAAGTATTTTTTGGGTGGCGCCCACTAGTATGGTAGGTTTCTTTGGGTTCCGGTGTGAGTGGGCGAAGATTAAGATTCAATTGATTGAAATTTACAAGCTAGACTCAATCAACATGTTAACAGGCGTTAGGTACTTAGGAGAAATTGTTAATCTCTTTCTGCTGGTGAATTAATGGGATAGCAGGGGTGCTTTCCATATAGGCTGTTTAGAATTCCATACATACTGTTAGAGTGTTGTAACTATTGGTGGTGTAATGGGACAGAATTTCCTACCTATAGCTGTCCCATGTAAATGTAGTTAGTACGTTTTTTTAAAAGAAAATGATTTTCAGTACTTAATAAATGGGATGAATAACCAGCACTGTTTCTTACAGCGTCGTGTGGAGGGACTCCAGCTGTAACTCTAAAGTGGCGGCGGGAGCTGCAGTCGAGCTGAAAGTCCAGGAAGACGTAGATGTTCTTTTAGCGCCACCGTGCGCCGAAGGTAAGAACTGCAAGCTCAGAAATGTGGCATCTATATAGACGTAGACGTTGAAAATCTATTTTCTTTGAAAGTGCAAGAAATCTTAAATTCGGGAGGCCAAATTCGTGAATGCGCGACAGAGGCTTAAGCTTAAAGACTCTTCAGTAACGCCCCCCTCCCACCCCGTCAGCCTGTATCCAGTCTAGCCAGCTGGCTGCCTATTGGAACATGCCGACCATCTCATGGTTACCGGTGGACCCGCAGCTGGAAAACAAGGCTAATCATCGGTTTACAGAGACTGCAGGGTTCTAGCTACATGTATAAGTCCTGATGGTGGAAAAGAATGGCTGGAGGTTGTTGTCAGTGAGCAGGCTGACCACGTTTTCTGGGAGACTGTTCCAGATGTGTATGAAAGTTCTGCTGGTGGTGTGAGTTCTAGAGACTTGTACAGTGAGGGCATGTTTTCCAGTGGAGAGACTGTTGCGAGTACTTTTAGGGATCATTTCTATAGTATGTGACCGCCCTATAGTGTGATATGCTTATCTGGCGGCGGTGGCACGGTGATCGTACTGTCCACCTCTTCCAAGGTAGAGCGGTTTATCTATCGTTTTGTGCGCCCCTCTTTAGGGGCTACTATTTTTTGTTTGGTTTGGTCTACCATCAAAAACAGACTGTTGCGAGTAGTCTGTTGCGTTTGATTTTGTATTTTGTTGGGGAAGCATCTCTTTCTTCTTTCATCTTTTTCAGCCTGTATCCAGTCTAGCCAGTTGGCGGCCTACTGGAACATGCCGACCATCTCCTGGTTACCGGTGGACCCGCAGCTTGAGAACAAGGCCCTGCTGAAGACCCTCGCCAGGACATTCGTGCCCTCCAACAAGTTCGGCGTGGCGGTGGTGGAACTGCTCAAGCTGTGGTGAGAGACTGGGTTTGTTTATTTGAATATTAAAAAAAAACAACAACAAAAAAACTCAACTAGCTACGGGCCAATGGTACAGCGTGTATACAAGTGCAAGGGAGGGTAAAACATGTGTAAAGCATACTATTATATTAGTTGTAGATAGAACATAGCGTAGTTTCCCTATTACTTATTTGCACTACTAAATTGTAGCTAACTTACGCAAAACATTCCTCTATCATTGACACCGTTACGTGTTGCCCTCCCTCCATTTAGGGAATTTCTTCTTATACAACCGGTAGTCTTTCTCACCTGCTTACGTTTCGATGTCTGTCAGACATCACGTACAGACAAAATTCCATGGAAAAGATAGAACTGCTCGACTCGCTTTGCCATTTCCCCCCTCTCAGCAAGGCCAGACCAAAGTGATCCCGAGCCGCTTTTGCTCACTGAAGAGCTACTATTCCACTGGTCCTGACGGAGAAGACGGACGCTATGTACATGTGCAGCATTTACAGGTTTACTGTACCAGGAAAATTAATTACCCTAGCTCTTTTCGACACGTATAATGAACAGTGACCACAGCTATTCTAGGGACTGCAACCCTTTCCAGTAGCGTGCATGCCGGGTTATCGAGAACAGCCGGGATTCGAACTCCCAACCTCTTAGAAGGGTGCTGCTGCGTTTTTTGGTGTCCTGTGTGTGTCCTCTGGTGGCTAAATAGTCAGTATCGCAGTTCTTCCCCTCCCCCTCCAGGTCTTGGAAAAGGCTCGGCATTTTCTCTGACTCCGGTTTCCTGTGTAAGTCCTCCACCGAGTCCCTGAAGCAGGTCTAACAAGTGGAAAAACTTGAGTGTGTCGTCACAATGTCTTATTATAAATGTTGGCATAGAAGAAATCTCAGTATTGCTGTTACCACTCCTCCCCTCCCTTCCAGGTCTTGGAAAAGGCTCGGCATCTTCTCGGATTCCGGCTTCCTGTGTAAGTCGTCCACCGAGTCCCTGAAGCAGTACCTCGCCGCGAACAACGTGACCCTGGCGGGGGAGTACTCCTACGACATCAAGTACCTGGACCCGCAACTCATCTCCGAGAAGCTCAGGATCCTCAAGCAGAACGCCAGGAGTGAGTATTATTATATATATGTATATATTCGACAAAAAATGTAAAAAATTATCAAAGGACACTTTTAAATATATCATATCATGTACAAATATAGACGTCATCAATGAAGTGTGTAAGTATATTTCAAAATGTTTCAAAAAGAGAGAAGAAGCCATTAGAACTAAGATCGATACCACTTTATTTTAGCATTGTATACCTTAGACCTGATGTTAGCCTTTCTTTATTACTATTGTTGTAGTACTCTCTAGTACATTGTATTTTGTACATCCGTGCATTTATCCCCCCGGGGAATGAACATGCAATAAAGTTTCAATCATTACGTTACTTAATAATCATTTGTACTTATCTAATAGTAATCATTATTTTATATTTTTAATAGTCGTACTATTTACCAATTTTCTATTATAATGTATAATTATCATTCAATTTTTCTTGTTGGGGGAAGGTCACGGACAGGCCATGACGGCCTTTTATCTTCCTCCCGCATCTCTCTTTTGTTTATGATTATGATATGTTTATTTTATTTCTTTGATTACATGCAAATAAACAAACGAACAGACAGGAGTGAGTACCGAAAGTATATAAAGAATACAACATGGGGTATTCCGTATCGCCCGCTATATCGGCCCGACCACGAGTTCGGCCAAGGGCGATCCGACTCGCGGGAGGGCCGGGATCGAGGGTGATACACCGTGTTGTATTTTATTTATATCATACCCACCCAGGAAAACTAGACACAGACTGTATGATATAACGAGTATGATATAACGCTGGTTATTACACGGGCCGGAACACCTGTATCGAATGTTCTCGCGGCCCAGGTATGACATAAATATGTTTACCTTCGCATGAATGTGTATGAGTAAGAATTAATAGAACAGTACTTTGTAAGGCTAGACCATGTGGAGGTGAACATTATGCATCTTCTTTGCAAATGTGGCCTTTTCTAGTTTTTAACGAGTTTGCTGAGTGCAAAACCACAAGGGCCACTTATGGGCACCAAACTAACGCCCACTGTGAAGTAGCAACTCTTCTCCCTAAGTCAGAAACATCAAGCGAAAGTTTGGCTAACTGACTCAACAGACGAAACAGGGCTTGCGAAGGCTACTCGGGAAATTCCTTACCCCATTTTAGGCCGGCTTTTGGGTGACTGAGTTCAGGGTTTGTGTATCTGTTACCTAGGTGGGTTTCAGGTTTTTTGGATGCTGCACGAGGAACTGGCTATTTTTTTGTAATGAGTGAGAGCTGACTATTGTTCACAAACGGACGAACATCCAATGTTATGATATCAATGGGTCTATTATTAACTCTCTCTATATGCTTTATCGACGACTGAAAACTCTAGCTACAAGCCAATGGTCAATATAAGCACCTTACCGTGGTACATGTCCGGCAGGCGATATCCTAACCTAATCCTTTGCCATCCGATTTCATGTAAGCCATACCCTTCAGTGGCTTTCAAGCTATTCTGGTGGTCAAAGCTGTCTTCAAATGACTTGACGTTAAATCTTTTTAGCTTTTAAGAATGGCTGTTTTTCAGCACCAAGGACAGGTATGCTTGTCCGTGTGTGGATGGTGTTCAGCACCAAGGACAGGTGTGTTTGCCTGTATGTGGATGGAGTTCAGCACCAAGGACATGTGTGTTTGCCTGTGTGTGGATAGTGTTCAGCACCAAGGACATGTGTGTTTGCCTGTGTGTGGATGGTGTTAAGCACCAAGGACAGGTGTGTTTGCCTGTGTGTGGATGGTGTTCAGCACCAAGGACAGGTATGTTTGCCTGTGTGTGGATGGTGTTCAGCACCAAGGACAGGTGTGTTTGCCTGTGTGTGGATGGTGTTCAGCACCAAGGACAGGTATGTTTGCCTGTGTGTGGATGGTGTTCAGTACCAAGGACAGGTATGTTTTCTATGTATGGATGGTGTTCAGCACCAAGGACAGGTGTGTTTGCCTGTGTGAGGATGGTGTCAGCACCAAGGATAGGCTGCATAAAAGTTTACACATATGATACATTTTTGTGACACCCTTTATCATAACTAAGTGTTCTGATCACAACTTTTCTTCCATCCAGTCATCTACATGTGCCACCCCTCCATACCAGTGGAACGGTCCATCCTCCTACAGGCCCATGAACTTGAGATGACGTCAGGCGATTACGTCCTCATCAATGCCAAGTTGTCTATCGAGGTCAAAGTTGACCAACCCTGGAGCAGTGACGACGGGCGAAACGCAGAGGCTATCAAGGCGTATGAGTCTGTGCTGGAGGTGTGTTCCTATCAAGTAGACTTCATATCAGCATGAAGTTCATGAGTTGGTAAATACATAATGAGAATTAAACTGTTCTCCAACTCAAGAAATTTGACTCACAATGAATTTTCGTCCAAATCACCCAGTCCTCTTCAGTTTTACTATGCGTAACGTACATCATGTTAATGCGCCACTTACGTTCATATTCCTGCAGTAATTCTCAGAATGACGTGGGTGGGGAAATTCCATAACTACAGACAAAAAAATGCCATACGATGGAAGTTAGGTCCCAACAGAACGGAGTTGGCGAGAAGTCTGTTTGCAGGATATGCAAGTGGCAAGAAATCCACTGAATAAAATTCACGAAATAAGCTAACAAGGGTATGCAATGTAGGATTTCTTGTTCCAAATTTTGTTCAATGTCTTATTGATCATTAGGGAGATCCAACCCGCGGGAGAGCCGGGACCGAAGGTAATGCCGAATTAAGGCTAGTTGTTACAAGGACTGGAACACCGGTATCGAACATTATCGCGGCCCAGGCATGACATAAATATGTATGTATGCATGTCCACAGATCGGGATAAAGTTTCCTAACGATCCTGCAGCCCAGCGAGTTCGGGACGACATTCCCAAGATAATGGCCCAGGAGCCCTGGAACTATCGCCTCGGCCTGTCTCTTGGGCTAAAGGTAGTACTTCTTATTGTCGTGAGGTTTACAACTTTTAAAAGGCTTTCAACGACATCATACATGAAAAAAAACATCGACTAAAATAGCTGTTTTTGTGCTGTGTTTTCTGAATCTGTTAAAATGATATCGATAGACGCTTGTGCCTTTGAGCTGGACAGATTCACTTGGCGATTGTCATGTATGCGGTTTATTTTGCACCTAGTGTACGACTTATCACTGATCCCAGTCTATGATTTCTATTCAAAGAATTCTGTTTTGTAGATACCTCAGCTTTTTCCGTTTGAGAGCGCATCTGTAACTTTACACATGTGCATTGCAATGTAAACCAGTCAGAATTGCTCTGAGGAATGTGACAGACGGTCACCGAAACGTCGGCTGAGTAAACCTCTTGTAAAAGGAGTCTCTTTTGTCAAGTTTCAAGTTTATTTATTTCAATGACTTACCAACCTGATGAAATTTTTCAGGGAGGATTTGCGGCCCTGTACCTGCACGACGCTGTTCTGCTGTACGCCGTTGCGCTGAACGCGACCCTCGCGGCTGGGGAGGACCCGCGGGACGGGGGGAAGATCTTACAGCACATGAAGGGGACTATGTTCAAGGGTAAGTATTAGGTGTGGCGTCGGGTGGCGTAGTGGTAGAGCGTTCGACTATGAACAGGGAGACCCAGGTTCGATCCAGAGTCGTACCCGGGACATGTCTGAACATGCGCCCCGACGTTGTGCCCTTGGGAAAGGCACTTTACACAAGTCTCCCTAAGTCTCTAACAAATTTTAGCACATGAGACTCAAGTCTGATGTAGAGTTTGCAGTCGTCGAAAAGGCTACTAAGGAGACCTTCACGTGGTCTTCCTTGTCTTGGTCTGGGTCTGAGGTTTTTTGCTGAACGCGACGCTGAGGACCTTTTGTAGGGGTTAGCTTAGATGTCTAAAGATGTAATGAATAAAAATGTTGTTTCCCCTAGGCACGTCAGGGTACGTGACTATGGACGGCCGTGCGGACCGGGAGCCAGAGTTCATGGTGTGGGACATGGCGCCTAACGGCAAGTTCGAGGTGGTCGCTGAGTACGGCGTGGCGGTCAGCGGGCAGAGGGTAAGTGCCAGGCCATGTTCTGGACTGCACGTCAGGAACGTACTGCAACTGGGCAAAAACAGGATATGGAAACCACATCTCCATACCGAAGTTCAGAACTGAAAGACTAAGGAAATCTTTTCTGTTTCAGGCAATAAGCCTCAGTAACCATTTGTAAATAGTCCGCCTCTGTTTTAATGGACCTGACCTACAGAATTTTAAATCTATTTAATTTTAATCGTCAATGTTGTGCTTTTTAATGTGTATCTCTTTCAAGCTTTTTTAACATGTAATCACTAGTGCAATTCAGCCAACAATGCATATTGGCTGCCAATCAATGTGAATAAACAGTTTCAGTTTCATTTTAAGGGTTTTCGCTGTATGTTTGGTCAACGTTGCATCAGAATAATTTTGAATGTGGCAGACGATATCTTTTCCGACACAATACTTGGAATACAGATGGGATGTTAACCTTATATGCGCGTATACAGTCTTATATGAGACGTTCTGCCGAAGTGCTATGCACAATACATTACGGGTTTCGCTCAGGTGTAGTACCTTCTGACGATGTGCTGTCCTGGGCTAGGTAGAACGTAGACTACAGCTGGACAGCGCAAATCTACGTTTTTAGGTCGGCTTTTTATAGTTTATAGAAATGACAAGAAAATTTACTTTTTGTATCGTCCTAAGTTACATATTGCAACTTAAGCAATGGGTCGCTTGTATAGGGATCGTCGGAAGGGATTTTGTACCTCTTTGTGCTCAGTATATCCTGTTGAGCCAAGTGCCTCAGAGCCCCAGACCTTGTGGTAGGGAGACCTTGTACAATAAGAGATGTGCGTGTGCCAGGTCTAACCCCGTGTTTTATGTATCACCACTCAGTCTGGACTAAGCGTGCAGAAGGTAACTGGACAGTTGATGGTATGTATGGCAAATCAAGCCGAACAGTGGGGTTGTGTGGCGTACCGGTAGCGTGTTCGGCCCAGAACCGAGAGGTTCAGGGTTCGAATCCTACCTTGTCACCGATCTTGTGCCCTTGGGAAATGCACTTTACACGACTTTCCTCACTTCACTCAGGTGAAAATGAGTACCTAGGTTTGTTAGTGACGTCCCTCAGATAGGACGTGAAATTAAGGACCCAAACAAACAAACAAACAAACAAACAAACAAACAAGCAAACAAACAAGCAAACAAAGAAACAAGCAGTGGATCACCACAACTTGGCACCCCATAACGCTACACCTCGAAAAAAATGTCGCTGTGGTGAAAACCCCAGGAAAAGCGACGAACCTCGTCTCCTTTTTAAAACCAATAATACTCGTACCATCTTATTATTTATTTATTGGTTTGGCCGTTAAACCCTCACAGCCAGGGCAGCTCAACTAGCCAGTGGCTTGCCAGTGCTGACAAGACATGACAAAACATTACAGCAACATACAAGGTGGCCTAACAATCTACAAAGCATCACATTATTCTATAAGGCAATACTTCACCTTATCTGTTCCCTCAAAAACTAATTGAAAAGATATTTATAAGCCAAAATAATTGTGGATCTAAATAAAACTTTCAAATTCGTCCCGTCAATTTTAGGATACCCAGGGCCTTAAATATAATAGGAGTGTTTTCTCGCAGTCTAAGTGCTCATGTATTTTGTTGTTGTGTGTGTGAACAGAGGATGGTGCAGCTGAGAGCAGTGGACTGGGGCAATGGGGAGACCACACCACCGGCGGACGCACCCAAATGTGGCTTCAAAGGCGAGCTCTGCGCGCCAAAGACACAAGGTACGTAAGCAATATATCATAACGACTTAGTTAGGCCACACCGGCTTAATTTTATGGATGAAATTCTCTGAAAATCCCCAAACTAGTGCGCGCGGACGAATTAAAAGAAAAAATTACGGCCAAGAATAAAAATGCTACCACGGAAATACAAAGCTGGCAGTACAAGCCGGCACATGCCTTTTTGCGGAATTTATGAATCGGCACTGTACGTATGTACTGAGTTGAGTCGCGGAACGTACTGCGCCTGCACAAAATCCTGATTTTTCACAGTTTTGTTGGACGTTTGGTCAACGTTGCAGCAGAGTTTTGCCTGTTGCAGACGATATATTTTCTTACATAACATTTTGAAACTACTGACGGGATGTTGACTTTATATGTGCGAATACGACCTGATATGAGACGTTCTGCCGAAGTGCTATGCACCATACATTACGGGTTTAGTAACAGGTGCAGTACGTTCTTCCGACTTAAGTCTTCACAGTTACAGGGAATAGTATCTACAATGCGGTCCCAAGCGTCTTTTTGCCTGCTCTTTACGAAATAAGTTTCCGTTTTTAGGACGGGGTAGGATCACCGTCATCGTATGTATAGTGGCTGGCCTCCTACTGGTCGTCGGAGGAATTGCAGCGTATTATCAACGGTGAGATGACCTGAATATACCTAGGAATAATTTGAATGAAGACCGTTATTGTACAGTTTTGTCCCACTGTGCTAAGCACAGGTCTCATGTTAACAGTCTTATACAATGTATATAGATGTAGATATAAGCGTCTAGTACTTCCCGCTTCCTCTCGCCTCTTGGTAATTGTGTAAATGTACCCCCTTGCTCATAGCTATCAGCATTGAAGAGTCTCCAAAGCTAAAACGTATTCTTGATACCACTGAACACTAGAACTGTTATGCTGGCTATGATGCATTTTAGAGCTGGGGTTCAACTTTATTTGCTCATCATTTAACAAATGTACAACAGCAGGGGGAGCAGAAGCGCATCCCCCTGAATTAGGTACAATTTGTCACATCATTTGAAGCATTAAACAGCATTCACATAGAAGAAATAATACATATAAACAACCATATATACAAAAGCTAAAGGAGGTAAAACCAAACTACTTGGTCTTTTCTCTCACTCTCAGTCCAGGGTTCCTGAGGAATAACCCATCGCTTGAACCAACAAAGAGACTCCTCACCTAGCTTTTGGGGCTATTTCAAAAGCTTTAAGTAATAAATTGAAATGATGACGAAAATGTGCTAATAAATGACAGTAAACGTCAATAACAGACAGATTCCTTATACAGAATGTTGTATTTGCTGCCCCAAACTTGCATTAAAACAGGAAGAAGAAATTCGAGGCCGACCTGAGCAGCATGTCGTGGAGGATGAACTTCGAGGATATCGACTTTTCTGCCGCCACGAAACAACTCATGAGTCAGGTGAGATTGTTTAAAACCACTGCATTATACAACGAAGAAACATAGCTTAGAAAAAATGAGGCACATAGAATATACAGTCAGAAGATTAAGGATCAGCTGTCACAAACTACATATTGAAATTACGTATTTCCTTATATTTCACCCAAGACTTACGGTATATTTCACCCAAGACTTACGGTATATTTCACCCAAGACTTACGGTATATTTCACCCAAGACTTACGGTATATTTCACCCAAGACTTACGGTATATTTCACCCAAGACTTACGGTATATTTCACCCAAGACTTACGGTATATTTCACCCCAGATGTACGGTATATTCCCCCACAGATTTACGGTATATTTCACCCCAGATTTACGGTATATTTCACCCCAGATTTACGGTATATTTCACCCCAGATTTACGGTATATTTCACCCCAGATTTACGGTGTATTTTACCCCAGATTTACGGTGTATTTTACCCCAGACTTACGGTATATTTTACCCCAAATTTACGGTATATTTCACCCCAGATTTACGGTATATTTCACCCCAGACTTACGGTGCAATTCACCCCAGACTTACGGTGTATATTTCGCCCCAGATGAGCATGAAGAGCAAGGGTACCTCCGGGTCGCGCAGCCAGGGCACGGGAGCGCCGTCCAAGACCACCCCCAGCCTGTACAGTGGCAAAAAGTCCACGCGTGCGCCTCCGCAGTGCGGCCGGTACGAGGGAAACTACATCGCCGTGAAGAACGTGCGCAAACTGCATATCCAGGTAGACAAGGAACAGCTGCTGGAGTTTAAAGAGGTAAGCTTGTTTTTATCTGTTTATTTATTTTAGATTTATTTCTGAACGCATACGTAGTCCCTTCAGCCAAAAGGGGCTGATTTCCAACGGAGCCCATGAAAATGAGGATGCAAAGAACGTAATACAACATAAAATAATTGTATATATACATATATAATTGAAACATCTATAGAAATAATTTCACCATCAATTAACAATAATGACTATACATCACGATCTCTCTCTCTCTCTCCCTCTCTCTCTCTATCTCTCTCTCTCTCTATATATATATATAAGCGTGAATATATTGAACCATTTCCAATCAACAAGGTCTACCGTGGCCTTAATGCCAAACATGAAGCGCATCTACAGGCAGATGACTGTGTTTGTTTGTTTGTTTGTTCTTTGTTCGTTTATTGGTTTATTTGTATCAGCATCAGCATAGTACCCTAAGTTATGTGCACTGTTGCAAGTTGCAAGATGATCGAGAAACAGGTTTGATAATGACTGGACAATACACCGTTTAAACAACAAAAGTTCAAACTGTCCCGAATTGGCATTTGTTTTGTTGCGGTCATGGATTGTTAAGTAAATAACACTCTTGATCAGGCACTCCAGGCCAACCACGAAAACCTCAACCGCTTCATCGGCGCATGCGTGGAAGCGCCCCACATCTGCCTGGTGTACGAATTCTGCCCAAAAGGGAGTTTACAGGTGACGTCATAGTGACGTAGTTATCATAACGTATATATTAATGCAAAGATTACTGAATGGAATGCAAGTTTGTGGTCTTCATACTTCACTTTCGTGATGTTCACTGCACTTCGTTATTAAGAGTACCATTGTGCCTAGTATTACGTAATAGGATGCGTTTTTTGTTATTTAGCCAACTGAAATATGGGGACTTTTACGCAATACTTTAAGATAATACTATGCTTAAAGGTTTCTTGTAGCGGTTTCTTCAACCTATCTATCATTGACATTCCAGGATATTCTGGAAAACGACGATATCAAGTTGGACAACATGTTCAAACTCTCCCTGTTGTCAGACGTAGTGAAGGTACGTTACATTCGTTACAACCTGGGGGGGGGTGAACCTCTAACCACTTGCCTCGTGATTATCATAGTAGAGTACAGTAGGGGCATTGTCATTAGATAGGTTTAAACAATGTTTAGAGATAGATGTTAAAGGGTTAGGTGTAACAGGTTGATCGGTGTAATGTAGCCAGCTGCCGCCGCGCCGCGTGCCTGCGAGGCTGGCCTGTTATATCGGCGCTATACAGATACAGAAGCAGGTGTGTTACGCCGAAAGGCGGTTATACCGGCTATACAGATACAGAAGCAGGTGTGTTACGCCGAAAGGCGGTTATACCGGCTATACAGATACAGATCATGAAAGTTCATCTGTGTTGGTAGTTTGCATATTTTAAGGTAAAACATTTGTTACACTAAAGGTCAATGTTCTTACCTGGAGCTTTCGACCACTGTCACTCTGGTCTTCTTCAGTAGACTGACCCAGTGAGATTTGTCATGTTTCATCGTTTACCAAATACCTTTGAATTAGTGTTGACGTCACACTTCAGAGAAGCCACTAGACAAGTCTCACTGGCATGGGTTATTGATTGTTGGTCCATTTTATAGTCGATATTATGACACGTTGGCATGATTTTGTTTTCTGACTGGCAGAAAAAAGGTGTTTCTAGATATCTATAGTATTTACGAAGCTTTGAATTTCTTTGAATATATTTTCAGGGTATGGAGTACCTCCATAGGTGTGCCGTGGCGTCCCATGGTTCTTTGCGGTCCAACAAGTGTTTGATTGACAACCGGTGGATGGTGAAGATCACGGACTTCGGCATGGCGCGCTTCAAGGCCAACCAGGCCGAGAACCCGGAAGTCGGCGAGCACGAGGAATACATGAGTGAGTTCAAGTTTATTTCATTTTATTCACATAATTAAAACTACACTGTCCCAGTGTATATTGACCCTCTTGGAGCAAAAATGCCCAAAATTCTGACGGAAAATGTTCTCTGGAAGGGCCCTGGGCTGATTTGTAGGGTACCACCCTGAAAATAAAGAACTAACTCATCTTGGCGCTTTTTTTTCTGCAGCTTTAAATGCCCAAAACATGAAATACTGACTCAAATGTGCTAATGTGAAGTAGTGTGTCAATATCAAAAAGTTTCCCTTATTCGGAATATCTCCAGTTCTGCTGCCCTGAAATCCCATTGGATGCCTTTTAGAGCTATCATGGAAGTTCATCTGTGTTGGTTATGTAATCATAGTGATTGGTCATTAATTATCCTGATCAAGGCGAAAGTGGTCGTTTGAAAATTTGATCTCTACATGTGTGATCTTTGTGTTGAAATAAAGTTCAACGTTTAACTAGATTAAAGACCACTGGACAGAAAGCACACAATGTGCTTGTAAGGATCGTTTGCTCATAAAACACAAATAACATATAACAAGCTACAAGTACATGAGCTACTATTAAAACTGTACATAGTTTTAAGTCTCCCTATAGAATTGTAATTTACAAGACAAGACACGCTACAAACCATTTTTGAATATTTTCTGTTCAAAACCCACGAACTACGTTTGAGAAAAGAATAATACACTAGAGAGGCCGACATTTGCTTGGGAGCAAATACAGCATATTTCAGTCCATCTCCCTCCCACGCAAAAGTGGACTATTCCAAACTTACCCCAGTGTAAAACTGGCAAAGATTCTCAAATAAATGAATTGTATAGTAGCTATGTAATTGAGAACAAAGATGCAAGAACAAGCACATTGAATCTCGAAAGCTTTATCAATCTTATTACAGGTATGCAAATACTAACAATGATGAGATTTGATACATTTTGAAGGTCTTAGGCAGATAAAATTGAATGTGTGGGTCATTCCGCATGACTTACGTGCAATGTGACCTCAGGTAACCCGCAATGGAACACGTGTTCCATGGCCAACGGCAGATAGAACGTGCCATTCTTTAGATAGAACATGGAACGGGTATAGCACTTTTGGCCCTTTTTTGCTGAAAATAGCCATTAAAGTCCCCCAAATGAGTCATTTGAAAGTGGTGTATGCCAAATATGTGGCTGCTGTTCTGTAGACACATGTTCAAGGTACCCTTATACCGAATTTCAGATCATTTGGTTGTAAAACCAGGGCTCAGGATCCAAAAATCCATTTTTTGGCGAAAAATGCCCCAAAAAACCTTCATAAAAATTTTTCAAAGGCATGTATCAAAAAAATGAAAAAAACGCCTGGGGGTATTGGCCCACTCTACCTCCATGCCAAATTTCAAGTCATTTGGCTGAATGATGGCGGAGTTGAATCCCTCTGACTGTGTGGCAGGATGAGGAGAAGGAGAAGGAGGAGAAGAAGAAACATCAGAGAACACAATATATTTCATCCATACCATGGTATGGACTGAAATATAATCACAAAGTTGGGTTAATAAAATGTACAGTGGACATAAAAGGAAAATGGCTGTGATGTGATGTAATGTGAGTGAGAAGTTTCATCAAGCGCCTAATGATATCTGTTTCACGGCGTATAAAATACTAGCAGTCAATATGACCCTGGATAGAGCTGCTTTGGCACGTCTGAATAGACCCATTCGACTTTCACGGATCGCATAAACTGCATACGTCACAGGGGGGACATTTCGAATAGAATCTACGTCACAGGGGGGACATTTCGAAAGTTCCTTTCACGGATCGCATAAACTGCATACGTCACAGAACAAAATAAACTTACATTTTTGTACGGAATGCCACCATACAAAGTCGGTGCCTGTTTTCCTGTCATTTCCGAATATATTACCGAGAAAAAAAAGACACTTACCTACATTTTACTATTTTTAGTAAAAAAATGATCTGCCAGGGGGGACCTCGCGAGCGCAAGCCGCGTTCAACTTCAGCGTTCTAGAACGACGTTCTTTCGAAATGTCCCCCCTGTGACGTAAGCAGTTTATGCGGTCTGTGAAAGTCGAATGGGTCTATTACATTGCCATTTTACAATCATCAATATACAAACATCATTACAATACGTATATCAAAAACTTCATGAACCAGACGAGGGGGAGCAAGGGGCCAGATCCTGGCCTGTCTCTCAGCACCTAGGTACGTAGGCAGTAGGCATAATGTAGAGGCTAATTTTTCTTGATGCGCACCCAGAGCTGCTGTGGACGGCCCCGGAGCTGCTGAGGATGCCTTGCCCGCCGCTGAAGGGCACGCAGAAGGGAGACGTGTACAGCTTCGCCATCATCACACAGGAGGTCATCAGCAGGGGGCATCCGTACTGCGCCAACGACGCCACGCCCAGAGGTAATAATAATAATGGTTTATTGGTCTAAAATTACCCGTGCAATCACAGCCTTTTATAGCGCTGAATTGATGCAGGGTTTACAATCACGCACAATACACATGATGCATGTAACATATTTGCTCCACACATACTTTTGTGGAACTGTCGCAAGGGTCTGTGCGGCTGGCGCCGGCATTCGGCGCCACCAGGTGACCTCAATGAGACTCTAAAGTTTTCTTTGGCCCTATCGCATTAGGAGTCTGCGGAGGATGTCATCCACAAAATATACTTGCTGTGGGCTAATATTATAAAAAATTCAACATTTTTCAGACATCGTGGAGCGAGTGCGGATGGGGACTAACCCGCTTGTGCGGCCGGTGGTGGACGAGGAGGGGGCCAGTCAGGAGGTCTGCACACTCATGAAGCGCTGCTGGTCAGAGGCGCCGGAGGCCCGCCCTGACTTCAAGGCCATCAGGAAGATATTCCGGAAATGTAACAAAGGACGGTAAGGTCACAGGGCGTTATATGCCACTTCAGACACAGCGGTTCAGGCAACAGCGGGAGCGCAGTGTACAGAGATTCCCGACAGCGGGGCACAGATTTTTTGCCGACAACTTTAGAATTGTCGGCAGAAAATTTGACGAGCGGAACTACGCTGTCGGGAAGCGCTGAGGTAGGCGTTGACTTTACGTTTGAAGTTCGGAAGGTCCCTGTGGTATTCACAATGTCCTGTGGGAGACAGTTCCACAGCTTGACTGTAGCAGGGATGAATGTTCTTCTGTGGCAGGAGGATGACGACTTGACAGGTTCAAAGGCCGCACTGTGTTGGGATGTAGATAGGCGAGTGTATATTTTTTTGTACACAAACTCTCATTCACTATCGCATCTCTTTGTATAAAGTCCTGTCAGTGACAATGTGATGTTGGTAACTTTCCTTATTCAGAGACGCGAACGTGATGGACAACATGATCGTGATCATGGAGAAGTACGCGGCCAACCTGGAGTCGGTGGTGGCGGACAGGACCAAGCAACTGGTGGAGGAACAGAAGAAAACGGACAAGCTGCTGCACAGTATGCTGCCCAGGCGAGTACCAAGCACACTTTGTGTGAAACGTTGTATTACACACACACACACATATATATATATATATATATATATATATATATATATATATATATATATATATATATATATATATATATATATATATATATATATATATATATATATATATATATAT
>NW_017803854.1:505681-505962 GCF_001625305.1 Branchiostoma belcheri | reverse complement strand
GATCAACACATGGATGACATAGATATGGACATTGCATATGCATGTTGCCCAGGCAAGTTCCAAGCAGTGTGTCGTAATGTGAAACATTGTATTACGCATTGTTTTTTTACGCATAGATATGTCATAAATATCGACACATGGGATACACTTGCAACAAAAAGAGATAGGAAGTTAAATGCCCCATTCCCACTAGGACAAAATTGTCTGGATCGAGCCGAATTGATTCGCTGTGATCGATCCGGCTCGAAGCAGGATCGAAGCCGGATCAAAGTGAATCAATT
>NW_017803854.1:504041-505285 GCF_001625305.1 Branchiostoma belcheri | reverse complement strand
GCCTTCGCGTGGATTTGTTTAAGGTGGATAACAGGTTGCGAATCTGAGACCCACGCACTTGGGCATCCGTCTTCCCCAGCGGATCCATCGAGGGAGACGTGTTGGTTCCGGTTCGGGTGCTTGCAGCGAGCTGCCGGATGACAATTGGTTACGTTCAAGGTCTTGCAATTAGCCCTAGGGAATGAATTTGTAATAACCTTTCTATTATTTCTGTGTATCAGTACTAAAGCCTAACAGAATATCAACCTTACAGCCCTGCGTATCCACATCAGTACGGAGCTGAAGCGTGCGCTGGACGAGATGGGCGGGTTTAAGGTGGAGCACCGCGGCCAGATGGAGATTAAAGTAAGGTTTAATGAATGAATGAAGACAAAAATACCCCACTGGATTTTAAGTACAAAGGAGTCGCTTCTGCATAAAAACAAATATACATGATTAAGCTAGTACTAGCGCTATATATAATCTACGTAAATTCGAATTCTCTTCGTTTCTCTGTGATAGTGAAAATATATTATAGCATACTTGTTTAAGGATTAGAGGTTTGCATTAGAAAAGTGAACTTGTCTGTATTACTTAGTGTATTAGAAAGTGGGGGAACATCGATGTTATCAATCTATAAAGTTCAATTCTCTCACAATTGTACAGACTACATTCTACTACAAAATGGTGTTCATCCGGCTATCTTATCTAAATTACAGTATCGGCAAGTCCGTTGTTCTAGGGGAGTGCGGTTATGTCTTCAATAATCACTGGCTTATGCTGGAGTCACACGTTCACGAATTTGTCCTTCCGAACACCAGCCGAACGCCACCCAACCATAGTTAGGAGTGGGTCGGCTACGGCTGGAGTTCGGCTGGGTCGGCTAAGGTTCGGCTGGGTCGGCTAAGGTTTGCGTAACTTACACATGGTCTATCGTAACAACATTCTGCATGTTTGAAGTGACTTCAATGTCAAAGGAATGTACTCTCGTAAGCAGATTGTTAGATGAGACCTTGATAACCTGGCTTGGACCTTACGGTGTAATCTTCTGACAGGGATCTTCGCTATAATCAGATGACCAGTCCATTACACACAGTGGCCTTCACTTAGCCTCCATAGCATGCCAAAAACTGGGGGTTTTGGGGGTCTTCATGGTCTTTGGGAGCTTTTATGGGCTATTCTCTGATTGCATATAGACAACATAGCTGGCCTGGTTGAATTACCCCGTTAGAACTGGGCTAAACATAAAACAGCCGAAGACCACC
>NW_017803854.1:418648-504021 GCF_001625305.1 Branchiostoma belcheri | reverse complement strand
TATTATCAGATATTATCTGAAATAATATGATTCGTTCATTTATTCCTTCCTTTCTTTTGCACCTCACGTTGAAACGATGAATGACTCCTACATGGTTGTGTGTGTAGTTAATTATATTTTTGATTCATTCATTCATTCATTCATTCATTCATTCATTCATTCATTCATTCATTCATTCATTCATTCATTCATTCATTCATTCATTCATTCATTCATTCATTCATTCATTCATTCATTCATTCATTCATTCATTCATTCATTCATTCATTCTCCACCCCAGGTTGAGACGGTGAATGACTCCTACATGGTCGTATCGGGGATCCCCGACAGGAACCCGGACCACGTGGATCAGGTGAATTTGCATATCGATTTAATTTGATTTATTAAACTGTATAAACAATTATACAGCCAGGACTGCCCAACTAGCCGTCATAACAGGGCTTAACTATCGATATTTCATTTTGATTCGCCCATCTCTGTGCTGTAAAAATGTAGTTTAATAAGTTCTGTAATCACTCCTTGTTTTAAATCTACTGTACAAATCTCATGACCACCAATTGCTGTGTATCTATAGTCGTAAATTGTATAACTAGGCATTATTGTAATTTCGCATTTTAAGTTTGTACTGTATCAAGTGCGATATGGTGTATTGTTTATGTGATTTTGTGAATAAAGATATTAAAAAAATAAAGAATATATATATATATACTTAATTAAGACACATTAACAGTACTAGTGTGCCAAAGAAGTTATATCTGTGTACCTATGCTGACAAGCTATCTTAAAGTAATCTGGCCTAATCGTCATGCGTTATTTCTATAGTTACATTATTTACTATATTTTCATTGTCAATGATTGTCAAGGTGGCCACGATGTCGCTGAACCTGCTGAGTGAGGCTGCGCAGTTCACCATTCGGCACCTGCCGTCTGCGCAGCTGCTTCTGCGCATCGGCCTACATACGGGACCTTGCGCCGCGGGGGTTGTCGGTCTGTCCATGCCTCGGTACTGTCTATTCGGGGACACGGTCAACACAGCGTCTAGGATGGAGTCAAATGGGAGAGGTAAAATGTTATATTGTTTGATGTACTTATTGATTGATTTATTGATTTGTTATATTTTCATCTTCTTGTAGCCAAACCTATTCATCTAGTTTGTTCACCGTATTGTTTAATTACTTATGCCAAACTTGATTACTAGTATTACTCCGTGAAGGAGGTCATGACCTCCAGACGAAGTATTGTGGTCAGTCGTTTTTTCGTGTTCGCAGCTAGAACACGGGGTTCCCTTTGTTTAATCGGTATGTTATTTTATACGTCGTCTGCGGGCATGCCCTTGAAGATGCACGTATTTTTATTTTTGCCGTAGCTGTTTTCGCGGTCAATTTAATATTTCAGAAGCACCCCTAAATTTAAGAGGCACGTGGGACCGGCCGCAAAAACCCGTTGTTTTGAATAGCGGGGAGGGGGGGTGTGTCCATGCGCGGTACTGTCTATTCGGGGACACGGTCAACACAGCGTCAAGGATGGAGTCAAACGGGAGAGGTGAACAAAATTACCACGCTAGTACATTTTTTATAATTTCGATATTTTCTTTGTGGTGCAATTGTCTAAGTGGGTAGAGTGCTCGATTCATGTACAGATACATATTATTTTCCGAGTAGGATGACCGTGTCAGTCCCTACACCTGAGTGAGGGTCACAGTTAACACGGCGGCCTTCGCGTGGGTTTGTTTAAGGTGGATAACAGGTTGCGAATCTGAGACCCACACACTTGGGCATCCGTCTTCCCCAGCGGATCCATCGAGGGAGACGTGTTGGTTCCGGTTCGGGTGCTTGCAGCGAGCTGCCGGATGACTTGGTTACGTTCAAAGTCTTGCAATTAGCCCTAGGGAATGAATTTGTAATAACCTTTCTATTATTTCTGTGTATCAGTACGAAAGCCTAACAGAATATCAACCTTACAGCCCTGCGTATCCACATCAGTACGGAGCTGAAGCGTGCGCTGGACGAGATGGGCGGGTTTAAGGTGGAGCACCGCGGCCAGATGGAGATTAAGGTAGGGTTTAATGATATAAATCTTTATTGCATGTTCTTGCCCAGATGGGCTAAATGCACAAGAGGACATGCAGTGTGCATACTGGGACGCTATATTCTAATGCTAATTGCTAGGAATTTATACATTATAACAATACTATATACTACCTATCATCTACTGTTAGTTGCCCTTTCTTCTCTCTTTTTGAAACATTTTGAAACATAATTACATAGTTTGTCTGCTATACATTCATTCTTGCATTACATCAAAAATAAATCACTGGCTTATGCTGGAGTCTTATGACCTGTGCAATGGCCAAGTGGGTAGAGTGCTCGCCTTGCATTCGTTAGGTCGTGAGTTCGATTCCCGGCCGAGTCATACCAAAGACTTAAAAAAATGCTTTAATAGCACTCAGCATTTGAGACGGAATATGGGAGTTGAACACACACCACTACCAGTGGTGTAGTGACACAATTGTGTGGCCCATTGCTACAGAAACGGAGATTGGCGCCGACATATACAACCATGCTAATGGTTGCGGGGTGGATTTTAACTATGTTTAACTATGCTGGAGTCACACATTTACGAATTTGTGCTAGCCGAACTCCCACCAACCATAGTTAGGAGTGGGTCTGCTACGGCTACGGCTAAGGTTTGCGTAACTTACACATGGTCTATCGTAACAACATTCTGCATGTTTGAAGTGACTTCAATGTCAAAGGAATGTACTCTCGTAAGCAGATTGTTAGATGAGACCTTGATAACCTGGCTTGGACCTTACGGTGTAATCTTCTGACAGGGATCTTCGCTATAATCAGATGACCAGTCCATTACACACAGTGGCCTTCACTTAGCCTCCATAGCATGCCAAAAACTGGGGGTTTTGGGGGTCTTCATGGTCTTTGGGAGCTTTTATGTGCTATTCTCTGATTGCATATAGACAACATAGCTGGCCTGGTTGAATTACCCCCGTTAGAACTGGGCTAAACATAAAACAGCCGAAGACCACCAAGTCCCCAGTTCTACGAGTATATATAACCCCCTGATACGGAGACTAGCCTTCACTGGCCTTAGGACCCACTTTGACTTCAGTTCACGGAGTTTTATTCAAAATCGACTTGCATGTACATGGGCCAATGTCACATGAAATACGTCAGAGTATTACAGACACTGATTCACATTAATGAATGAAGGAAGGAATGACGACCTTTATTGCACATTTTTGCCAGCTGGGCTGAGTTAAAATTTTTTTTTGCCATTTACAGGAAAAAATGTACATTTTGGGATCTGGAGCCCTGGTATTAAATTCGAAAGACCTGAAATTCGGTATGTGGATACCTTGGGCACATGTCCACAGAATATCATTCACGTTTTTGACATACAGTACTTTAATTGTGTAAGATAAGCTTTTTGCTATTTTCGGACAAAAATGTACATTTTTGGCTCCTGTGCCCCAACATTAAATCCAAATGACCTGAAAATTGGTATGGAGATACCTTGGACATATGTCCAAAGAATACCATTCACACCTTTGACATACACCACTGTAAAATTGTGCAAAATATTATAGTGTGATGCGTTGCGCGAGAAATATTCCCCAAATCGTACCTATACAGGGTGTTATATAGATACAATATATGTGCAACCCAGCAATTGTTGGGAAATCGTTTGGCAATCGTGACTATTATACTGGCTGGAAGAGAAATTTGGGAGGAAGTGATTAGCAGTACTGCAATGTTCATTCAGTACGAGTTAACCCTTGTCCTGCTGGCATTCCTGGCACAATATTTTTCAATAATTTCATGTCTTAATTAAATCATAGACCCCCAAATTTTTTTGCCCTGCAGTGGCATAGTTACTTCCGCATTCGATGCATTTCGCTGCGGTGTGATGCGTTGCACGAGAAATACCCCCAAATCGTACCTATACAGGGTGTTATATAGATGGTACTGTATGTGCCGCGCGACATCTGTTGCGCACAGCAGGACAAGGGTTTTAAGATTAACTTTAACTAACCTTTAACTTACCTTACAGGGAAAGGGGATGCAGGACACCTTTTGGCTGGTCCACAAGCAGGGATTCCACAAACCACTGCCCATGTCTCCTCCCGAGTAAGTTAGGATCTTTCCTTGATGAAACTTTTCAGATAAATAGATTTATGTTCAGATAAATAGAGTTATGTACGAGTACCTGGGCCGCAATATCGTTCGATACGGGTGCTCCGGCCCTTGTGATAACTAGCCGGATTTTATACGAATACGAATATACGAATTTTACGAATACGAATTTTCATATCCGTGCGATAACTAGCCGGATTTTATACGAATACGAATATACAAATTTTACGAATACGAATACGAATTTTCATATCCGTGTGATAACTAGCCGGATTCTATGAAATACAAATACGAAAAAAACGAAAGGTCTAGACCTTTAGCCGAGTGGTTAGAGCGTCGAAGTCTGAACTGGTGCTCGGGAGGTCGTGGGTTCGAACCCCGGCCCGGAATCAGGTTTTTTTTATCTGTTTCTACTCGCTCCTCCTGTTTCTTACACTCGTGTTTTCCCGTTGCAGAGACTTGGTGGCCGGCGGGATCGTGCCCAAGTCTTCCGTCACGTTCACGTTCAACGCTTGACGACATCACGTCACTTCCGTGTTGTGTGACGTCACTTCCGTGTTGTGTTGAACATGTTCAGCGTGTAACATGCGATAAGGCCACACCAATTTAATTTGTTGCTTCTCGGATTCCATTTTTTTCTGATTTGTAAAAAAATAAGGTTTTAGGTTCTGAATCAACTGCAAGATGCTCAATAAAAGACATGTTTTGGGCCCTACAGTTGAGGAAAGTCCCTTTCTTCCTAATTGTTAAAGTTTTTCGATGTACCAATGCAACTTAGTGTCATTTAAAGTTCAAAATCTGTTGTTTTAATTATAAACCAGACTGGTATGTTGACTTCATGACTCATTTCGTAGCATTTATGGCTAGCTATCATGGGGAGTTTTTTTTCGCCCACTCGCTTCATCTTTTTTTCTGAAAAAATCCGAGAAGCAACAAATTAAATTGGTGTGGCCTAAGGGAGCATGTACGCCGGCAGAACGTACTGCATCTGCCCGAAACCCGTAATGTATTAGAGTAGAGTAGAGTAGACTAGTCTCTTCTGTCTGGTAGGACTGTCGATGTCCAGTCAAGAAGAGCGGCCAAGAAGAGTATTGTGCATAGCACTTCAGGAGAACGTCTCATATGAGGTCGTATTCGCGTATATAGCTATCGCTATCACTTAACACTTTATATATAAATTATAATATATCTAAGGTTGACAACCCCCCCCCCGGCTACGGGCATGTAAATGGTAAATATACATGTAAGTGTTCAGTGATATCACAATTCGTGGATGTGGCATCATAGCTATAAAACGACAGGTCACTTGTCCATGAATTTATTTAATTTTTATTTTTTTAATTTTATTATTTCTTTTTTTACATTATCTTATCTTATCTTATCTTATCTTATCTTATCTTATCTTATCTTATCTTATCTTATCTTATCTTATCTTATTATATATTCATCGGTGTTTATAATATATGTCAAAGCAAAACATATATATTCTGTTATATTTGAGATTACGTACCTTGCGAAGCTACTACAATGTACATGTGCCTCTGAAAAGCTCTGTCTAAAGTTATTTGATGATGTGTTATGTTGCGAATAAAATTCGATCCATAACGGTATGAATTACGTATTACTTACTTACTTGTACTTGTACTTGAGTAGGTCTCCTCATCTCTGTGAGTGGCCTGCGTCAAAGTCGTCCCTCCGTCTGCACAGCGTCCTGCGCCATACTTGGCGGTCGTGGGCAATCGTCTTCAGGTCCTCTAGGGTCAGACTGGGTTGTTGCATGGTCGTCCTGGCATCTTCCAGTACACATGCCAGCCATGTCTTCCGTGGTCTTCCTCTAGATCTTTTCCCATAGTTGGGAGTCCATTCCAAGAGAAACTTGGGCAGCCGTTCTTCGGGCATTCTTAGCAAATGACCTAGCCATCTTAGTCTGTTGTTAGCTATGCGTGTTCCGATCTCCACTGTGTTTGCCTTCTGTAACACGCTCTTGTTTGTCACATGCTGAAACCACTTTATGTGCAGAATTCTCCGAAGACATCTCTGATGGAAGGTTTCCAGTCTATTCACCTGTGCCTGAGTGGTAATCCAGACTTCGCTCCCATAGGTCAAGATTGTAATAACAGCAGCCTCGTATATTCGCAACTTGGTTGCATCAAGAATGTTCCTGTTGTTCCATATTTTCCCAAGCTGGTTGAATGCTCCGGAGGCTTTCTGTATGCGGTTCGAGAGCTCAGAGTCTGTCGTCCCGTCGCTGCTGAAGGTTGTCCCTAAGTAGGTAAACCGACTGACCTGCTCTACCTGACTCCCCTCGACCTTGATGTCCAGTGTGCCAACTTCTGTGTATGGTCGTTGCGTTGTGTGCTTCCCAACCACCATGGCCTGAATTACGTATACTTCTGTCCTTGTCACTCTTTCACAGGTGCCCACCCATTATTTTCCCATTAAAGCATTGCCCTCTTAGGCCATGTTGATTTGATTATACGGATACAAATATACTTTCTTTACAAAGGTATGCTTTTCAAATTCGAGTCAACTCGACATGACAAACAAAAACCATTAGCCATTAACAATAGCCTACAGTCAATAGAGAACTAGAGAAACTTAGTCACGCCATCTAGCGAAATCGGAACGAAACACAATGGGCTATTGGTGGGAAAAAAGAGGTTGAAACCTTGGTAGGAAGCGGAGTGCGTTGCGTTTCTACCGTCTTCAGCAAGGTGGCGCTCGTATGGAAGCGCATCAAGCTGCCATATTTTAAGCACCAAGGTCGGGTCCTATCAATAACAACGGTGTTTGGGAATGTGAAAAATGAAGGGAACAATTTTCCCCATGTTTTTGGTGCCTCTCTCGCTGGTGACACAACAACAAGATCTAAATTGGCCGTCCAAAAATCAGTATGCTGTCATTTCAAATTTCATCTCTAACTTTTAAGCTCCGTTAGGCACGTTTGTCGCAGTGTTTTTGGCAGGATGTTTCTCAAACACGCTGCAACATGCCCTGTCAGCGACTCTATTGTGAAAGAATAAAAGACAGATAGACCGAAAGATAGACAGGAAGAAAGAGAGATTAGGGGTGGATAGCTTTTTTTAGACCCGGAGGTAGTGATAAAAGTTTGAAGATATTTACTACACTCCCTCCATGCATATTGACACGTGTTTACAACTGTTGCTACGGCAACGCTGGCTGGGTCACATTGCTGAATCATCCCAGACTGTAGAACATGTGGAGAGGATTCTTCTCTTTTTATTCAACCAAATTCATGAAACATGAAGTCGATTTTTCCGCATCACAGATATAATTCAGCCATGCCAATAATAATGACAACCTTTATTTTACATTCATGTTCAATTGGACCAAGTGCAAGTATTCTCATTCAGAAGTATAAGACATGTAGTGACAATATACATTATTTGTAGGGCTTGTACTGAATCTATGAATGAACTGTAAAACTACTCAACACATGTTTAACTTCTTCTCGTGTCTCGGTCAGGTTGAATGTAAAGGTACAAGGTTAAGATGGCCGTGTTTAAAATAGAATGGTCAATTTATCAAATTATTCACATATTTTTCAGTACCGGTCATGAATTCAAAATATGGCAACTTCAAAATTCAAAATAAGGTAAGGCAATTCAAACACGATTAATGATAATACATGTCTAAGGTTGATGAGTCACATACAAACACACACACACACAAGTACATCCAAATAAATTTATATAATATGCTAACAACGATATATATTACATGTATCTAGAAATAACTGGTACTAATTATAATGTACACTGTACTAAACAGGTGACCTTCATGTTAATATTACACATGTTTAAGGATAAGGTTCAAAATTGGCAAGGTATTTGGTAATCCTGTGTATCATCACGTGTCCAATCAGTTTTTCTCTGCGAAGGAGACACTTTCGTCGTAGAACGTCGCATGATTGTCGTAGAATGTCGCATAATTGTCGTAGAACGTCGCATGATTGTCGTAGAACGTCGCAAGATTGTCGTAGAACGTCGCATGATTGTCGTAGAACGTCGCACGATTGTCGTAGAACGTCGCACGATTGTCGTGGTACCTTCAAGCAGGCTTACAAGACACAAGATTACTTTATTCGCTTTCGCAGTGTGAATGATACTGAATTTAAAAATCGAATTTACATGTACTAAAAAATTCTCAATTAGATAAAAACAGTTGAAGTGGCTAAAACATTGTCGTTTTAAAATAGACGCAGTTGTATAATATAGGTGGCTATAGATATTTACAAATAATGCAAGTTAAGATTTCATATCAGAAAAAGCTACAAAAGACAGACTGGTACAATATATTTACAGTGCTGATTCCTTGCCAAGTCAGTTTCAGTTTATTACGATACCCTTTAGCCCGTTAGGGCTAATCTTCCAGGGTTCATTACACTTACACATTACACCCACAGTACAAATATACACATATGACTACAAATTTACATACACGTTGAGGTCACAGGTCAGACAAGATAGCTAAAATCATTGAACGAGCAAATTATCAACTAAGTATAAAACTAATATTACCATTGGTACCAATTATACATATGTCCATGCTGGTTGAGCAAATTGTAATTGATCATATATGGAATACAAGAGTCCTGGTATATTTTTTGTTCTAGTCGTGGGAATGTCCAGTTTGTGACCGTTACGTGTCTCTCTGTCAGAAATCTGGGCCCTGTGTAGTGGCAACCAGTCTCTAAAATTTGCTTGAACAGAACCTACCTAAACAAAAATTTCAGACAGCTTTGTCCAAAACAAGACATGGCACATCCAAAGAATGCCCTCAGTTCTACGATACCAACGATGATTGCACGAATTATGTGACCTCACACGGTGCAGTCACCGCATGACAACGTGCCATCATCAGCAGGGCAGGTCGGCAGGCAGCTGACATGTAGAATCCTGCGGCACACCTTGCACCTCCCCATCCTTCCCAGACGCTCGCCCTGTCCCTGTGCGCAGCGGCAAACCAGCGAGACGCGTTCGACCCTCGCTGGGCCGGCCCTCGCGATGTAACCGTGCAGACGTGGGAATGGTGTGAGCTTCTCTTGTTTGAAGCACATCTCCAAATGGCTCCTCATTTTCTCGTCATCATACACGACTATGGACACATCTTGCCCCTCCGCGATGTCCACTGCCCAGGCGATGGCAAACAGCCCACAATCTACAGCATTCGTCTGCCTCTGTACGGTCGGTCTCTTTACAGATAGCACGTGCCTCTCTCGGTCAGCAAACGCGGCGTAAACCTGGCAAAGCTGAATCTGCAGAGATGTGGTCATGGCGGTGCCGAGGCTGTCGTACAGACACACCTGTCCGTCTGTGTGAGACGACAGAACCCAGTGCTGGGCTCTGTTGTTGTGGATCTGTAGCCCATTTCCCGTCATTCTGGCAAACCCGTCCCCGCAGAGGCCCACCGCGGGCTCCTCCAGGCCTTGGAGTGCCGGGTACTGGCGGCGGAGCAGCTTCTGGGCGGCCTGGATGTGATCGTCCGTCAGCATCTCACCGACTGTCAGAACCCTCCTGTCAAAGATGGTTAACGTGAGCCCTGGCACCCATACTTTGCTCGATGCGGTTTCAGCCTTGCCCCCAGTAGTGTGGATGTCCAAAGCTAACCGACGTTCTCTGACGCGATTTTCGAGATGCTTCGGCCTCTTGGATGTTACCTTTTCGTCTGTCAGTTTAGAAGGCTGATTGAGAGGTGACGTCACTGCTTTTGCCTCTGCGTGATGCTGTTGCTTAGTAACCTGTTGTTGTTTGGTTTGGTGGCTGTCATGGCTGTCCGACAGTCCTTCTGACCAGGAGCTTGATGCCACCGCCACTGATGCCTCCGCTCGACATCCGTCGTCCGTGCTGTTGTTTTGGGCGGCAGGACGGACCTCAGTGACGCGGCGGCGGGCGCGGGATGCCTTGGACACACCGAGTTCCACTGCTGCAGCATCCGGAACATCTTTGACAGCCGGGACAAACTCGGGCTCTGTGGGGAGGTCCGCATCCTTCACCCTGTGCATCAGACATAAGAATATGTGAAATATTCGTCATGAAGAGCTAGCTCTGGGCCATCAACAGAAACATGACAGTGGGAGTGGGGAGTGACCTAGACTGGAACAAGGGTTCCTACCCGGAGAAAACAACTCCACTTTACTCTACTTACAGTGTAATACATACTAAAACTAAATCATCACCATCGAGGTGCAATTGTACCAAATTCTAGAGGACCACCTCATACATCTTCGACACCTCATTGCGCTCAAGTACCACTTTCTTCAAAGAAATCTCGTACTTACCTGCAGTGAAAGAGTGTCTTTCTCTGCAGCCACAGTTTCTCGGCTTTAATCTCAACTTCTGTGATGCTGTCATGAAGCTTGTCCATTGCGTCATCACCTAAGTCGATGGGAATACCTCAATACGTTTCAAGGGAACAAACGCCGTTGAAACAATATTTTGTAGGATGTAAGTTTGTCGTTGCATGCAAAATTTACAGCTTACTACAATATTTGCGACGAGAACTTTATGTGACGAAGAGATTAACAGCCCGCTTTTAAGCTGCCAAGACAAAACCAAGACTCTAAGATAGGAAAAAGATTTGTTTATTTGTTTGTTTGTTGAGAGTCAGACGTCTATTTGAGAGCTAAGACCACGCTACCTGTGACAGGTACTTCTTCGAAGCCGAAGAAGGCCGTGAAGCGTTGCCACACACCCCGGATGAAGTCCTGGTCCGCCTCAGGCATGACGTGATTCCGCACATCGGGAAGGGCTCTGTCGATGATGGCCGTAGCGACGTTCATCAGAATAAGGATTTGTATGCAAACGAACCCGAAGAAATAGATGGGGCCGAGAATTGGATTAGCCTCCTGCAGCTCGTGGAAGTTGAAGGATCCAAGAGACATTTGGAATAATGTGGACAAGGAGTTTGTGAATGTTCTGGAAAAATAAGATAAAGATCAATTGGATGACGACTTTATTGTACATTTTGCCACACAGTACAGTACGTCACAACAAAAAATGATAAACAAATACAGTTGACAGATGCAAAAGAAGAAAACTTACTATCACTAAGGTTACATAAATTCAACTTCTCGCTTTTCAGTTATCGTTAATGTAATTATGATCTTCCAAAATAATTCGCAATTGGCTGCGCTACATAGGTTTCCTTACGTGTACTCCTTCATAATAAGGCCAAACGTGAGGTAGGTATAGGCGCCGAATGCTGATAGTATGATGAAGAAGTAGATGATGAAGACCAAGAACTCCTCGGCCATCGCTCGGAACACGGACGCCAGCTTGGCGAGGAACGGGTTGAACCTCAGCAGCCGCAGGAGCTTCAACATACTGACGAACGTCAGGAAGGAGAGGAACCATCCGTACACCAGGTTCATCTTCACCATCGATCGGGAATGTAGAACTACATATTTAAATGAGAGAAGAGAACACTATAGTGGTAAGACATTTCGAGACAACACGAATAATGAGTTTATACATGAAGGAATGATATTTTATCACCATATTGTATCATCGTTGACAACAAGTTTGATGGTTTTCCTCTTCAAGAGATGTTTTTTATCTCTGTGTTGTAAAAGATTTTCGTCTGAATGAGTAACTCACCTTCCCCATCTCGGATCGCCGTCAGCGCCTTGGAACTGTAGCCTCTATTAACGCCGTACAAGGCGATGACAGTGAATGCTAAGAAGAAGTTGAAGATTTCCACAACGTTCCACAGGTCCTTCAGGTAGGCCAGGCCGGCTGCCCGTGCAGCGTTCACCTCTTTCCACAGCGTGTAGAGGAGAATGATGACGTAGACGATTTCCAGCAGGACGTAGATGTACCCGATCGTCCCCGGCTGTTGATGAAACCGGGAAGTGTGCAGGTGGTGTTGGGTGAAAACTCCGGCCGTCTCGGAGAATTCAAACACCGCCGTCAGCGATGTGAGCATGTCCGGGTTTCCGTTGTAGAGCATGACTTCCAAGAAGATGACTCTCGTCCGCTTGTCTATCCAGCCGTCGTCCCTCAGCTCGGCTAGGATGCTGCGCATCTCGTCTGCAGATTTCCCAGCTGCACAGCGAAGCCGTCTCCCCAGTATCGTGTCGTTACACCGTAGATGGGGAGACTGAGGGAGTCGCCGGGGTGGTAGTTCCAGCCAGTGTCCCCTGGTTCAACCTCTGACGTATTCGTGACCCTTTCCCATCCCTTCCTAAACGTCCCGGTCTCCTTTGTGTGTTCGTCATACCCCGATGAGCATTCCTCAAAGTCATGCTGTACTGCCACAGGTACCGTACAGAGCCCTAGGATGGCAGGAGAAGGGATAAGAAGACATGTCGGATTTCTGCATTAGCGATCAAAAAGTCTCGAGATTTTATGGTAACTATCCAAATCTGAAATCTCGAAATCTAAAAAAACATCTCTAGATTTTTCTGTAAACATCGCCACGTTAGTAAATTGTGCCATTTTTTCTTCGCGTTATGTTTGCTCTAAAATTGTGGTACTATACAAGGAAGTTAGGATCATGTTGTATGATCAGTCGACTTAGAATGTCCTGTGAAAGGTGGTTCCACCGACCTGGCTTTACACGGCATTGCATGAGATTTGGCGGGGAGACCAGGACCGACTGCACGTCAGCCGTGAAGCCTTTCTCCCGCCAGTGGAGATGCCCGCCATTGTAGGACGTGTCCGGGTAAAAGCTCTCCAGAGCGGTCACGTTCAGCCAGGACCAGAACGAAGCGGCCCCTTTGACCTGTGGATTGATAAAGAATCGTACCTTTTACTTGTCTGTTGATACATTATTTAGTTGCCCAATCTCTACGCATACATATATAGGAACTTCTAATGATTTAGAATGATTCTCTGAGGAAGTACCTTGGTTAGAGATTGCACAAAGCTGTTGGTCGCGCTTTGTGTCTGGTGGAAGGCCGGAGTTGTCTTGTGTTGCGCGTCGGCGATTATGACTAGGAGGAGAAGGCTCAAACAATACCACACGATGCCCCAAAGAACGACCCTAAATCTCCTGTCCCTGTCTTCCCCATTCTCGCTTCTTTGACGTTCAGAAGGGACATCATTGAGAGTCTTTCCATTTTTCTCTCCTTGCGAAATGCGACGCCTTTTTATTAGAAAAGGAATAAAGAAACTTAATCTTGGTGACAAATGATAAAAGAACAAAATATTCTCTGAAAGCAGGGTCTGGATATAATGAGTTTGCGACTGGGTAAACAAAATATGTGTTAGAAGTTAATTTACTTTTAGCCAAACCCTTACACATCGCATCGCTTTGATATGCCACTTGGAACACCATGCCTAGAATATACGTTTTAGAAAATGACATGGTTAAGCTCATTATTGTAATGTAATTAAGTGTTACATTTTGCATCTCTGAGAGATGTGTGAAAACTCACAGTCTAAACCTGCCCTCATTCGTGAAGACACAGCTTCCTCCTCTTGTGAAAAAATTCTGGCTTCTCTTCGAAAATCTGCTTGATAGCCTGCGTCTTTCGAAGTGTTGAAAAGAAGGTGGCAAGCAGCATTATCTGTGATATAAAAATGCTATATCTGAATTCATCTGCACATTAAGTTGTGGCAGACACACATGTAATACAAGAAGACGTACTCGTCAATTTACAGAATAATTCACAAACCCATGTGTATGGTATCGCAAAAACGATTAAAGCTATCTATATTAACACTATTGTTATTGAAGGTTCTTACTAACATGTACACAAATATTAGATGGCTTAATGTATCATTTATCCACCTTTATTGGCTGCGAGAACAAGGTGTCCACAAAAAAGGTGGTGAAGTACGCAGACAGCCACCTCTCTGACTTCTCCTTGCCCCACTCCAAGCTGTATAGCACGGTGAAAGCAGCTGACCCGACGGAAGACAGCACCACCAGCACCCAGGCCACGTACTTGCACCAGTGTGGCAGGCCCTTGGTTGGTCTCTGTTGCGTGGTTACCTCGGGTCGGTCGCCCGTCTCCATGTCTCGGACCCGGCTGTCGCCCTTGCTGCTCGGTCTGCTGTACTGGAACAGCAGAACTATCGCCAGGACAACGGGAAGGCAGGTGATGCTGGACATGGCTCCCGTGTAGACTTCGTTCAAGGTGAAGGAGAACGGACCCAGGTTGATGGCCTGCACGACCTGGGTTTCTATTTCGTCTCTCAGCCACATGGCGCTGGACACCATGGACATGAGGAGTAGACTCAGGCAGCAGCCAAGCCTCTCGCTTCGGGTGAACGTGCTACCTGCAAGGGAAAAGTGAGGTAGAACAGTTAAAACAACGTAAATATGTATGTTTTTATTTGTATACATACACTGCAGGCAGGGTTATACTCGTGGATGGCTAGGCAGATCTCGATATTGCACCACACATTACACATTACAAAACAACCTACATCTCTATTAAACTGTACCTTCAGGCATGGTAACGACGGACAGAAAGAGATGTTCGTCTACCAGGATAGTCCGCAGACTTGCCGGGAACAGGAACCAGAAGGATCGCAAGTCCTCCTCGGAGGCGACAGGAAAGGTCTTCACGACCTGCCTGTCCCCGCGGTCGGCTGCCAGCCACTCCCCGCAGAAGAAGTAGGACCTGTCGTTACGAAATTAAAATGAACAGATGGAGATATAATAAACTGTGATAACATGTGGACTGGCATAACTAACTAACTAACTTGTCTACGAAGGGAGCCCGTCCAAATCCCGATAAGCCTGGACATATGGATAAATCATGGACGGAGTGGAACAAACAGCTGAGCGACCCACTAGAAAGCAACGGCAAGCTCGACTAAACTCACATTTTCCCGGTGGTGAGATCCTGCACGGCTGCTCGGTCCACGTGCCACGCCGCGCGGCTCCCCTCCCCACTGTTGTCGTGCATGAGCTGCAGCAGCTCCACGGTACCCAGATGTTCTGCTGTGCTGAAGGTCAGCGTCACCTGGCTGCCTCGTGCAAAAACCTAAACAACAATAAAACATCACGACTGTCATTAGACCCCTTTGTTGTGTTCGGTACTTAAGATTAAAATTTGGAAAGTGATTTTGTCAAGGAGTCATACAGAGGCGACAATTAAGGTACTGCCGTATCCAGGACCGCATCTATCTACTTCTATGCCTCAATGGGTTAAGGTTAGAGGTTCTAGACATCTGGATAGTCTCCCGATATCCAATAACGTAGATTTGGCACGTTTCTGGATACGAGTGGACTACTACTATCCAGAACCGTCCCTAAGCATGATTCTGGTAAAGCACAGTTCTGGATACAATATATATATATAAGTATAGCCACGTACCTCCTTTCCACCGCTGACCACTTTCAGATCGGAGGATGCTGCATCACCGAACAGCTTGAAGGCAACGGTGGACTCCGTCCCAGCATGCTTAGCGGAGCCTGTCCAGATGTGGAGGCGGTACGGGTGACGGTCCTGCAAGCCGTATAACTTAATGGAGCGGTTCAGCTGCGTGAGTTAGAACATATGTAGGTTTATGAACTGGAAATGCAACACTTGCAGAGTAAATACATGATGTTAAACTTCACATGGCCTATATGGTGACCACCCCTTCTTACTTTATCCTGCCACTTGCTACAGTATGCAGGGTGTCTGCTACTGCATCAGTTACCATTGACAGACGAAGAAGACAATGAGCAAAAACAATACAGTTCCCTGTTCTGTGAATGTAAACTTAAGAAACAATAGTGCTCACCATGAATGTTAACGGATAACAATTGCTCTACATACTCACGAAGGAATGCTCACGAATATATCGATTTTTGCAGATCTTATTAATGGGTAAATGTACCTTCTTCTTGAATTTCTCCATGACTTGTAAAGCGACCATTGCGAGCGTGAAAAAACAGAACACCACCCAAACGGTTGTGAAAACCGCGCCGTTGTTTTCTAGATCGCTGAAGTCCAACTTCCCAAAGTCAATGGCGTTGGGCGGCGTGGCGAAGTCACTCCCGAACGCTGTTAGATGGTTACAGTGGCAGACGGTGCTGTTGGTACTAGACTGGCTGCTAATCTGTGGGAGAGACAAAGGACATGTTATGTCATCATTGCATTTTGCCACATTATATTCTTAAATATCAAAGCAAACCCGGAAATGGTCGCAGTGTTTTCATTGTCACTGTTTTCGCGGTTATACTTCTCCAGATATGACGGTCGTGAATTTTATTCGTGCTATTGACCAAATGTGAACCAACAGGAAGAACAGTTACTCTGACGTTACTTACCGCACATCCGTCTGTCCTCCAGGCTTCCTGGGTCTCGTTCCAGTAGAGACACCTCAGACGGGCCCACTTGATGTCGTAGGCAAAGAAGTCATCCCCTGGGCCAGACTTGTTTTCGACGCCACAGTCGGTCACTGGACCTGAAAAACGGCAACAGCACCAGTAAATGGTATTCAAGTGTGCATTCATAGAAATTAGACGTGTGATTACAGAAGCGATTGTTTTATTTCCAGTCGTAACTGTTGACAAAGTAAGGCAATTACAAAATACGTCGTCAATATATTGAATGTAGAAAACACTATCTTTGGACCAGACCTAGATTTTCGTTCAAATAATGACACAAATTCATAAGTTCACAAATAATGACACAAGTTCCAATACTCAAATTAAACAAAATACTAGAATGGGCGACAAATCTAACTGTGGTGGTGTCTTGGCCCGGTTTTTAGGTTTTTAACCAATTATATGATTATTCATTAAGGTTGTCAGGCAAATAGTTTTTGTTCACAACAAAACATATGTTAATCATCATGTATCGTTGTCAATATGTACGAACAGGTTCTCTCTATCTAGTATGTAAAGCATTAATGCATTGTAGCATCAAATGGCATATCAAAACGCTGACCTAGAACCTGAACTTTGACGTAGTATTCTCCCGGATCCTCCTCCCCTTGGATGAACATTGTTGCCTTTATCTTGTCCGTGTGGCCTTCATCGCCACTCAGAGTTTTCACCAGGGAACACTGCTCGGGAAGAACGTACGTTTCCATGGACATGTCGTAGTTCTGGTCGTCAGGGCGGCCCCCGCGCCTACCCGACACGCGGTACACTACACTCAAGTTTAACGGTATGATGGTGACCAGGAATCCCTCTGCCCTGTCGGTAAGGTTGTAGAAATGATACCTGGCGCTTCTATTTCCGGCCGAAGGGATGGTTATGATCTTTGTCGCCGGTTTATTTTTGGGATTGCCTGGAATAGTGATGATGAAGTCCTCTGTGAGGTTTCGGAAAGTCATTACTTCGTTGTTGTCCTGTTGAAGGGACAGCTCCATGACCGATGACCGGACCTGGTGTTCCCCGGAGCCCCAGGTGAACGGGTTTTGTTCAAACTGCTTCATCTGAAAGACAAGAATGAAACTCATGCTGGTTAGCATGATCATAATGCAGAATGGAACGTTCATGATCATAAACACATTTAGCTAAAACCTAAGGCTATTCCTCAGTTGATTTAATTAATCTGTGGATGTTACGATACTACTCCAATTTTGCCTCCATTTTGGAAATGAAGAGAAGGGATCATTGATGACTAGAGCAGGACACTGACACCTACTTTCACGGTGACACTGCGCGGCGCATGTCCGAATTCTGAGAAAAGTGCGGCTTGAGACGGAAGCTGGAAGCCTCCTTCCTCTGTCTGCACGACCTGGCCCCCAAACTCAGAGCCCAAAATCCTCTGAGCACTCAGGGTGACTCCGCCTTTTGTGAGCGACACAGGTGGGTCTCCAGGCTTTAGGGTCTTGATCATGGCATTTTCCATCTTCTCCAGGACCCAAAGGCTTTGCTCGACAAGATTGCTTCTCTGTAAGTAAAATGAGGATAATTGATGCAGCCATTGCAGTTATGACCTATGATGATAATCTATTGTTCCTATAACAGTGGTTCCCGTAATCTGAAAGTCTA
Organism: Branchiostoma belcheri; assembly: GCF_001625305.1. Taxonomy (NCBI): domain Eukaryota; kingdom Metazoa; phylum Chordata; class Leptocardii; order Amphioxiformes; family Branchiostomatidae; genus Branchiostoma; species Branchiostoma belcheri. The sequence goes on along the minus strand of NW_017803854.1, from coordinate 485,959 downwards.
CATGATATACCAATTTAACAGTTAGCTAAAGGGAAAGGGCATGCTTAAGCACCATATGAAAAACATAGGGAAAGCTAATTCCAACGATACCATTTTCATATGCATACCCTTGGAACATGTTGGTCAGTACATTTCACAGCTGTCCATACAAGTCAATAGCAATAGTCAACTGTTCAAGGATGCAGAAGTGTAACACAGGTGAGTTTATACAATAAGGGTGTTGAGCAAAGCGTAATGGCATTTCTACCTTAGCTTCATTCTCGTGTTTCTTTTGTTCAGCGTTTTGAAGGAGCTCCTCTGGAGAGAGACTCTCGTCCTCTACGGGTTCAGAACTGAGCCCATCATCACCCGTCTTCTCTTCCGCATCTTCCTCTGGTTCTTCAAGCAAGACGGCGATGGACTCTAATAGAGCTGTGAAAGAAAGAGAAATTCTGTTATACAGTAACAAGACGTGTAAAAGACGTTGCTCTAACCATACACAATAGCACTACTCATAAGCTGTGTTACATGGATTTTTCTGCAAAACATCATAAATCTGAATCTAAAAGTTGTCCCGTATTTGTACGTATGCAGTCCGCCCTTTGCTCGTATGATATCTATTGGTAAAGTAAGAAAGAAAGGAGTCAGACCGTCATCTGGTGTCAATCTTCTCTCTGTGACTCCAGAACTAGTTAACTTGTGTTTTCTGTACTTACATCCTCCCACAGACTCTAGAGTTACCGGGTCGGACATGTCGACCTCATCCAGTGCGCTTGTGATGGACTGAAGAATGTCCATCGCCTTATCCACCTGTTGAAGACCATAGGGGTATCATTATTCGCAACAAAATCAGAACTGAATCATAATTTGTGTTGACTCACTACGTTTGTTATTTATTCATCATCTGAAGCTTTATATCATTTCTATATTTCTTTGTTATCTGGAGCTGTATATATGTTTTCTTTTTCTTCTTGCTACATATGTTATTTAGATGAGGATAAAGCATGGATGAGGATCTATTCCCGTACACCTCGTCAACACGACCCTTGCTGTACCTTTATTCATTTTTTGTGGGGTGGGGAGTAATTATGACTCTTTAAGCTAGCCTTTGGTTGTAATAGGCTTTAAGGGCGGATTCTTGTTCTAGGCTTTATTGACCTGTATATGGCTTCTGCTGCTCTTTATCAGAATGTGCGTTGATTTGCATTTGACATCGGTGACGCGTATCTAAGTGTTAAATAGATAAAGTTGTTACATCTGAATTAATATTACGATCTTTATGCTTACCTCTGTCTTTTCCTCAGCAGCTGTTGTCTTCACCTCTACAGGCTTCATTAATTTGAACAACAGATATGAGCACACCATTAGAACTATATAGGTGATTGCTTGCAAGAAAATCGTTGGTTATGAAGGTTGAACTCAGATGTTTTTAAAGCGATGAAAAAAAGTCTTCAAAGCTGGCTTAACCAAGACAAGATTGTAAGAATATCCTAACAATTTGTGGAGACACATGCTGCACAAATATCATCGATACTGTTCTTAGGGTAGTGTTGAGCTAAACGGGGATTGAGATCGTTGCATTTGGATGCTCTTTGAGTCGCATAGACGCATCTAGTTTTACATACACGCAGGGTGTTGGTAAATCTCAAGATTGCCTGTTTTATCTTGTAACCGATATCTGCAAATCTACTGATATGAGCTAAGTAAATTGTTCGTGAAAGCTGCAAACCTGATATGATGACGTTTGCCTGACGTCATCCGGTGATTTGCTGCTTGTTGCCGTTGTTGCTGTACAGAACAAAAGGAAGCAGAATGGATATTATTATTTCTATATTTGTTGCTTGTTTCCTCTTCTTCTTCGAAATGATTAAAAAAAAGTCTTTGAACAGACGGCTATCACCATCATGGTAACTGGTGCTAGTGCAGCCGGCACCCTGTGTTGTGTTGTTAGATTATATTGTGTAGCAACTGGCAGGGCAGATTAAAAGGGGCTGGTCACCATGCATATGAATGAACAGAGCAACAGTTTGCTGGACTTGACCATGTGAAGATGAACATTCAGTGTTTCCTTTGCAAGTGTTACCTTTCCGCATTTTGTACCTTAATCAAACGAGCACATATAAAAAAAGCCCGGATAGGAAGGACTCCATTGTCTTTGGAATAAATCACCAACTTACCAGCTTTGTTGGGCTCTGTTGTAGGAATTGGCGGTTCTGGCTCCGAGTCATAATAGTAATCACTGTCATAAGAGTAATCACTGTCGCTTCCAGCGTCATCTGAGAGAACAGATTGACACATTAATCTCTGTATGTAATGCCGCCAGGTAATTCTCAGGTTCTTTGCCACATTAAGGGGCGCTAATTTTACTCTGGGTGCACGAGGTTTCTAAATCTAAAAGTATCGCTTATGACCACCTACCGTCGTCAGACGATATCTGGTCTCCTGCAGACTCCATCGTCTTCGCCGGAGTGCTTGAAGAGGACGAGCTTGTGGAAAGGACGGTAGTCATCTGATTTGTCCGCCGAGTGGTAGTAGCAGGATTCGAAGTTGTCGGGATAGGTGCTAGCAGGGAAAAGAGGGACTGTGTTATAGCCATATTGCTTAATTCGTCTGCTCTATCAATGTCGCAGCCACGAAATGATCTGCTTGGAGATTAGTTGAAGACCAACCCGTGTACTCACCGGTCCTGTTCTGTCCGACTAGAGGAGAACTCTCTCGGTAAACTCCGATTGTAGTGATCTCCACCTTGTACATCGTGTCGGGCTGGAGCCCCGTGATGACGGCAGATCTAGCGCCGGGACCCGGGGAGGGGGTGAGCCGCTCCGTCGCCTCTTCCTGTCCGTACATGATGCGGTACCCGGTCACAGCCGCGTCGGGAGGCACCCAGGTGAAGACCAGTATGAAGTCGGTCACTTCAACAAACTGCAGGTCTGTGGAGGAACGCGCTCCTGGAAATGCATGGTCAAAATCAGTTTCCTGAACTTTCGCGTACCGTGCTTTATTTAGAACCTTGCTCAGTAACGGTTTTAGATAGTCCACGCGAATCCAGAACCGTGCCTGGGGCAAATCTACGTTCTTAGATACGCGAACATTATTACTCGGATAGGCAAAACTCTGGATAGGAAGAACGAGGAACAAAAACTTCATACCAGTGGCTGCGCGCATGATCGCCTCCTCGCTCCGTGACCTCCGACCCTCCGACAGGACCAGTGACGTCACCTCGATGACGTAATCCGTTTCCGATGACAGCCCGGCCACCATGCATGACGCCCGGTCCGTGCTGTGATTGACAGCTGTCGTCAGGTCCAGCCTCAGCACCACGACACGGTACCCCTGAAGGTCAGGGTCACGGGATGGAGACCACGTGACATTGAACCCTCCTTCCGTGACGTCAGTAACGGCCAGGTTTACAGGTGGGTCCACAGCTGCGGAAAAAGTGCAAGTGCAAGTGCAAGTGATCTCGAACCAGCTTAATAGATACATGGACTCGTTGAGCTAACAGTTGAGCTAATCTTCCACTGGTCATGACAGAGAAGACGGGAGCTATGTACTGTATTTACCACAGGTTCATGGTACCGGGGAAATTCCCCTAGCTCTTTTCGACCAGTGCAATGCACAGTAAATAAACGACCTTTAACGCCCCAATTTTAAAGCAGTCTTTCCCGAATATTTGCCTGATAGTGCAACATACCGAACACCTTACGTTCAGGTCAGCGCTATGTTGATGCATGTACACCATACCTTCAGTACAGCGCTATGCCCGCACACCGTACGTACCTTGAGTACAGCGCTGGGTTTTCCACCCAGCCTGACACCCAGCCGAGCACACACCCGAGATCGGGTCACAGTTGACGTCCCCGCCCTGGCAGTGGCCGCACACTGAAGAATATAAAGGAGTCATTGTCGAACTGTTGAAGGTCAAATTTTGACAATGTTTGAAAAACCGACAAGAACATTGCTGTCTATTACTCCTATACATACAAAGACTCCCCTTAATTGTATTTATCTATGGATCTATCCAACATCTACCCACCTTCACAACTATGGCCGTCTGTCTTTAACATGAATCCTCGTCGGCAGGAACAGTTGTAACTTCCCAGGACGTTCGTGCATATCTGGTCACACCCTCCACTGTCTGTCGCACATTCGTCAATGTCTGCAAAAGCATTCAACTTGCCATTGTTTGGAAGTCTTATAAAAAAGCGAGAGAAAAAAAGTTCTTGTTTTGCTTGTCATATAAATCTCCCCACCTTCACAACCATGGTCATCTGCCATCAACACGAAACCCTGTCGGCAGGAACAGGTGTAACTTCCCAGGAGGTCGGTGCAGATCTGGTCACACCTCCATTTTCTGTTGCACATTCGTCTGCAATGAGTACATATAAAATACTTTTAGGAAACATAGAGCAAATTACTTACGCATTATCAATCTACCTACAGAAACAAAGCTCTTGGATATCCCGCCGTATATTCTTTCTTTACAAAGCATGACCATGACATGTTCAGTACAAAAGATACAAGAACTGTCTCCTGCAGAATGAAAATATCACAAGTCACACACAAATAAAGCACATCACCATGCATAATGAAGGTAGCAAAGGCGCTTCTGAAACGTCCGTAAAAATAAGGCTGTGCACACACACAAAAATAACTATAATTATATTGATTTACCAACCTGATTAAGCTATTTACGGATCAGGCCGTAACATGTGATGAGAATTTAACAACATGGTATACTTATCAACGTACTTTTTCTTACGACACTCAAACTCGATAGATAGACGTTGGACCCACCTCTACACACATTCCAGGCTGCTACAATCTGCTCTCTTGTCAAGGCATAGTCGTACAGCTGAAGACAGGCGATTCGACCCTTGAAAATCTGACTGTTACCGTCTGTCTTGGCCACCCGGACATCGTACTGGGTTGCGACTGACGAGAACCCGACCTGTGCCTGCCCGACCCGTTCGCCGTTTTTCCAGATGGATCCCACTCCTGTGGTATTGTCGTAGGTTCCACCCACGAAGTTCCAGGCGTTCTGTTCTAGCACAGCAGCTTGGATGGTAGGTGCAGGTTGTCCATCTCTTCCATTCGGCCTACAACAGAAAGTGTCCTACTTACTTAATTATCCTACTTCATTCGTCCAGGAAGCCTCTGCCATCTTCTGATTGTCAACCAAACGGAAGAGAACACAAAATCTATTCATCGCTGCATGTAAGGTTCCCATTTATGCAAGTAAGGACTATGCGATATGCAAATGGCGCTACACAGTTAAAAATAAAGTAGAGAGGGGGAGAACACAGTAAAAAGCGGGAGAATCTAGGAGAAAGCAGGAGAATACAGTCAAAAACAGTAGAAACCCAGAAACCGGAAATTGCAAAACAAACCAGGAGAAACCAACAGAATACAGGACAAAGCGGGAGAATATAGGAGAAACCGGAGAATGCAGTAGAAAACTGGACAATAGAATTATCATTCTTTAAGGTGAATATTCAGTAAGTTAACTTACCACATTACAAGGTTACATGTAGCCTGCTGCCAAATAGCTACGGCTGTGGGATTCCCAGCGTAGCGGAAGATTGGCCCGGCCTGCCCAGTAGGATATATGTGGGCCAGGATGGTGTAGGAGTACCTGCACATCTAACTGGCCATCGTTTGGAATGTGGACGTACGAATTTGAAGCTCCCGAAAACAGGAAAGCGCCGTCTGCGTTTCCGTACGGACCAGGGGCTAACTGGGTTCCTGTTGCTGTCCCGTCATTTCCGTTTCCTGTAGCGTCTGATGCGCCATACTTTGCGTCCAAGGGCCAAACAGCTACTGGGGGAACTGCAAAATATCAATAGCACACGGTAACCTCAGTTTTGTGGATGACAAACTCAGTGCCGTGAATGTACAGGAAGAACATCATCGAACGGGGCAAACTATTCAAAATCGGCTGAACAATTGCCTTTAAATTTGTTACCTATTTTTCCTCTTATAGTCTTTGTGGACAAAACTGTTAAGCACATTGAAAAAACATAATGCACTACAAATGATAAAGAATATTCCTGTATCGAAAGTAACTTCACAAAAGAAGTTATGAAAAAGTCAGATATCGGACACTGTGGAGAGAACGACAATGTCAGACACACTGAAAGCATACCTGGTTGTAATTGACAGATGAATGGCTTGGATTCGTGACATGCATCATCATTCCAGAGTCCGTCAATTTTTATTTCGCCACAGTCTTCTCCAGATCCATAATTGTTTGGTTGACCTGGTTTCCAGTTAGAATAGACCGCTGACTGCAGGGTTTGGCCGTCCGTAAATACCCACTGGCCTTCCATCTGGGCGTCAGAAAGCCCAATCCACCGTCCAGCAGTTCCCATACCGGCGAGAAAAGAGTTGGTCGCGCTGTCTTTCGGCATGGCTAACACCGCCCCGTCCGCGGCACACGTCTGTTGGGCTTCATCGTACGTCTTTGTCTCAGCAAAGTACTTGTAGCAGGTTCCCCTGACGTGAACGTAGGAGTCTGATACCCGACACGCTGTGGGGAGAACGAGAATTTTAGACACACCGAAATATGCCAGAAGCTAACATGAAATCATAATAACATCCATGAAGTATGTATTCAGAAAGCATACCTGGTTGTAATTGACAGAGGAATGGCTTGGACTCGTGACATGCAATGTCATGCCACAGTCCTTTACTCTCAATTACGCCACAGTCTTGTCCACCCCAATTGTTTGGTTGACGTGGTTGCCAGCTGGTATAGCCCGCTGACTGCAGGGTTTGGCCGTCCGCAAATACCCACCGGCCTTCCATTTGGGCGTCCGAAAGCCCAATCCACCGATCAGCAGTTCCCATACCGGCGAGAAAAGAGTTAGTCGCGCTGTCTTTCGGCATGGCTAACACCGCCCCGTCCGCGGCACACGTCTGTTGGGCTTCATAGTACGTCTTTAGCTCAGCAAAGTACTTGTAGCAGGTTCCCCTGACGTGAACGTAGGAGTCTGATATCCGACACGCTGTAGAAAGAACGAGAATTTCAGACACACCGAAATATGCCAGAATCTAACATGACATCATAATAACATCCATGAAGTAAGTATGCAGAAAGCATACCTGGTTGTAGTTGACAGAGGAATTGATTGGAGTCTTGACATGGATCATCATACCACAGTCCTTCACTCTGAATTACGCCACAGTCTTGTCACCCCAATTGTTTGGTTGACCTGATTGCCAGTTGGAATAGTCCGCTGACTGCAGAGTTTGGCCGTTTGCATATACCCACTGGCCTTCCATTTGGGCGTCAGAAATCCCAATCCACAACAGATTACCACCTCCCATACCGACGAGAAAAGAGTTGGTCGCGCTGTCTTTCGGCATGGCTAACATCGCCCCGTCCGCGGCGCATGTCTGCTTGGCCTCACTGTAGGCCTGCGACTCGGCAAAGAGCTTGAAACAATTTCCGCTAAAATTAACGTAGCCTGCTTTCGGACAGCCTGTGGGGAGAACAGAATATTCAGCCAGGGGAAAGTTTTAGTTACGGTTATACATCTATGGTTACCAAAATCATGTTGACAATTTCGATTGTACCTATTATTTCTTCCGGTGGTCCTTATAGCCCAAAGCACAAAACTACACAACGCCTTATGGCATCATTTTTGTATAAAAAAATACGGACGTTAAAAGCGTCACGTTTTGGGGTCAATGCGTCACGTGTTTTGCGTCAATACGTCACGTATGACATAACGTGTGGGTAAGTAACGTACATGTGATTCTGCATTTTCCGTGTAAAAACTACGGACTTAAAAAATCGTCACGGCTTTTAGTCAATACGCCACGTACGTATCATACGTACGTAACGTACTGATACGTTATGTATCCTAATTTTCGTGTCAAAATAACATACGGTTAGGTTATATCAAAGGTTATGTCCACGTAACGTTAACTTTAACGTAACGTTGGTTAACGTTAACGTAGTTATCCCGTTATGTTTACGTCATGTTAACGTTATGTTAACAATATGTTAACGTTATGTTAACGATATGTTAACGTTAACGTAAAGTTATCGTAACGTATGTACTTGCAAACTTTGTCGAAAGACTGATTAAAAAAGCAGTTGTGTTTGAAACACCTTTATATCTTGTGTTGTAAAACTGTTGAATAAAACAATGCTAATGACGGATATTACACAAAACTTACTTGTTTTACATATGTATCTGAAGCTTGCGCCGCATGGTGCGTCCGCCCACTTGTTTCTGCGTTCACTATCGGACATTGCTCCAAACACAAGATGAGAACAGAGTTTTGTAGGCTCATTGGGCTCCCCGGGTGCCCAGGCAGAGAATCCGCCGAGCGCGCTACCCTGGCTGTCAACCCACGTTCCGTCTGGTCTACTGACTCCGAGCCAAAACTGAGCATTTCTGTAAGATGCCATGAGAAAAATGACATTTCCCCTTTTGCACCCGTTTTGTACTGTTTTGATACAATGTTTCACGGTGAATGTTGTTTTCTAAGGTATTTCCAAGTCTTAGAAAGGAGTACAGTGTGCCTCAGTATATAGTACTAGTGTAATGGTCAAGTGGGTAGAGTGCTTAGACGCTTTGAATTCGGTAGGTCGTGAGTTTGCAATTGACTTCCCCCGGGCCGAGTCATACAAAAGACTTTAGAAATGGTATATACTGCTTAAGCCTTAATCTACTTAGCACGTAGCATTCGGGAAAGAGTATGGGAGCAACACACAGACCACTGCCAGTGGACTAGCCAGCTGCTGTAGAGATGCTGTAGAGATGATGATAAGTACTCTCTGTGGCTAAATTTTTAATCATATTTAATATTTAACTTAACTGCTCATGTACTATATGGTGTAACAGTGATTGAAAACATGATTCTTACTGGTTTAGACAGTTCTTGAAAAACACAAGGTACGCCTGCTCGTTCGAGTCCAGCGGCAGAGCGACCGTCCCTCCCTCCGCGGCACATCTGGCCTGGGCCGTGGCGTAGTCGACCTGCTCGTCGGATGGTGCCGCGTACATTTTGCCGTTGGGGAGACTGAGCTGACCATTTGTTGGACAACTCGCTGGAAGATCCCAACCTGCAGTAAGTAGGTAAAGCGGTTTTAGAAGAGGAAGGTCATGTGAATCTCATCTTCTGGAATTCACAGAAGAGCTGTTTGAGAACATGGTGAATGGACGTCAGACGGACGTCCTGGTGATGAACTTTGCTAAAGCCTTCGATTAGGTTAACCATAGCCAACGCCATTACGGCATCCGTGGAGAGATCAGTGCTTGGATTATAACCTACGTTACGTTAACAAAACATAACCTACGTTACGTTGACATAACCAGTTTTACGTTAACATTACCAACATTACGTTAACATATACATGAAACGTACGTGACGTATTGACTTACAAACGTGTACGTTTTTTACGTCCATAATTTTGACACGGAAATTTCAGAACCATATGTACGTAACGTATCCACGCGTTATGTCATACGTGAACGTTCACCTAGCATACGTGACGTATTGACCAAAAAACCTGACGTATTGACCCCAAAACGTGACGTTTTTAACGTCTGTATTTTTGACACAAAAATGATGCCATAAACGCCTTGCAAAAAAAATAATAATAATAATATTTAGGCTTTAGGCTATCCTGTCGATAGTGGAACATTTTGCATTATTGACAGGGCCATCCTATCAATAACATAAAAAATCACTATTGACAGGACCATCCTGCCCACAATTCTACAACTCGCCAATTCGATGGATCGCTGGCTTTTCTAAAACAACATGAAAAAAGCCGAAGAAGCGTAAACCTCTGTTTCTAGAGAAATCTAAGTAGTAACCAGTTCCTTACCTTGCTCCGCATTGACCAGCCAGGCGCAGGTGATCGCGATGACGCAGAACAGCAGCCGGAGAAACCCCATGTTCGTCCCGCGCGTTTCCCGAATACCTTCGTACGGTCAGCTCAGGGCACCTAAAATACGCTCCTTCAACCCACCGCACCGCTCGGTCTAACCTAACGGTTGTGGATTTCTTTTGTCACTCGAAAACAAGCAAGCAAAAACAGAAAACGTAACCAAATGTTCAGGTTGAGTCGGGTTATGAAGTCAGAAGTTCCGCTTCCAAAAACCCATAAGAAACGCCTTCCAGCTCAACTGTGACTGAGGAGGCCGACTGACGAAGTATATATTACTGTTTGAAAATGAGCTGGTCTGGGCTAAACCATTACGACCATGGGTAGGAGTGACCTTTTAGTAGTCTCCATCACCGTTATCGAAGTAACCTTATCAACAATGATTTATAATACAGAATAGATGATATAAAAGAAGATCTGTGAGTACGTATAACCTTAACTAACGAACCAGGTTATCACTCTTTTAAAAAAATCGAAGCATCGCATCCCCCCAGAACGTGAGTCAGTAGTATGACCAGCCCGTTGCCATGAGCTGGTAAACACACGGAAAAACAGACACACCTCATAAAATATCCAAGGACATCATTATGTTTTTATGATACAGAATAAACGGTATGAAAAGAGAAATTTAACATCCAAGGACATCATATTGTACCCAAGGACATCATTATACATATGTTGTATCACTCTCTCTTCTTTCTCGCATTCTCTCCGTCTTCCACAATAGAATCGCTGACAGGACATGCTGCAGTGAGTTGGGGGAAAAAGCTGCCAAAACACTGTAACAAACGTGCGTAATGGAGCTTAAAAATAAGAGATGAAATTTTGAATGAGAGCAGCAAGGCTTTCACAATACGAGATCCTTCCACATAGTGGATTTCGTAAGAGTTTTGTGATAAAATACGGAACCAACAATGCGGACGGCAAAACCAATCTAGATAATGGCATGGGTACATCAAAAGATGAAGATTAAAAGTTGAATATTTCATGAAGCAGTATGCTGCGTATACGTCATAGTATCGTTGCCTTGGTAACATGTTTGTCTCCAATAGACTCAATAGGATGTAAACATTTGTCCGATGGGTTGAATAATATGCAAGAGGAGTCAACTGGCCTTGGTAGATTTGCAGCTACGCCCGGCTAATTTCTAAATGTTCACCCATCGGGTCCATGTTTACTATTTCCCAGCTTTAAAATGTTTTTATTAGAGACAAGAAGATTGCCCTGTCTGCCCTGTCCATGATGCTGATTCCTTTAACATGCCGAAGATCGCTGCCCTGGTCGGGAAGGAGTGGTAGGGGTCTGCAGGAGGCGGGGAGCTACTTTTGTCACAAAGTCTGAATCGCCGCTCTCTTTTAATCTCCAAGCAGATTCCTCTCGGTGGCAAAAAGACAGTATCAAATTGGCCAGGCAGTATCCATTAGCCATAGAAGCTCCGCAGCCACCGACGTTGGTGGGGATCAGGGCAAAAAAACGGCCATATATAAAAAGGTAACGATCATTCCCCCACAACCTCTGCTTGGCTAATTGGAGAGTAGCTTTCTTTTGGGTAGATACCGTCGTTACGTTTGGCAACTGAAGACTAAATACACTGTTGAAACAAGACCTCATACATTTGAATTTAGAAAACAAATGTCGCAGCGTGTTGGAGAAATATGCTGTCACAAACACTTAACGTGCCTAACGGAGCTTAAAAGTGAGAGATGAAATTTGAAATGACAGCAGCAAGGCTTTTACATAATAGAAAAGCCTTCCACTCAGTGACTGTCGCAATTTTTGTTACTAAATTAGAAAACCAACAATGCGGACGGCAAAACCAATCTAGTTAATGGCATGGGTACATCAAAAGATGAAGATTAAAAGTTTGAATATTTCATGAAGCAGTATGCTTCGTATACGTCACATCGGTGTTACCTTGGCAACATGTTTGTCTCCACCAGACCCATTTGGATGTAAGCATTTGTCCGATGGAGTGAATAATATGCAAGAGGAGTGAACTGGCCTTGGTAGATTTGCAGCTACGCCCGGCTAATTTCTGAATGTTCACCCATCGGGCCAATGTTTACTGTTTGTCAGCACCCTAATGTTTCTAGTGGAGACAAGAAGGTTGCCCTGTCTGTCCTGTTTATGATGCTGATTCCTTTAACCTGCGGAAGGTCGCTGTCCATGTCCTGGTCAGCAAGGAGTGGTAGGGGTCTGCAGAAGCCGAGGCGCTACTTTTGTCGTCACAAAGTCTGACTCGCTACTCATTTTTCGGTAGATACCATTGTTACGTTTGGATACTGAACACTAATTACACTGCTGAAAAAAGGCCTAATAAAAGTATTTCCCACATTTCAATTTAGAAAAATATTCTGTATCAGAAAGATGCAAAGGTCTGCCTCCCAAATATACAAATAAAGCAGGAATTTGACGGTTCCAGACCCCCCCTGACAAAGTAAACAAACCCTATCTTTGACCTCAATTACCTGGGTCGACAGATGATGATGATGCATGCCCTCTGGCCACGCAAGGAGTTTCCAATTGCAACTCCTTGGGCCATGTAAGACCTGACCATACTGATTTTTGAACGGCCATTCAGACCTTGTTGTCGCACCAGCGAGAAAGAGAAAGGCAGAAAAATGGGAAAATTGTTTAGCTTCATTTTTCACATTCCCAAACACTGTTGTTATTATCAGGACCCGACCTTGGTGCTGAAAACATGACAGCTCGATGAGCTTCCATACGAGCGCCACCTTACTGAAGACGGTAGAAACGCAACTTCTCTTCTTCACAAGTTCCGAAGAGAACCCCACTTTCTGTCTATGCACAGATAACACAACAAGGTATAGGGTAGTGCGCACCGCTTCCCGCTAACTGTTTATTGTGTTTTAGTTCGATTTCGCTAGATGGCGTGCTCAGGTTTATCTAGTTATCTATCGGCTCTACCGACATGGAACTTGCTACTCAACTAGTTGCAGGATACTGTTAATGGCTAGCCGTCGAGTTAGCCATCTCAAAGTTTAACCCTACCTAGACTGGGCTTTTTTGGGATCTTTTGGACGGGGGGGGGCTCATTCGGTGTAAATTAACATAAAAGCCTGGAAATTTTGTTGTTTAGGTCAAAATTACTGATATTTTTGCAAAAAATGCCTATCAGAAACCCGTTGCCATGGCAACACGCAAAATTATTTCACTGCTATGAAATTGTTGGCAACAATATTTTAGGAAAAGTCACCAAGTTTGGTGCCCCTAGCCCAAGCCGTTCGGACGCTATTCGACATCAAAGTTGGCGTGGGCACTTTTAGACCCCCCCCCGCAGTCTAGATAGGGTTAATAGCCTTTTCGCCACTACGAAATCTGTATCCCCTATTCAGCAATATACGCTTACTTTCTCCCTCTAGTATCCAAATTTGGGTTCGCCATCGGATTAACTGACACTTTGGCTTCAGCAAAACGTAAATGTTGGAAACGTTTGACTTTTGATGGTGTAAGGAATAAGATAACGAGTCTACCAGTTATTGCCGTGATGAATCTATCATGTATGCCCGTGCCATTTTTAAAACGTGAAGTGGCCTATACTATACATGCAGTGCATGCCCGTAGCCAGGATTTTGAAGGGGGGGGGGGGGTTCGTTCCCGACTGCTTGAGGGACCAGCGAGCGCGGAAGGCGCGAGGTTCCTAGGGGGTCCGGGGCATGCTCCCCCGGGAAATTGTGAAAAATGAACCTTCTAAATAAAGTGGCATTTCCTGCGTTTTTTAGAGGATTTCAAAGACAAAAATCAGAGATAACTTTTTTCAATGACAAAGTGAGCCGTTTTCCTACGATTCCAATCTTGCTGGTGACACGAATCAGTCCATCTTTGAAAGAAAAATCTTGGACCTTTAGATAAAAAGAGGACCAAAAAGTCTCCCTTTGAGCCTACGGGCATGTAGTGATCCAGTATCATGAACAGACTACAAGAATAGCCGAACAAGTATCACGAAAAATAAATTGGATTTAACTGAACTAACGCCAATCAATTATAAGTTTTAAACGGAACACTTGAGGAGTCAGGATCTCGCGGAAACTAGCCCTCACGCGGCGGAAATTTGCATCTAAATCGGCGTCTCCTCGGAAGAGTAGCAATTGAACGTTGTCAACTTTCCTGTAACGACTGTCTGTGGGCTGTAATCAAACAAAACGTCTGAAGGAGACTCCATAAATTTTTAGAAATGCCTAAGTTTGAATTTTAACTTTTAGAAACAGGGTGTTTTAGAAACTTTTAGATAGCTTTAAACAATGTTTAAAGTTAGATTTTCAAGGGTTAGGTGTGACAAGTTCGGTGTGATGTGGCTAGCTGCCGCCGTGCTGCGTGCCTGCGAAGCTGGTGTGTCGCCGAAGGGCCAACCCAAGCAGAAGATCTTGCCATGCGTGGCAGGGTTGTTACGCACGTACTGAAGCACCACCTAGCGACATCAGTCGGTGTTGCAACTTCAATTTCATCGGATGCTGCCTCCACACAGTCGTTAAACTTAAAGAAGGTTTAATAGACTCCCCACATAATCTGGACTTTAGATAGAAAGCAATTTCCATCTCAAATCACATATTGAAGGCCATTTCTATTATATCTAAAGAACATCAACATAGATGCGTTTAACGTATTAACCTGATATCACTGTAGCTGTATAAATTGTGGTTATGTATACGTGCGTACTGTATCGTAGACCCTTAGAATCTTGTAAGCCTCTTTGCTTACACCTGGCTCCTTTTTTGCGGGATGTGCATGTTTTAGATGAGGCTATGATTTTGGAATCTCCAGTTGATATAATCTATAAAATAACCTTTCTAAAGACTTGCCTGCAACTGATACTAGTAGTGTATGGATTGGATTTCGTACTACCCCCCAATCCTATTTACCCGCCCAGGCGTGTCCGCTGTGTCCACTCCGTAACGCGCGTTGCATGATGGATATGACAGGTTTCCGATCCGCACTGACACAGCCCCCCCCCCCAACTATGGAATAACCTGTCACTGAAACAACGCCAGACTTTGGGATTGGTAAAATTCAGTCAGGAATTGTGAAGCCATGAATGTATATATTAGATAGTTGAAACTGTGTGTGTTCTTTTGTGGTATGTCATTGCGGATCATTTTTTTTTGTAATACTGTATAATCTGTTATTTTGTATTACTAATATGTATCTGAGTGTAGTTGCTGGTGAAATAAATGAAATGAAACTGACAGTACGTACTTTGATGTGAGGCCAAGTAATTTTTATGGATGACGTCCTCTGGAGACCCTAAATCTAATGCGAGAACGCAAAAAAAGAGAACAACAAGAAGGGCCGAACAAAATTAGATGTCTGGATTTGAAATATACAGAGTTAGAGACGACAAATGTTAGGACACAAATTGAATGAGAGAGCACATAGCTAACAAGTCTTTTATTCGTCATGAAGACAGGTGTAAATGAGTACCTAGCTTCGGTTAGGGACATCCCTCGGATAGGATGTTAAATGTAGGTCCCGTGTTTGGGGAGAGCCACACCCCGCGCACGTTAAAGAACCCGCCGCACTTATCAAAAAGAGTAGGGGACCTTCCCGGTGTGAGTGGCTCAAACCTTACAGTCCGGTTTTACGCAGCTTGTACATGTACATACTGTATACATGTACAAAACTGGTGTGTTACGCCTAAAGGCGGTTTACCGGTTATGCGAAACAAACAAACAAAGGACCAAATGCCCAATGGTCAGTTGCCTATGTGATGGTGCATTTGCTGGCCGGTTACGACTTTGCCAATGAAAGATCTGCTCGGATATCAGCTAATAATCCAAGCGATGTAATCCTTCGTCTTCAGCTCCGCCCTCCCGTGTAACACCGACTTGTCCGTGATAAAGCAGACAATCCCACAAAACAGGGTCAACCATTACACACTGTTTAAAAAGTTAATTGACCGAAATGTACCTGTATACTTAGTACGCATTATTGTATATTGGTTTAGCATGTTAACCTTTAGGGTGCGCTGGGGGTCCTCCGTCTCTGATCACTTCAATTGCAGCAACGGTGTCCCCCAGGGGAGTCTTTTGTCCCCTTTATTGTTCAATGTATATGTCTCTGACCTTAGTGCTAAGTTAAACGCCGCTAATGCGGGCTGCTTTATTGGAAATTTTGCTGTGAACCACCTCTTCTACGCAGATGACTTGTGTTTAATCTGCCCCTCAGCAAAAGCTGTACAGAAACTGATTAATATCTGCGAGGCCTTTGGTACCGATAGTGACATGATTTTCTGTACCAAAAAAACAAATTGTATGTACTTTCCATGTGATCGAATTGCTCTGAACGGAGTGCCACCTGTAGTGAAGTTGTACGGCAAACCCTTACCGTACGTCTCTTCGGCCACCTACCTCGGCTTCCAAATCACTCCCGACCTCTCTGTTGATGACTCTATTCGTAAACAACCAGGCATATGTACACAAAAGCTAATTCACTTATCCGCAAATTTGGTCACTGTTCTCATGCGGTGAAGCGCACTCTGTTCATAGCACATTGCAGTGCAATGTATTGTGCTCAGCTCTGGTCCTGCTACAGAGCAGGAAACATTCATAGGCTACGAGTTGCTTATCACGATGGTCTTAAAATCCTACTGTCTCAGCCTAGGAGCACTAGTAACAGCGACCTATTTGTACAGACTCGTGTTGACACGTTTGACGCCAGGCGTCGGAAGTTGTTGTGTTCTTTTGCTTCCCGTCTGTTAGCGTCTGAGAACGCAATTGTCAAATTGCTGCTCCGCTCGGAGACCTTCTGCTCGAGCCCATTCTGGAGCCATTACTGTAGACTGGTCCGCCCGCCGTAAGGGCTCGACAGTCTTTTATCCACTTGTACCCACTTAGATGTTTTATTTTTAGATGTGTTTGTGTAATGTTGTCTGTCTGTGCTATGGGCCATTGAGCCTGAAATAAACAATAAATTAAAACACCGACAAAACCGTAATCCTATTTACTTCTCGTATTTATCCTCTTAATTATCGTGTGAAACGGGTAGTATATGGTATCAACTGGTTGAGGGATACATGTGTGCTACTGGTGTCCTTTTATTCCTGTTCATTCGTAACAAATCTACAAAAGGGTTTTTGTTCTGATGCATTGTCATTTTTTTTCTTCTTTTTTCTTAGCTCAGATCGGCTTGTCAACTGTCTTTGATATTTGAAAAAATTGAAACCAAAGGTTGTCAATAAAGATCTTTCATGTCTAGAAGTTAAATTTTCTTCAGGTCTGTAGGCAAGCTGCATTCAATTCCATGTAAGTCATTGTTCAAAGGTTCGACCGTTACTCCTGGTCCTTCTTTAATTATTCTAGGTACGAGGGTGGATCAAAAAGTTCTCGGCCTCACCTAGAAAATAAAGGTCAAACTCCTATTCTTTAGTATAACTGTATACTATGATGTCTTACATCACTGCACACAAAAATTCAAATTTTTATATTCATTAATTAGCACGTGACGCCCTGTGAAAAAGGGGCGGGTGAGGGCAAAATCACAAAATGGCCGCAACAGAAGCGTGTGCTGTGATCATGTATATCGATAAAAAGGGATGTCTCGTAAGGAAATCCATGAACACATGGTCAGGACACTTGGTGATGACTCTCCTTCTTATTCAACTACAAAGAAGTGGGTTGCTAGCTACAAGCGCTGCAAGGTGGGCACCAAAGATGAACATATGTCAGGATGCCACAAATCAGCACCATGGACAATCCAGTTGAGGCCATCCATCACATGATAGTAAATGACAGATGAGAGACTGTCCAACATGTAGCAGAGTCTTCAGCCTGTGTTGTGGCTCTGTTCACAATGTTTTGTCAGACATCCTGGGGATGAGCAACCTGTCTGTAAGGTGGGTGCCTAGAATGTTTTCTGAACATCAGAAGTTAAACAAGCTGGACGTTTCAAGGAACGAATTTAGTCCAATCCATGCAATTACCTCAAAACATTTTTCACCCAAGATGAGACAAGGGTTCACCACTTTCACCCCAAACCAAAACAACAGAGCAAACAATGAATGAAGAATGTTTCTTTTTATCGAGTTTCATCCGTTGACAGGGGTTTTGTCTCTGTTTTCTGAGACAGCAAGGGAGTAATCATGATTGACTACCTGCGAATAGGTTAAAGCATCAATGGGGAGCACTACTAGTATTTAATTACAGAATAGCAACAGTTGAGGACAACGATCAAAGAGATAAGGAGAGGAAAGCACCGAGCTGGCGTGCTGACAATGCACCTGTCCACACAGCACAGGGGTCAGTGGCAGCAACAAACGAATTTGGCTTTGAAGTCTAACCCGACCCTTACAATTCACCTGACCTAGCACCCTCGGACTTCTACCTATTTCCTAAACTGAAGTTCCACTTACGTGGTCAACGTTTTTATGGTAATGATGACGTCATCAGTGCGGGTAAGCCCTATCTGGGGGCTCCAGATTCAACCTTCTTCCACAAGGGGAAGACAAACCTGGAACATCACTGGACCAAGTGCATTGCAGTTAGAGGGGACTATGTCGAAACATAGTGTAAGAAAATGTTTTCTGCCACGACGTTTTCTAGGTGAGGCCGAGAACTTTTTGATCCACCCTCGTAATTACTAAAGAGTGTAATGAACACGTGTTTGGAATGTCCTTTCGTAAGGTCCTCTAAGTTAAAAAGACTACAATACATAAGACGTTTATATATATACATGTAATAGTTATACGTATATGTATATGTATAATGTGACCTGTGCTTTAATATATAGCCAAGTGGGGCAAAAATGTACAATAAAGGTCTTCATTCATTCATTCTAATATGCTCCAACACACAGTTACTGATACAAATAGGCACAACGACAACGTATATGTATACAGCACAGTGGCTCTTGATTTCGGCTGCAGTATAAGGTGTTTGGAAACATACTATGGTTTTATTCAGAGTAGCTGCTTAAGCTACTAATAGCCAGCAGAAGTCTCCACCCTGGTTCCTTCACGACTCTTAAAGAGTGTCATCCTTGAAAACCAGGTGACAATCCCGAAGACCTTCAGCGTTTGAGAACCATTCCATCTTGAGCTTCACGCCCAAGGAGACGCGAAGACGTTGAAAGAAAGTCGGACTTAGCTCTTCATACTTTCACTTTCATAAGGGCATAAAATGCTGTGAAAATGAAAGTCAAAATTCAGACCATACGTCGGAGTTACAATTCATTTCTTCGCACGCTGACATAATATTCCCTCCCCCGGTTTTTGTTCGTCACTCTCGGCGGTAAGACCCATGAAAATGAAGGTGGATACTCCGAGCCTTCCGGTTGTCTGTCTCGCCGTGATATCTCGTCCTGCTGCTCTCACGGAAAGCCGGAGAAGTCTGTAGCCGGGCTCTGTATGCAGCTTTTCGGATTTCCTCTTCATTTTGCCGAGCAAACCCCTTGAAAATGAAAGGTGAAGCCCCGGCTACTCCGGAAATACATCTTCTACACGTGTTTCACTTCGAAACAACAACTGTGGTTTGAAACAGCTGGGTGATATTCAGCCACAGATGTCTTTCATTCTGGTCAGTTTAGTAAACCCTTACAGATGAGTAAAGAACCTTAGTCGCCTGGTCAAACATTTGAAGTATCACCGAGGTGGTACTATCTTTCTCCTAGCTTTTAATTTACGACGTGATGCCAATAGGACTTGCTTTTTAAGAAGAAAGAAAAAAAATAAAGCGACAAAATATAAAGGTTAACACCAAGATATAGTAATCAATGTGTATAATTTTTATAGATTGCGCTCGACGCGACCCTCTATCTTTGCCTAGTCTTGCGTAAGAAGGCGATAATCCCTTGAAAGTCTGGATCATCCCTCGACATTTCTCTCCTTCTCCCCTCAACTCTATCACCCCAGACAGGCTGGCAGACTTTACTTGAGGAGGAAGGTGGCAATCCTTAGCGGCTGCGTCATATGTCTTTAAGACACGGTCCTGTCCACGCACGGTTTCTCAAGACGTGGCGCTTAGACGGTGAAAGTCCGTCTCGTCCTTCCTGTTCCCCCCGGCCCTGGTATCAGAATTATGCTACTAGCCTCTTCCAGACGGGGGTACGGATGGTAGAGTTCAGCAAAAAGGGGAAAATAATTGTCCAGGCGAGTCAGTCCGTGGTAGGGTTAACTTCCACTACACCGGCAATTAAACTCTACATGTACCATTGCCAAACTCCCCTGGCCAATTAGTTTCCCTAATTTGTTAGCCTCCGTAGCAGGCTTATAGAACTGGGGGTTTGGTGGTCTTCGGCTGTTTTCTGATTAGCCCAGTTCTACGAAAACGGGGGTAATTCAACCGGGTCAACTATCTTGTCTATATGCAATCAGAAAATAGCACATAAAAGCTCCCAAAGACCCTGAAGACCCTCAAAACCCGCCAGTTTTTGGCATGCTATGGAGCCTACTAATTTGTTAAATTCTACTGTTTTCTCCCCGCTGTGTTAGTCCGGTGGAGCTCGAGACTAGGCTTTAGCACTGAGAGGCACTGAGATGCTCTTACGTTAAGAGGACCAGTGACAGCTCGGGGAGGAAGATCCGCGTTAAGAGGATTGTGAGGATCCGGTGGATTGTCACCTGCAGGAGTCTGATCACAGACGTCCAGCCGCCTCCTTACACCTGGACACAAGGTGTGCAAGACAGAATGGCGGGACCGTAAGGAGCCTTGGGCCACAAGAAATCGATCGGAAAAATCTGTCTGATATTTCTTCAATCCTAACATCTGAAGGTGTATGGATCGTCGAGAAAAGGCTGGTTCACGTTTAACCCCAAAGCTTTTGCTTCCGTGTTCAACAAAATAAGATGAGACTTCATATATGCATGATAATTCATATTCGACAGAGCCTGCTTGCAAAGTTGACAGTGTGCGTTTTTTTTTCTGACGGTCCATACGCTAAGCAGTCAGACAATCACAGAAAATGTGTGCGTGAAGAATCATACCATCTTCTGCTTTATGATTAATGAGTATGTGGAGTGTCATCAACGACTAGTTGATTGCCTACCTTTGGGCCACAGAGTTAGGATGTTCACAGTTGTGGAGGGAAACGTAATCATATGGTAACTGGTTAAACTAAGAATTAAAAAAAAAAACCAGAAAAGTAGGAGATATTTTACATCAGATTGACCCTTAGAAAGGCAATGGTGCTGAAGATGCAGATGACGTGAATCGGGTTACGAAGAAAATTCATTAGTGACAACGTTACTTTTTTATATTAAACAATACTTGGTATTTTTTTCCATTCATACTAAAAAGAGTGGTTGGAATAGACGGCAGCCAAGCTGACCAACAAAAGCATGGCCAATAATCGCCAGAGGTAGAGAACTTTTGTGGACGGACAAAGCTGAGCTACGATCATTCTTAGGTTCGACCAAAAACACATTGTTAACAGAAATAACATTTCTCGCTTAACCAATGTACTTCCTTCATCTGCTACTGTACATATAGCGGCGAGAATCAGAACTCTAGTCAGAAGCTCTGAGGAAGCTAGGTGTCTGACACCGAAACGTCAGAATTTTGGTTGTGTAAAAGAAAACTCCGGTATCCTATGTGAAAATATAGCATCTTGAAAGTTCATCTGTGTTGGTAGAGATGATTTTGAAGCAAGTTTAAACTGCAATTTCCAACACAGTGGAAAATTTGGGTGAGTCCAATTTGTTGTGTTGGAGATCGCAGTTTTAACTTGCTTTATAATGAAAATATAGTACATTTAGCTTAACTTCGATACAATGACAACAATGGCATTGGCAACAAGAGGGATGACGTCGCACCAAACATTCCTCAGACAGAGTTTGTAAGTCACGTGCGGGGCGGAATTCGAAAACGGCCGAACGGTGGGATCAGATGTCCGGGAAGACATTGGGATGTAAAATGGCGTCACCTCCGACACTTTCCGGAACACTGGTGTCCATTATATCCCCCCAGCTTTCACCGTGCTGAGTTCTATTATCTCCCGGACATAACTCTTCCCGCGCTATGGCCATGTCAATCAACTGGAACTGACGAATCCCGTCTCGACAGGTTTTACCTCGGTAACAGGGGGTGGGACCATCAAACATGTATGAGAGAAAGGTAGTCTCCAACGGTCTCTTTTGCAGGCTGAATATTAGATAGTAGAAATTGGCCTAAAAAGAAGCTGGCCGAGGGGAGTTGGCCGGCCATAGCTGTGTAGGCAAAAGCAAACTGAAGCCTCTATGCATATATATATGGTCGGCAAACTCCCCTTGCCAGCTACATAGTCTCGGTAACAGAGGGTTAGTCCATCAAACATGTATGAGAGAAAAGTAGTCTCCAACGGTCTCTTTTGCAGGCTAAATATTAGATAGTAGAAATCGGCCTAAAGATGGGCAAGGGGAGTTGGTTGGCCATAGCTAAGTAGGCAAACTGAAGCCTCTATGGCCGTCAAACTCCCCTGGCCAGCTACATTACCTCGCTATCAGAGGGCTAGTCCATCAAACATGTATGAGAGAAAAGTAGTCTCCAACGGTCTCTTTTGCAGGCTGAATATTAGATAGTAGAAATCGGCCTAAAAATGGGATATAATTGGCCGGAGAAGGTAGCCGGCCAGAGAGGGTCCAATTTGCCTGCAGGATTTTTAGGCCGATTTCTACTAAGTATTCAGCCTGCAAAAGAAGTCCGGCCATAGTGGAGACTAATTGAATAGTAGACATCGGCTTAAAAAGAATGTATAGCTGGCCAGGAGAGTTGCAGGCAGACTGGACCCTCCATAGCCGGCAAACTCCCCTGGCCAGCTATACATTTTTTTTCTAGCCGATTTCTACTGTTTATTCAGCCTGCAAAAGAGTCAGATGGAGACTAGGAGAAGGGGCCCGGTCATTGACCTGGACGCTGCTAATCTGTTATGTTGACCGTCCTGGGTTTGTAACTTGAGGCTGCAGCTTTGGTGATGAGGATGGAGATTAGAGATGGAAGTTACTTATATCAGTTTTAGTCGATTTACTTTGCCCGATTAGAAAGTGACGTTATGAACAGTCAGAGATCTAGAAGGACATATCATACGTCACTGTTACTCCAGGAGGTGTATAAGTCGTGTCTGTTACTGTTAGTGCCGATGTCACAAACTTCAAGATTAGACTGTTTCAACCTTCAAGCTTTTAAGAACACTTATGTCCGGCATGGCTCATCACCGATCAAGACATGTGTCAAGACACCACTTTTGAGTTGCCTCTTACAAAGTCATTGCCCGCTTTCCCGTTGTTTTAGACCATTCCGAAGAACTCCATGTACGTTATATGTTTGATGTTTTCTCCTGCACCTTGCGTAGATGGACTTTGAAATTGTTTTCTCCTCCACCTTGCGGAGATGTACTTCGCTATTGGCCCGATATCCGGGCGGGAGTTGATGACATCCGCTGCCCCGCGCGGCAGGTCCGGGGCCATTACCCCGCACCAGCGCTCCACCGGACCGCCCTGCCCGGCTCTATTATCTGCCCATCATAATTCACTCACAATGGCCGCCGCCATAACCACCTCAACGGCCGGAATGAGCCTCATTTCAGGCATCTATTTTCGGTTTTACGCCTCCGGGGCCATAACTTTCCGCCGGTGATGACCACAAACTTTGACAGGGTCCGTTTTTACGACTCTTGCGAAAGTCTGTTGACAGCGTTAGGAAGTTATGCGGAGATAAATTTTGATTTTGCAGACGGGCGGAGCTCTGAGCACTTCTGCTGACGTTCGGAGGGGTAAGCCGTGGGGTAGACCAGTGGCTCTTTGGTGCTAGAAACAGCGATGATATTGTAATGATAAGTTTGTAGGATACACATGCCTCTTCTGAGCTAATCATAGAAATGTATTGAACGACTAGATAAGAAGACATGCAACCTAACCACTTTAAAATGTACACTTGTTAGTTCCCATGCACCTCCTATTGCTGTAAAATACATATATCCTTCATTTTCTGTATATGGTTTGAGTCTCAGCCGATAAAGAACATTCGAACAGTATTTCGAGCATTTCTGTTCCCGGTCGTGTTCTATTCGAACACCTTCTGTTCCAACGTTCTCTCCTGGAACATCCGAACTTTACACGACTTTCCTCACTTAACTCGTGTGAAAATGAGTATTGTCCTGTCCTGTATTTGTACTCTGTGTTGGTGGTGGCATAAAATAAGTTGCTATAACTTGAGTGTGCCGTCGCCATGTTAGGTCATGAATAATTGGAAAATAAAAAAAAAACATTCGAACGAGGCAACAACGTTTATGTGTCATCTAGTCACGATTTTACAGAAAGGAAACTATTTATTGAATATCATTTGTATCAAGTAGGATTCATACGTTTTGTTTGACGTGAAAAAGATAAGAGGTGTCTTTGTGAACCTAACGACGGTTTACATCACATTAATCCACTTTTTTTTCTGTCGATGTTTTTACAATGACAATGATATTTTTACAAGCGGATCATTGTGATAATCTCTTCCAATGTCCGTACTGGACCAATCCGCATCCAGCTGAGATGTGACATTTTATTGACAAGCAATTTCTTCATTTCCTGTCCTGTGATAGTGCTATACCGTGTAGGTGTAGAAAACCGGCAGGAGGGGGCGCTGTTATATTGAATATCACACCGACACGTCCGTACAGTACGTACGTGGTCACCTTCGGGGACGTCCGCAGATATAAAATATGACAACAAATTACGGCGCGGCGGTCTGACTGGTCGTAAAACCGCGGGAACGAGCGGCCCCGCGGAGCCGGAAGCGCAGACATAATCACCGATGATGTCAACATGTCAGGCGGTAATGAAGAGTTGTGGCGGGCCGCCGCTGCCCCGGTACAGGAGGACGCTCCCATCCCGACCGAGCCGCCGGGCCCCAGGCACCGCTCCCAAATTGCCAATTACCGGGGAGTCGTTTTCGGAAAGCTCTATTACTGGGCGGGACGGGAGACGGAGGCGGTGCGGTGCTGAGGCAGGGTAGCCTCCACCAGACCTTCCTACTTGGCTAGCTTTTCAGGTAATCCTGGATACACATAAAATCCATACAACAAATACACAGTACATAAACAATTAGCAAAATGCAACATACTCAAGTCCTGTTCTTAATGACCTGTTTAAGTGCCGTTGCTGTAGCGGAAGAGTGTTCCACATGCACAGGTAAGGTCCATAGTACTGCAGACTGCTACGGTATGCAGTGACTCTTGCTGGTGGACATAAGAGTAGGTGAGGCTGGTGGTATAACAAGGGATAGTTGGCCAGGAGAGTCAGTCCGCGAGAGGGTTAATCTCCCCCTCTAACTGCGCGGGCAAATGAGCTCTACGCTGGCTAAACTTAGTCTCCACCAGACTCCTTTTGCAGGCTGATAAATAGTAGAAATTGGCCTAAAAGGGAATATCATTGGCCAGATGATATGGCCACTATAAAATATCCAGTTTGCCTGTGCAAATCTCCAGTTTACCTTTTTAGGCCAATTTCTACTATTTATCAGCCTGCAAAAGGAGTCCGGTGGAGGCTAGGCTAAACTGTCCTAGTCAAGGATTCTCACTATTGGTGAAATTTTACTTTTATTGAACCCTCGCCGTGATTCTGGTGGAGACTAGAGTTAGGGAGGGGTGGGAGACGGGCAGGGCGACGCCGAACTTCCAACCCGGAGGCTGTCCGGATTAAAACATGATTACCTGTCACTGAAGAGTCCTGTCTATCAACTAGATGATTGAGTCGTGAGGAGTAACAACCGTTATAAGGTTCAGCAAGAGGACGACTACAGAGAAAGATGAAGACCCTAAAAATCTGGAAGTTGGTGATTCACTACAAATCACCAGGATGGAGGCCTGGCGAACACCCCTCTCGCATTAGCGTTACATCATTGCAGACTCCAGGGAATTTATCCAATACTAATAAAAATTCCAATAAAACAAACAAATAAACAAAAAGAACAAGCAAACAAAGGAAACATAACAGCAGTAACAATGATGAAAACGTCTATAACGAAACAGCAACCGTCACCGTAGTTGCACGCCGGAGTTTTTAGTTTACACTGTCAAAAGTCGGTCATGGTCAGCCAGATCATCAGAATGGCTCAAATCAAAGATAGCTTTAGTGGTAGCTTCATAATAAGGCACGTGCATTTGCTTTGCAGAAAAAATATGTGTACTCGCTTCAGGTGTATTTATGGTTAGATTTCCACAACAGAAGTGACAGACTTTACTGACGGTGGTCTATCTGACGATGGCGTCTTATTTTCCTTTTTATGGCTTTAGAGACATCTGGCGCTTTTTAATAAGCCAAGACTACTAGGCGTCCTGGTAGGTTTGTGTCGTCGTGGAATCACTTGTTGTGACACGCTTCAGATCTTCTAAGCAGGGTCTTGACATAGAAGTGTTCAACACACCTCTAATCGACGCGTCTTGAGATATGTCCAAGAGGGAAGAAGTGAAAATCTTTGGATGATCTCGTGTCGTGTCACGGGTCACGCCCTCCGAACTTATTACTCCGACTCAGAGTCTAACTAAAGTCAAACTATCTGCGATTTCAACCTCAAGTCATGATTTAAGTCAAGAAACTATTAGTTTATTTGCAGTGTGTGGACTTCAACCTTTAATGGGGACATCTAGGATGTCAACACTGGAGACAATGGGTTTTTCTTCTCCACTCATCCCTGTCCTCCATCAGTGAGCGGAGTTCTGCTGTGGTAATGTTTCTGAGCCCAGCATCCCGCTTCAGGGTGTCCAGGAAGATTATGCCTCTTCTACCCCTTCTCTTCCTTCCTTCTGCTGGCTCCCACAGAACAAGCTGGCTGGCTGGCAGCTCAGAATGTCGGATGCTTTGTCCAGCCAGCTCCATTCTCCGTTTCTTGATCTTTTCAGAGATTCTGGGAATTCTAGAGCACAGAGTTCTGTGGACTAGGTCAGGCAACGGTGTGGCCTGTAGTTATAGTGCCCCGTGACGTGAAGGCCAGGGGCTATCTGCCCAAATTGAAGAGTTTTTCTCATCTACAGAATAGACTGAAAACAAACTTTCGAAAATAGTTACATCAGCTATAGGATACGCCACCTACATCGGCTACATATACATGTAGCAGCTAGATGCAGAACTCCAGTCAGAAGCTCTGAGAAAGGTGTCTGATAGACACCGAAACGTAAGTTATGTTAGTCTATCTGGGTAGTGTAAAAGAAAACTTCTACAGTTCTAGACAGAAAACAAAGTTGTCCGCGGAAGTTGTGGAGAAGAGAATGAACTCTAGTTGCTGTAGTTCCATCCCGGTTCAGATGAGAGGTGATTACTGCGAGTTAACGGAGACAAGTGCGACAGCAGACCAGATCCAGCAGCCCCGGTACTTTACAACTCCGCCGTGCAAAAACAATCATCTCCGCGCATCAGCACTAAAACTGTTCTCGGGCCCGAAGTAGGAATAAAAACATGTCGGTAATGAAAACATTACACCGCGCTGATGGGAAACTGTCGGGGTAACGAAGATGGACGGAGATTGCCGAGCGGGAGGGGCGGGATGAGCACCCCGCGGGACTCCGCTGATGAGACAGAAGATTGGCTCTTTTGGTTCAATTACTGATGATATTTGCACAGGTCGGGTCGGACTTAGCACCTACTGTACTGCAGGGTGGGAAAAGTTTAGGGTGTAAAGTTGTGTGGACAGAAATAGACTTTTGAGACCTGTGGTCATGCAAACAGTCGTCAGTATGAAATGACTAGAATAATGGACGAGTGAGTGAGCGAGCGAGCGAGCGAGTGAGTGAGTGAGTGAGTGAGCGAGTGAGTGAGTGAGTGAGTGAGTGAGCGTGTGAGCGAGTGAGTGAGTGAGTGAGTGAGTGAGTGAGCGTGTGAGCGAGTGAGTGAGTAAGAGATTGAATGAGTGAAGATTGGCTGGTTCAATTACGGATGATATTTGCACAGGTCGGGTCGGACTTAGCACCTACTCAGCTACTCTACTGCAGGGTGGGAAAAGTTTAGGGTCTAAAGTTGTGTGGACAGGAATAGACTTTTGAGACCTGTGGTCATGCAAACAGTCGTCAGTATGAAATGACTAGAATAATGGACGAGTGAGTGAGTGAGTGAGCGAGCGAGCGAGCGAGTGAGTGAGTGAGCGAGTGAGTGAGTGAGTGAGTGAGTGAGCGAGTGAGTGAGTGAGTGAGTGAGCGTGTGAGCGAGTGAGTGAGTAAGAGATTGAATGAGTGAAGATTGGCTGGTTCAATTACGGATGATATTTGCACAGGTCGGGTCGGACTTAGCACCTAGTTTAGGGTCTAAAGTTGTGTGGACAGGAATATACCTGGAACTTTTGAGACCTGGCACGGATTCTTGTGATCATGCGATCAACACCTCTGATATTTGCACATGCTTGGGTCGGCTTTGGTACTTATTATACTGGGAGGTGGAAAAAGTTTAGGTTGTGAAGTTCTGTGGACAGAAGAAGACGCCCGTCGACCTTTGAGAACGACAGTGGGCATCTGTGATAGAAAAACAGTCGATCTGAATACTAGTTGGGTACTAGGTGAGTAAAAGAAATAAGCATTGAATGAATGAATGAATGAATGAAAGAATGTATGTATGTATGTATGAACGAATGAATAAATGAATGAAGGGTGGAATAGATGAACAGATGAACGGATGGAGGGGTAGAAGGATGGAGGGGTAGAAAAATGGATGGAGGGGTAGAAGGATGGATGGAGGGACGAGGGGAAGGATGGATGGATAGAAGGATAGATAGAAGGATGGATGAATGTTGACAATGGATGTCAATTTCTAGTTCGGGGTCTGCAAACTATCATCCGTTGACACCAGAGTTAAAGCTCGGAATCGCCTGATATGTATGGCCTTAGAAAACAGCAGAATCTAAAATAAGTTCAACACAAAAATAGCGAAATGCCATAGAAACCATGCTGCTATTTTTTAATCAAAACATCAGAATCCCAGCGGTGCTGTTGTGTTAGCCTGGTATCCAGCCTCGATAGCTTTAGTCCGCTACCCAAGATCCGCTGGTAGCGGACTAAAGCTAACAAGGCTGGATACCAGGCTACTGTTGTGTCCCCTCTCCCGAAAGGATGGATGGATAGAGGATGGATAAAAGGATGGATGGACGGATGTGTGGAGCATGGATGGATGGATGGATGGATGGAGGAATGGGTGGATGGATGGATGGGTGGGTAGATGGATGGATGGATGGATAGAAGGATGGATGGATGGGTGGATGGATGGATGGATGGATATATAGATAAAATGATGGATGGATGGATGGAATAATGAGTGGATGGATGGATGGATGAATGAATGAATGGATGGCCTTAGAAAGCAGCAAAATCTAAAATAACCTCAACACAAAAATAGCGAAATGCCATAGAAACCATGCTGCTTTTTTTTTAATCAAAACATGAGACTCCCAGCGGTGCCGTAGTGTCCCCTCTCCCGGCGGTCCCCGTGTAGCGGCCGCATCCATCTCGCCTCGATAATTGGAATCCGAAAGCTAATTTTTCTGCCCCGTTTCCCACGAGCGCGCCCGGCACCGAGGCCCGGAGTTTGGTGCTGAGTCGCCTCGGGGGGTCGCGGAGACACACCCTGGCGCCGCACTCAACCTGAACGCTACCAGCGCGTTCTACTAGTATATTGCCGATGTCTCTACTAGTGTGCGTAGCGGCTATGTCTGCAGTGGCTAGACTATGTCTTAGCGTTAATTGTACAAATGACATATTGCACGTGAATTGATATTTCTCAGTGTATTTTCTTTACTAGCTGTTTCGTACAATGGCTAGACTATGCATTGGTGCATACACGTATGGTCCAGCAATGCATACGTTAAATGTGATTTGTTAATTTTACAAATAACATATTTCACGTGGATTTATTGTTACATATTTCCTGTCTATAGCCAACTAGAGAAACCTTAGTAAGACTGTTTCGGCTAGATTGTGTATTGGCGTATGATCCAGAAATGTATATGTTAAACATTTGATTTTTAAATTGTACAAATGACAGATGGCACGTGGATTAACATGTATCTAAATGTAACTGCTTAAAAACTAGATGTAGGTTAGCATCACACACGTTCAGTAGCCGACATCTCTTTGTACGTAACGGCTATATGGTGTAATGGCTAGACTAATAGTATGTAACGGTGTACATGTATAATCTAGACATGCATACGTTAAATGCGGCTTGTTAGTTGTATAGATGACATAGCGCACGTGGATTTCGTGTCATCCAGAGTTGCAATTGGATATTTCTACTAGTCCATGAACCTAGCGGTCGTATTGTGCAATAGTTAGACAATGTATTGGTGTATAAAGCAATGTGATTTGTTAATTTTAAAAATGACAATTCTGCACGTCGGCTGATTTAAAGGTAACTATTGAAAACTAGGTTACCAGCACATGTACATGTACATATCACACTGAACCAAACTGGTAAGGATGTTTTGAGGCAGAATTACATGTAGTCATGTACATGTAGTCATGCTTTTGTAATGCATACCTGTATTGTAATACGTTGTTATATTTGGTTAGCACTATCACTTGCTTATAGCACTAGTGACTTGAAAACAACATGATACGGGATGTTACACCTTAATGACGACATCGCTCCAGTCTGTTTGTACTTCATTACAGCTTCGCATCAACTTTTGACCCCGCGAATACGGCAGACATCAGGATCATTAAAACGGTTTGAATTTTTACGACGCCTTGGCTGGAAGCCCGTAGGTGAGACGTCTTTCCGACGCCACCCTGCCCCAACTACCGCCTCGACTCGCCGACGCCGGCCCGCGTCTAGTCTTCGCGCGGCGTGCCTGCCTTCAGATCTCCGAGTATCGCACGCCAGGGCTCGAAATACCACTCTCCAAGCAGAGGTTTGGGTTTTGGCTGTATTTTTAGCGTGTTTTTAGGCCTTTTTTTATCGGGGTTTCTCTTTTGCACTGAATTTTTTCCCCACCAAACCCGAATAAAATTCAGTGAAAATGAGAAACCCCGATTTAAAAAAGCCTGAAAACACCCTAAAAATACCCCCAAAACCCAAACCTCTGCTTGGAGAGTACGAAATACATGTTTGGGAATAGGTGCACTGGTGCACCCAGCCAAAAATATTAGGTGCACCCAAATATTTTTGGGCGCACCATATAAAACAAAACCGATTTACAGATCTTACTTCTCCTCTTCTAAGCTTGAATCTGAAATGGGAGCTAACTTATTCTTAACAAATTCTTGCACAAGTAGTAAAACAAAGATTTTATTATTTTTCTGACACTTAGATGCCAAAAATATCCTGTATACTATTATACGTTTAATATGTACAAATATATCTACCGAAATATTTGGGTGCATGTACCACAGAAAAAATTGGGTGCACAGCTCCAATTTTTGGTGCACTAAGGTGCACATGCACCCAGTATTTCGAGCCCTGCACGCAAGATAATTGATTAGAAGAAACCAAGAAATACATCAAAAACGTTGATGTTGTGTTTTTTTGCCGACATCTGCCGACAAAATTGAAGTCTTCGAAGCGGATCAATTTGCACGACATCGATATGAAGACGCATGTCGTTCTGACGTCGTTCGGCACTGCAGGTGCGCCAGACGGACTGGGCGGTTTGTCTAAAAGACCGAGAGAAGCTTAAATACCAGAACAGGCGTCCAACCGCACCAAGAATCATTCTGTAATCATCTGTGTACGTCGTTGAATATCCTGACAGGAAAGGTGTTTGAAATCCAGTTTTACGTTCGGCGAGGAAGAGGAGAGTTTACTAGCCTCCACCAGGCCTTTCTACGGGAATACGGGTCGTAGAATTTGGCAAAAAAGAGAGTAAAATTGGCCAAGCCGCAAGGGAGTCCGGCCGCGGGGAGGTAGTTTCTTTCCCTGCGTGGTCAGTCAAACCTACAAGGCGACTAAACTGCCCTGGCAGTTATTCTCCTATATATAGCCAGAGTAGTTAGTCTGGTAGAGACTAAGAGGTTACAGCAATCTATGTTTTCGGATGTACCCGTTGGAAATGTACAAACAAAATGTAAATTAAGATAAAAATAACTCAGCAATATACGTTAACTTTTACAAGAAGTTTGATTTCTTCGCCATCTGGTATATACAAAAATCTCTCCTGACTTATTTGCAGTGTTAAAAAAACATCCGTCCTGTCGACCCAGCGGAGTATGGCACATAGATGGTTCACAGTCCGACCGGCGCTAATATATTGACTGTTATTAAATGAGACTTATGGCCCCTAAACTAACAACCGGGGCGCCATGCTGTGAAGCCTAATTAAGGAAGGGAAGTTCAATAAAGAAGTCCACGCCTGACTTGGTCCTAAGTGTATTTTTAAAGATTTACTGCATATTAATGGCACCAGTTGGGGCGACCTGTTAACTGTTTCGGCGCGGCTGATTTGGTATTAAGCAATAAAGATTACATATCAGAGAACGGTAATTAAAAGTACGATATTGTTCTCACATATGTAATTGGGCTATTCAAATTGATCGATTTGGTCTGGTCGTTTTGCGTCTGTCTTTCAACGGGTTTCTTAGGGGTAATAACATGTACTAGGGTTTGTACAAGGACAAAATTTCCTTTGGATAATACTAAAGACGCCACAGTCTTGAAACATTATTTGGTCTTAGGAAACATAAGCTAACGTCATTGATTCATTCCTAGCTTTCATTATTTATCATTCTTGTGGAAGTGTTTTGAACATTTTTATATTGATCCTCGGGCGACAAGCATCTTCCTAAAAACGTACAGGTTTTACGTGTCTTCATTGCTGATTTTACAACCGCATTTTTGCATAGTATGACGACTTTTAAATGATTTTACCCATCAAAATGCTAATTTATGATTTATATTATGGTGTCAGAAGCGTATGCATGATGTCATCTAGTGAGTCAGAATTGCGTATACATCCGTGTCTGTATATGTATAGCTGGTATCTACCCTTCGGTGTAACACACCAGCTTCTGTATCTGTATAGCCGGTATAACCGCCCTTCGGCGTAACACACCAGCTTCTGTATCTGTATAGCCGGTATAACCGCCCTTCGGCGTAACACACCAGCTTCTGTATCTTTATAGCCGGTATAACCGCCCTTCGGCAAAACACACCAGCTTCTGTATCTGTATAGCCGGTATCCACCCCTCGGTGTAACACCAGCTTCTGTATCTGCATAGCCGGTATAACAACCAGCTCAGAGTAACACACCAGATACATAATCACCAGAATACTTTAACAGCATGATAACTCTACCCGATTGAGCTATCGCACCGGTTACATGATGATGGGCACCACCTATGCCCTGCACAGAGTGAATCGGGACCCATTTTTATTTATAAAAACTACTGTATTTCCCAGACTAAATAGCCCCATATCTGCACCCACACCGCCATACCCCAAGTGGACGGTAAAAATTAGCCTTCAATTTGCGAGGTACGGACTCTGACCGATGCGCCCCCGGCCAGCGGGCGGGCGGGGGTCGCACAGGGTCCCCGGGGAAGACGGGGTCACCGTCACGGTCCGGCTACGATCAATCGGGACGGCGCTGGGAACGGGCCGGGATTAGCTGTATGTCTGGGTAATCGATGAGATCGATATGTTGTTATAGAGGATGCGCGGAGGGAAGGACGGGCTGTCTGCTTCTGGGTCAGAGTGTGAAGCGGGTTGTGTACGTGGAAGTTCCGTGTTTTGTTTTACATTCTCAGTGTCGTAAAATAGAAGTCTAATTCATACTGACATGGGACATGGAAACAATGTCAATGTCTCATACACAGACAGCCAGCCACCCCCTCCCACACTCACATACAAAGACACGTATACCTACCTGCATACCTAACTGCATACACATACATGCACACACACACAAACACACACACACGCAAATGCACCCATGGGTGCATACACTCACAAACCATTGATATTCACGAGATATTATCGTTGAGAGCTTATCAGATATCTGTTTCAGCACCAAGGACATGGGCAGCCCATGTGAAGTGGGAATCAATGCTGCAGGTTTACCAATCTTACCTGATTGGGTTGGATTATGCTTAGGTCACATTTGAAACGGCGCCCGTTCGGCATGTCCTCGGCGTAGACGCCGGCCGGCGTCATGACGCCGAGCGTGCGCCGTACTGTCAGGGTCACAATTAAATGTTCCTTTACGGCTCCCTGTCGGGGCCTGCTTGTGCTCCGGCCGGCGGCTCTCATTAATATTCATAAACTTTTGCGGCCGGTTTCTGTCAGGGACCCGTCCGGTGCCCGGTCAGTCGCCCGTCCTGACCCGTGCGGCGTGTGATAGGGTGCCGACCAGCTCTTACAGTTCGGCCGGGCAGCTGTCAGGTCCCTGGCGGGTTCCTGGCGGGATCCCGACGGGCTCCTCTCGTGTTTTTGAGCAGGTACATATATAAGCGCTGCACTGCCTGCTACCGTTCACGTCAAGTAAAGAGTACACGTCAAGTAAAGAGTAGACTGAAGTTGGCGATGCAGCGTTCAGTGCAACCTGCAAACAACTTACAAGCCCGTCTGAGATTGAGATTGGTGACAACCTACATGTAGGTCTTCTGGCATTGGTAGCTGAAGAAGAGAGGCAGGCAGAACTGGTGCGTCGCAAAAGTAACCGAGGGCCTACTTTCGAAAGTACTTCAACAGTGACGCAGGAATTCCGAAGTACTTCAGCAGTGACGCAGGAAGTGTGCCGTGGCAGCTCCTTGCTATTGAGCAATAAAACCACTGAATATCGTTACTTCTGTTGAAATTTGGACTGAAAATAAATGCCAATAACTTCTGATTCCATTTTATTACGAAGGCATATGACGTAACAAGAGATAATGTCAGACACATTCTATTCCTGTTATGATCTGTTTTATGAAGTTGGCAAGAGAGCCGTGCCGGCTGTTTTCCCTTGCCCTTCGACATTCTGACACACAAATACAAGGTGTAACACACACAAGTACACGATGTAACACACACGTGGTGAACTGTGCGACGTAGTCTGAGGCAGGAGTTTATATATGCTCCCTATAACCCCCTTTTCCTGACCATCTGATGCACTGATCAGCACATGTGACGTCATAATCTTAGGCAGGTGCCTGTTCGGCCGCCTGACGGGTCCCGGGCAGTGAGGTTACGGCGTCGCTTCGGCGTATTTCGCCGAACGGGGCCCGAAGTGTTTTTAACTCTGAGTTAAAATCGATTCGGCGACCGCGCGGGGCCAAAAATAGGCCGGCAGCCGTCGGGAAGCCCGCCGGTCTCCCTCCAGGTCCCGTTCGGTAGTGCCAAAAAACACGCCGAACACGCGCCGAGCGGGCCCCTTTCTTGAATTGTGACCTAAGCATTAGGTAAGTAATTTCTGGTGATATACTTTTTAAAGCAGTACGGAGGTAGCCTAAAAGTACGCCTCATACAGACGCCTACTATCCCAAGAAATTTCAGACTTAAAGGCTTGCTTCTACGGTAAGCCCTACGTCTGTGAGCTTTTGGCGTCTTAAGATAGGGGTAATTCATAGATTGGTAAAAAAATTAACGTCTAGTTTTAATTTAAAGTACCCAGCACTCTTAAGCCATTTGCGGAACGCCACGTGTCATCTGTTTGTGGTGAAATTTATTGTCAGAAATTTCATAGTTTGCAACACGATTTTAACTGATTTCTCAAAGAAAGAAAACATACAACTTAACGCTTTTAACTTTTTCTAGTGGCCACAAGAAAAGATCTCCGCAGTCGAGTGGAAGACAGACACAACAAAAGCGACACGGAGTTCGGACCGAAGAAGCCCCGAGGTGAGAAGTCCTGTTGACAGGTCCCGCCTGTATGATGGATGATCCCCGGACGCGGATAATCCTTTAATCCGGTCCGTTTTGTTCCGCCGCTCTACCTGCCACTCACCTGTCCTGCTGCTCTACCTGTCTCTCACCTGGTGTGACAGGTGACAATTCTCGTCTGCTTTCTTACGAAGGGACGGTTCCATTTTGGACTGGAGGTGGTCAATAACTTTTGATATTTTTGTACTGAGAGGAAAGGTGTTGATTCAAGTTTTAAAATGAAGATTGCATTTGAATGAAAATTTAAATTCAATAATTTGAAAGAGCGGTTGGTTCAAGTACAGGGATGTAAAAAGTTGGTTAAACAAATTGCATGAATCCCCCGGCGTCCCCGTAATTTCTTAATTTGAAATAGTCTTAAAACTTCAGAATAACTTTTCCATCTAACACCACCATGGGTTTGAGAACTGTGTACAGAATTGTCATGCCTGCCTTGTTCACCATCGTGAGCCTGCAGGAAAACAAAGTACGTCGCTTGTGTGTTTGAACCTTAGGCTGTGTTGTGTCGCCCCAACCTCCACAGGGAAAATGTCGGGCCTACCGGCTCTACGTCCCCTCCGGCTGGGATAGTAAGTCATTAGAACCAAATCTGCCCGTTTTGTCCCGATCCTGGGCTGCCTAACATGCCCCGGGGATAGGGCGGTTGTGATGCAGGCAGTCTAGTCAATTCTCTTATTATCAATCGGCACACTTAAGGGGAATTGTATGGGATACTACCAACCGTATCATCCACCATACGGAAGAGAAGGGCCAGGTTTGCTGGGCATTGTTTTAGAAACAAAAATGAGCTTGCTAGCGAACTTTTGCTCTGGACACTGGTCAACAGATGGACACGCCAGCGTAGGGCGACCTCAGCGGACCTACATAGACCAGCTTGCCGAGGATGTAGGGGTGAGGGCTGAACATTTGGGACAGTTAATGGCGGGCAGAAGTGACTGGAAAGAGAGACTAGACTAGCCGCCCGACTTGATGATGATGATGATGATGATGGGGAATTGTGACTGAATGAAAAGTGAAAAACCCTTTAGTCTTTTCAGATCAGTTCTACAACAATAAATATACTGTTGCTTTTCTTCTTTGTTATTCTTTCTTGATCTCGAGAAGTTTGATAAACATTGGTGTAATGTTTATAAGTTGTAACCAAACTACCTTGTCAGTTTCCAAAGTTTGGCCGGGGATTTTGAGGTCACGGCTCAAGAGGAAAGAAAAACGTCTTGAAGGGTTCAACGTCTTAGCAATAAGACAGGTGGCTAAGCCTACCCGATGTCTTGGCTGTGACACTCTCACATGCCGCACCTGCTGGTTATGGCCCTGAGTACCTTTGGGCCGAGAGGTCCACTACGTAAATAAACAGACGGCAGAATGTCCCCAGGGTCTCGGTCCCAGGGTGTTCCGGTCGACTGCGGCGGTAAGTTTGACTCCCTGAGCTGGAAGTTTCTGACTGGTAGGCGACTTGTACTAAGTTGTAAACCCTCTTGGGTTGGAAACTTCTATAGTATGTTTGTCTGCTTGTTATTAAGAGCCATTCTATGTCACGTTTGCAAACTGAGAGGCACTTCCAAGCCTCGGGCCTGCCCACATTTGTTATGACGTTAGTTCAAAGTGTTAGGCGCCAAGCTGGCTTGGCAAGGGGAGGGGCACACCCAACATACTCTGTAGTTCAAGGATGTGTAAGATCCGATCTGTACTATACTGTGCCCCTAGCCCTTGTGTTTTGCATGGAGCTTCCTCACTCCTGAACTTATAGCTACCTGGGGTTGGTGTGGACTTTGTCTTTCGAGGTCGCGGTACAGGTATCATGTGCGGAGTTCGATTGTTGGTTAGTCGAATGTTGTCATTGTGACGGAAAAGGGAGGGTCAGTGTTACAGCTGCGCACTAACTACACAATGGCTGGTTTAAAACGTTTGCTAGCTTGTACACAACGTCATGTGAAGGTCATTTCTGGTCATTTTGGTTCGAAGGAGCAGGTCCACAATATGGCCTGATGTAAATATCTCTGGGGTTAGACCTGTGTGATCTCTACAGAGTTGCAAGTTCAAGGTTATGCAGCTTTAGACAGTCATTTAAGCCCAACAGAACACGCGTGTTTCTACTTGTGCAATTTATTGCATTACTACCATCTGTAAGAATACCAAACGCAGTGTACAATTGATTTTTACAAAGTCAACAGTTAACAAAAGACATTTAGGGCACATAAGTGTTACGGAGTTTTCTGTCAAATTAAAAAGGTAGAATGCACTTTGCGGCCATGCAGTTCTCGTATATATTGTTCTATTTCTGGTATATATTACACTAATATTATACTACAAATGGAAACATTGTAATTTAGGTCAGCTACTACATAGATCAAAGTGTTGCCCCCCCATGTGTTTCCATGCAGACCTATAAGTTTCCCATTTGCAAAATGACTTTAAACTGCTTATGAAATATATGTTAATATTACATTCGACATGTTTTGTGTAAACGTTCACATTACACGATAATAACATTGCTGTTCACTGTGTTGATAAAAATCAATACGGTTGTTATACATGAAAAAACTAAGCTCTGTCACTTTAAAATGCACAGAAAGGAACATACATGTACAAGATTGATAAGCATTTGAAGTAAGAATGTTTCCTCACATGTACCTGTACTTCCTGATACAGTGGTCGCCAGGGTCAGCTACGAACACATGCCCATCCTCTGTCACAGCCACCCCGTGGGGTTTCTTTAGTTTGTCCCCATCACTACTAATGGTGGACACCCATGTGCCATCTGGGCGGAATACCTGAAGCTTCTTGCCATGTTTTACACCACCTACATCAGATACCTCCCCAATGTTTGCTAGAACTATGTTCCCCCTGCTGTCAGCTGACACCCCCATAGGGCCCCACATGTCCTGTGGCTGGCTGCCCTTCTGACCAAACTTGTGTTGGACGTTAAGATTCTTGTCAAACACCTGAATACAGTCGTTGGCTGTATCTGACACAATGATGTTGTCCCTTTTATCCACGCAAACGAAACATGGCTGGTTAAACTGCCCTTTCCCCTTCCCTCCCACCTGTTTCACTAGTGTCCCATCTGCCTCAAACAGGAAAATGCTGTGTTTGCCATAGTCAGCTACAAGAACCCTCCCATTCCTTTGTACTGCCAGCCCATAGGGCTTAGTGCAGTGTTTACTCAAAGGAAATTTGTGCAACAATTCTCCTGATGGTGTAAACCTCTTAACTTCTTCCCCACATTTCACCACTATGGTGCAATCAATCTGAACTGCAATTGAGACAGGATTTGCACCTGTTGAAAATGAGTAACAAACGTTTCCAGCCAGATCAAACACCTGAACACGTGCGTTGTAATAGTATCAGCCACATACAGCTTGTCTCCACTGACTGCTAGATCTATGAGGGTATCAAACTGTCCCTGTTGGCTTCCTTTCCTCCCAAATCTCAATACCGGGTCGTTACTGCTAACGTCTACAGTGAGAGGGGAGCACCGCATCCACATATACAATACATGTCCCCACCCACCACCTCCCCTTTCAGCCACGCTCACCACATGTTTCCCAGATGTTTGTGGCCTCCAAACTGCTTTAAATCTACCGCCAGCTAGGGTGGTGTCTACTTTAACCAATTGCCCCCCAGGGGACGTGACTGTGACTTCTGGATTCGTTTTCCAAACTTCGTCTGTCCGTGGTCTGTAAATAACAGTAGTTGGCAAACTCTCTACCGGGGCCTCTGTGATGAACAATATTTCTTCCGATAGAAACAGGTAACAGTGAGCAGGATCAGTGTACAGGGCATCTGACTGGAAAGATATCTTATTCGTCAAAGCCTTATGCTTAATCTCAGTAGAAGAAAGAATATTTAGCCTATCTTCTAACTGTTGCCTAAATGTGAGAATTTCTACATCATTACCTCTAGCTAGAACGTCTGTAGAGAACTTCAGTCCTTCTTCAGTAGACTTGAACTTTTCCTCCAACTCTTTCTCTTCCTTCACAAGAGGCTCTTTCTGGTCCTTCTCCATCTTGTCTAACTTCTCTTTGGCCTTCTTTTCTTCTTTGTTCAGCTTTGCTCTCATGTCAGCAAAATGTTTCTCGATTTCCTTTCTTATTGTTTGACAGTTTTCTGTGATGCTTGTGAGTTCTTGGCCAACGGTTTCCTTAGTTTTCTTCAGAACATCAGCTGTATCTTTGGTTTCGGCTACTAGCGTCTGTAGTCCAGCCTTGTACTTTTGTGCGACCTCACTGACCTCCTGTGGGTCGTGTTTTCGGAGCCACCTTGGCCCTGGTCGGTGCTCTTTAATGGTGCAGTCTCGGCAGACGAGCTTGGCGCAGGGTTGGCAGTAGAAGGTCATGCGCTGGTCGGTGTGCCGAGGGCAGTACGGGGCCCAGGTGTACTTTGGCCTGCTGCTGGGGTTCTTCAGGTCATCCATGGTGATGATGTAATGGTCTCTGAGTTTTGGAATGTTACTGTGAGCAGTTATACAGTTCTTACACAGTAGCAAACGGCAGTCCGTACACAATCCTTCTACCTTATTGCCAGACTCACACATCTGACACTTGGCGTGAGCTTCCTCACTGTTGTGCAAGGCCCTGAAGTCCAGCAAGCTGTTCATGAAGAAGTATGGGGGCAGACTGCTGACACCTGCTTCTTTTAGCCTCACCTGGTCCCGACATGTAGGACAGGTGAACTGGGTCTCGCCCTTCCGCCATTTTTCCAGACACCCGGCACAGAAGGTGTGAAGACAGGGAAGGACGCGGGGGTCGGTATAGATCTCCTCGCAAACGGCACAAGTCAGAAACTTCTCATCAAACTCCTCTAGTGGGAGGCTAGCAGCGGCCATGTTGCTGTTATGCAATAGTTTTCTTTCCAGGATCTTCTTCGCACGATTTGGAATGCTCGTACGCCAAAAAGGGGGCTAGTTTCAGTCAAAAGTGAAAGGGGGAAGTGGTACCTGTTCCAACAACACAGCCTGGGCAGAGTCAAAGGTGAATACAGGTGTGCCTTGCTGATTGGTTCAGGTACCAAGCAAAGGTTTTCTTTGACGCCCAGATTCTTGCTGTGTGTCATCATGCATGAAATGTAGCTACTGTACACAAGGGACGCATACCTGAAGTTCTGACGCCTGAGGCATTTTGTTCACTGCAGTACGTTTATATTTCAGACAGTGAGTTGCACCAAAACTTGAGTATCGCGACCTCTCGCCTTCGCCACTGACGTTAGTTGTTCATACCTAAACCACGGAAATATGAAAAACGGAAGTTCTGCTCTGCTGCAGTACCATAGACACTTGATGTAAACTAAACTACCTTGTCAGTTTGCGAGATAGTGGCCGGGTGAGTACCCTGGGGACGAGAGGTTCTCCACGTAAATAATAATAATTATAATTAATGGTTTATTTGTCACATGTCCATTTGTACAGAATGG
The DNA here is from genome assembly GCF_001625305.1 of Branchiostoma belcheri. Classification (NCBI taxonomy): domain Eukaryota; kingdom Metazoa; phylum Chordata; class Leptocardii; order Amphioxiformes; family Branchiostomatidae; genus Branchiostoma; species Branchiostoma belcheri. The sequence continues at coordinate 444,923 of NW_017803854.1, read as the reverse complement.
CAGGTCCCGTGTAATTGGGACCTGAATTGCTCTGACAATTACATATTTATCATTGGTTGATTAATAAAAAGTTATCACACATTAAAATCATTATGCGTCATTATTATTATGGGTTCACCACACCACGAAGTGGTGTGGTGAAACCATATTGCTTTTTCTGATGTTTCTTCTTCTTCTTCTCCTCCTCCTGCCATTTTTAAATGGATTCAGCTTCTTCATTTTAGGGCCTAAGGTCCTGAAATTTGGTATGGAGGTACAGTGGGCAAATACCCCTAGGCGTTTTTTAAATTATTGTGATACAGGCTTTTAGAATGGTTTTATTTGAGTTTTTTGGCTGTGTTATAGCAAATGTATTACTGTGTTAGTGTGCCGTGTTTACCACGTTTGGGCATGAGTCATCACAATGGAATGCAGGGCATCAACCAATAGGCATGCAGCTTTCCTCTATTCTTCTTGCTGATTGGCTGTTGGGATTTAACTTGATTAACACCTGCACAGAGCATTTCCACCTGCACAGAGCATTTCTTGCTGATTGGCTGTTGGGATTTAACTTGATTAACACCTGCACAGAGCATTTCCATACTAACAGTATGTCTGTATTCAAGTGTTTTGGTAGGTATTTCAAGCTTTCCTGCTCCAGCATTGGAATGCGGGGCATGGACGTTTTTTTATTATTTTGAAAATCAACAGTTTGCATTATGCAATTAAAAATCCTAACCAATAAAGTAGGTAATAGCTATCCAACTGTTGTTTTAGTTGTATTTTACTTCATATTATAGTTATATCAATGTAAATCATTGTTTTCCCCTGTGTTTCTCATTCTTTCCCTGCCATGTGGTAAAATGTGGTGAACCCATCGCTGTATTTGCTCCAAAGCAAATATTGGCCTTTCTAGTTAATATAAAATACGTTAAAAGATAATGTCATTTAAAATATCAGATTTGCACACAGGTTGCGTTAAAAGTCTTTGGACAATAAAATGGCAATCTCAGTCCCCATTCAGTAGTCGCACGATATGCGGTATTGCACTGTTTTTAAATCTCTCAGTATAGAGCAGACGACAGAATGTCGCGGAGTCTCGGTCCCAGGGTGTTCCGGTGGACTGCGGCGGTAAATTCGACCCCATGAGCTGGAAAATTCTAACTGTTAGGCAGCTCTCTTGAGTTGGGAATATGTTTGTTTGTTTGTTTGTTATTCAGAGTCATTCTATGTGACGTTTGCAGACTGAGAGGCACTTCTTGGTCCCTGTCGACATTTGTTGTGACGTTTGGTCGGTACCAAGCTGATTTTGAATTGGGAGGGGCACACCTATGACCTAAATTACACAGTCCAAGGACGTGTAGGATACAATATGTACTACACTATGTCCTTTGCATTTGCGTTTTGTACGTATTGCGTCTTCTTCACTCCTAAAGTTACAGCTAACTGGGGTTGGTGTGGACTTTGTCTCTCGAGGTCACGGTACAGGTATCATGTGCGGAGTTCGATTGTTGGTGAGTTCGAATGTTGTCATGGTGACGCGAACGGTGTTACAGCTGAGCACTAACTACACAATGATGGGTCCGAGGTTACGTAACCTGTACACTACGTCATGTGATTGTCATTTCTGGTGGACTCTGGTCCGAACTGAAGAATAAGGGCGGGGGGACTTCTACAACAGGAGTTAGTCCACAACCATCGCCTGATAAAAATATATCTGGGTTTAACTTAGGACAATGTGATTTATACAAAATGTTAAGGTTACGTCGCTTAAGACACAATACAGTATATTTTAAGATATCAAGTTTAGGTCAACAGAACAAACTTTTTGTCATTCTTGTATTATCTATTAGGTGACTAACAGCGCTGCAAATGGCAAATACAGTGTACAGTTGATTTTTACAAAGTCAACAGTTAACAAAAGACATTTCAAGTACATAGTAGTGGGTAGTTTTCTGCCAAATTATGTTTAAAACTTTGCAGCCTTACAGTTCTTGCATTTTCTACTCTTTTATGTACATGATATATATGCACACATCATAATACAAAAGGAAACATTTTGAATAATGGGTCAGCTATACAGATTAGAACAATACATCCTCCCCATATGTTTTGATGCATGTATACTTATACGTGTCCGATTTGCAAAACGATTCTAAACGTCTTCTAAAATATATGTATCTTCCATGTGACATGTTATATGCAAACTTTCGTATTACGTGGTAAGAACATCACTATTCCCTCTGATGACAAACATCATTAGGCCTGTTAACATAAAGAAAATCTAACCTGTAGCTTTGTAACATATAATTTTACAGAAAAGAACATACAAGCTTGATAAGCATTTGAAGTATGAAATTTTCCTCACATGTATCTGTATTTCCTGATACAGTGGTCACCAGGATCAGCTACAAACACATGTCCATCCTCTGTCACAGCCACCCCGTGGGGAAGATTCAGTTTGTCCCTATCGCTGCTAATGGTGGACACCCAGGTGCCGTCTGGGCGGAACACCTGAAGCTCCTTACTGTGTTCTATACCATCAGTTGTGCCCCCAATGTTTGCCAGAACTATGTTCCCCCTGCTGTCTGCTGACACCCCGATAGGGCCAAACATATCCTGTGGCTGTCTACCCTGCTGACCAAACTTGTATTGGAAGTTCAGGTTCTCGTCAAACACCTGAATACGGTGGTTCTCTTTATCTGCCACAATGATGTTGTCTTCTTTATCCACACAGACAAAACATGGCTCATTAAACTGCCAGTTCCCCTGTCCCTGCCCTCCCACCTGTTTCACCAGTGTCCCGTCTGCCCCAAACAGGAAAATGCTGTGTTTGCCCTTATCAGCTACAACAATCCTCCCATTCCTCTGTACTGCAAGCCCATAGGGGTCTGTGCAGTGTTGACTTAGCGAGAATTGGTGTAGCAGTTCTCCTGATGGTGAGAATCTTTTAACTTGTCCCGCACATTGTGACACTATCGTGCTATCAATATGAACTGCAATTGAGGCAGGATTTGCAGTTGTTGAGAATGAGTAACAAAAGTTCCCCCTTAGATCAAACACCTGGACACGTTTGTTGTAAGTATCAGCCACATACAGACTGCGTCTTCTGACTGATAGATCTATAGGAGTGTTAAACTGTCCCTGCTGGGTTCCGTTCAGCCCAAATCTCAGTACCGGATTGTTACTGCGAACATCTACAGTAAGAGAGGAACACAGGCTTTCTGTGACCAGTCTGGGCGTTCCAAAGTCATATAGGCTGTACAAGGTCCCTACCCCATGCCTGTTGTGCCCCACTCTTCTCCCTGCAGTCACACACACCACATGCTTCCCTGATATTTGTGGCCTCCAAACTGCTCTAAATTCCCCTCCACTTGCTTTGGTGATGTCTAGTTTAACACATTGCCCCACAGGGGAGGTGACTGTGACTTGTGGGTTGGTTTCCCAAACTTGGCCTTTCCTCGGTCTGAATATGACAGTACATGTAGTTGGCAAACTCTCTACTGGGGCTTCTGTGATGAACAGTGGTTCATCAGTCAGTATGAGAAAACATTCAACAAGATTAGTGCAGGTGGTATCTGGTTTGAAGTATACATTATTCGTCAAAGCCTTATGCTGAATCTGAGTTGAAGAAAGAGCATTTAGCCTATCCTCTAGCTGTTGCCTATGTGTGAGAATTTCTACATCATTACCTCTATCTAGAATGTCTGTAGAGAACGTCAGTCCTTCTTCAGTGGACGCAATGTTCTGTTCTAGCTCTTTCTCTTCCCTCAGAAGAGGCTCCTTCTGGTCCTTTTCCATCTTGTCCAGTCTCTCTGTGACCTTCTTCTCTTCTTCGTCCAGCTTTTTCCTCATGTCTGCAAAATGTTCTTTAATTTCTTTTCTTACTCTTTGACAGTTTGTTGTGATGCTTGTGAGTTCGTGACCAACCGTTTGTTTGGTTTTCTTCAGAACGTCATCCGTATGTTTTGTTTTCTCCACTAGTTTCTGTAGTCCAGCCTTGTACTTCTGTGCAACTTTACTGACCTCCTGTGGGTCGTGGTTCGGCCCTGGTCGGTGCTCGGTGATGGTGCAGTCTCGGCAGACGAGCTTGGCGCAGGGTTGGCAGTAGAAGGCCATGCGCTGGTCGGTGTGCCGAGGGCAGTACGGGGCCCGGGTGTACTTTGGCCTGCTGCCGGGGTTCTTCAGGTCATCCAGGGTGATGATGTAATGGTCTTTCAGCGCAGGGATGTTCCTGTGAGCAGTTATACAGTTCTTACACAGTAGCAAACGGCAGTCTGCACACCTCCCATCTACCTTATTGTCAGACTTACACATCTGACACTGGGCGTGAGCTTCTTCACTGTTGTGCAAGGCCCTGAAGTCCAGCAAGCTGTTCATAAAGAAGTATTGAGGAAGGCTACTGATACCTCCTTCTTGTAGCCTCACCTGTTGCCGGCATGTAGGGCAGGTGAAATGGCTCTTCCCCTTTCGCCATTTTACCAGACACTTGGTACAGAAGGTGTGAAGACAGGGCAGGACACGGGGGTCGGTATAGATCTCATCACAGACGGCACAAGTCAGAAACTTCTCATCAAACTCCTCTAGTGGGAAGCTAGCAGCGGCCATGTCGTTGTTATGCAATGGTCTTCTATCCAGGATTTCTTCGCACCGTTTGTAACGATCGTACGCCAAGCAGGCTAGTTTCAGTCAAAAGCGAAAGGAGGATGTGGGACTTGTTTTCCAACAACAGAGGCGTGGCAGGGCTAAAGGTGTACAGGTGTACTATGCTGATTGGTTCAGGCACCAAGCCCACAATGGTTTTATTGACGGGTCACGCCCAAATTTTGCTGTGTGTCATCGTGCATCAAATGTAGCTATTGTGCACAATGAAGTCATGCGTGATGCTCTGGCGCCTGGGGAATTTTGTTCACTGCAGCACTAAAATGTTTATACTTTAAACAGTACCGCGACCTTCGCCACTGACGTTTGTTGTTTTATACCTTAAATCCACGGAAATGCGAAAACCGGAATATTGACAGTAACATTATAATGCAAATGACAACATTGTAAATTATGGGTCAGGTAACAGATCATAGTATTGCCCCCTCCCCATGTGTCTTTATCAGGCCACAGCAAGTCAATTTTATGGATGACATCTCCCGTAATCTAATGCGATAGAGCGAAAGTAACAAGGCAGACAATAAAGCCAGATACTTTCTTTTTTCACATTTTGAGGTCATAAGCCCTGTTAAACAAGAAATGAGTTGAAAAAACATGATATCACAAAAAACACATCTTTTATTCTTGTATTCAACGTTAACAGTAGTACCTCTCCTTGTAGATGTGAGGCATGGTGATGATGATGATGTTTCATATTGCAGGATACAATATTAATTTTCAGTGTGCTGACAAACATTAGTCATTAATACGACTGTTAGAAGAAGTTGAACTACAGCTTTGTCACTTAAATGTAAGAAAGGAACATACAAGCTTGATCGGTATGCATTTGAATTATAATGTTTTCCTCACATATATCTGTATTTCCTGATACAGTGGTCCATAGGATCAGCTACAAACACATGTCCATCCTCTGTCACAGCCACCCCGTGGGGTTTCTTTAGTTTTTCCCCATCACTGCTAATGGTGGACACCCAGGTGCCGTCTGGGCGGAACACCTGAAGCTTCTTGCCATGTTCTACACCACCTACATCAGAATCCTCCCCAATGTTTGTCAGGACTATGTTCCCGCTGCTGTCAGCTGACACCCCCATTGGGTAAAACATGTCTTGTGGCTGTCTGTCCCACTGACCAAACTTATGATGAAAGTTCAAGTTATTGTCAAACACCTGAATACGGTCGTTGTCTTTATCTGCCACAATGATGTTGTCTTCTTTATCCACGCAGACAAAACATGGCTTATTGAATTGCCCCTCCCCCTGTCCCTGCCCTCCTATCTGTTTCACCAGTGTCCCATCTGCCTCAAACATGAAGATGCTGTGTTTGCCCTTATCAGCTACAACAACCCTTCCATCCCTCTGAACTGCCAGACCATAGGGGTCTGTGCAATATTCACCCAGGGGAAAACTGTGCAGCAGTTCTCCTGATGGTGTAAACCTCTCTACCTCATCCCCGGCAGACATTGCTACGATAGTTCCATCAGTATTAACTGCAATTGAGACAGGATTTGTAGTCGTTGTAAATGAGTAACAAAAGTTTCCAGCTGGATCAAACACCTGAACACGTTTGTTAAACGTATCAGCCACATACAGCTTGTCTCCCCTGACTGCTAGATCTATAGGAGTGTTAAACTGCCCCTGCTGGCTGCCTTTCTTCCCAAAGGTGCAAAGTGAAGGGTTGTTACTGTTAACATCTACGGTGAGAGGGGAACACCGGCTCCACAAAGACAATAATTCTCCCCACCCACCCCCTCCCCCTCCTGTCACACTTACCACATGCTTCCCTGATGTTTGTGGCCTCCAAACTGCTTTAAATGCCCCGCCACTAGCTCTGGCGGTGTCTAATTTAACACACTGTCCCCCAGGGGAGGTGACTGTGACTTCTGGGTTAGTTTTGCAAACTTGGCCTTTCTGTGGTCTGAATATGACAGTAGTTGGCAAACTTTCTATCGGGGTCTCTGTAATGAACAATGTTTCTTCCGATAGGAACAGGTAACAGTGAGAAAGATCAGTGTACAGGGCATCTGACTGGAAGGATATCTTATTCTCCAGAGCTTCATGTTGAATATGGATAGAAGAAAGAACATTTAGCCTATCCTTTAGCTGCTGCCTTAGAGTGAGAATTTCTACATCATTACCTCTATCTAGAATGTCTGTTGAGAACTTCAGTCCTTCTTCAGTAGTCTTGATCTTTTCTTCCAGGTCTTTCTCTTTCGTCACAAGAGGCTCCTTCTGGTCCTTTTCCATCTTGTCTAACTTCTCTTTGGTCTTCTTCTCTTCTTCGTCCAGCTTTGCTCTCATGTCTGCAAAATGTTTCTCGATTTCCTTTCTTATTGTTTGACAGTTTTCCGTGATTGTTGTGAGTTCTCTGCCAACCGTTTCTTTAGTTTTCTGCAGAACATCACCTGCATCTTTGGTTTCGGCAACTAGCGTCTCTAGTCCAGCCTTGTACTTCTGTGCTACCTCGCTGACCTCCTGTGCGTCGTGGTTAGACCCGTTCCCTGGTCGGTGCTCGGTAATGGTGCAGTCTCGGCAGACGAGCTTGGCGCAGGGTTGGCAGTAGAATGTCACGCGCTGGTCGGTGTGCTGAGGACAGTACGGGGCTCGGGTGTACTTTGGCCTGACGCTGGGGTTCTTCAGGTCATCCAGGGTGATGATGTAATGGTCCTTTAGCGCAGAAATGTTACTGTGTACAGTTATACAGTTTTTACACAACAACAAACTGCAGTCTGCGCACCTTCCGTCTACCTTAGCTTCAGACTTACACATTTGGCACTTGGTGTGAGCTTCTTCACTGTCGTGAAGGGCCCTGAAGTCCAGCAAGCTGTTCATGAAGTAATACGGAGGAAGACTGCTGACACCTGTTCCCTGTAGCCTCACCTGCTCTGGACAAGTAGGACAGTTGAACTGGCTCTCTCCCTTTCTCCATTTTTCCAGACACCTGGCACAGAAGGTGTGAAGACAGGGCAGGACGCGGGGGTCGGTATAGATATCCTCGCAAACGGCACAAGTCAGAAACTTCTCATCAAACTCCTCTAGTGGGAGACTGGCAGCGGCCATGACGCTGTTGTGTCGTTGTTTCCGGTAGAAGTCCAGAAAATGCCTCCGGAAAAATGTACACCAAAAAATGAGGGTATAGTGTCTGTATAAGGTGAAAGGAGTAAATGCGCACTGGTACCTGTTTGTCACCTGCACAGTATCGACAGGGGCAGAGGTACAGACAGGTGTGTCTTTCTGATTGGTTAAGACAACAAACAAACACAGGTTTTATTTGACTGACATTTGCTTGTTATATAACAAATCGTTTTCTGTATATTAACTCATGTCACCTGAAGGTCCAATATCTATTATATGTATATTGTTCAGTACCCTACGTGCCAATACTTACAACGGGTATACAACACTAAAAAGCACCCCTTCAACCCAGTACAGTATTTTTTTTGTTTCACGTAAAGTAGACTATTTTGACAAGACAAAAAATTGTTTCATACCCATACAACTGACAACGGGCTTCCGAATGTTACCGCTACCTTACTAGTAGCGTACACAAATGGGTCCAAAAGTCCATACCTGTTATCAATGCTAGAGTGAATTGCTAAACATTGAGGCATCCCTGTTTGTAACTATTTTTCTGCGAGCGCCATTTGACCACCCCACATTAACTATATTTAGGATTTATCAGGATCAAGAAGACGACACGTGATAGACCTTCGCTATCTCGCCATCGCCCAGACCCTTGTACCGCAGCGACAGGTGCAGGGACAAACCGGACAGGCAAAGCCGCTCGGATCGCCCCCTGACCGCGATTCTACAGCATCGGTGTACGTTACTGTACTCCTTTCTGTCGGTATCTAACCATTGGGATGTTTACGATGACGTTTTAGTGAGGAACAAGCCAACATTTGTCCCGGGGACGAGACCATGTCATGTTATCTCCCGTGATGCCCCGCGGGGGACGGTGTTCCGTGGCTCCCGGTCGTGCCGTTCGCGTCACGTGACGACTCGTTCCCAGATAACCATCTCGGCCCCAGGAATTCGCTACAAAGTGGCCGTCAGATCAAAGCGCTCGCCGCCGATCCCCTCCGCCGATAGCGCCGCGATCGGACTGCAGATAGCCGGCGTTCCCTCGGGACCGGAGGGACGGCCTGCCGAGGATCCAGCTCGTCTTAGGCCACAGCAAGTAAATTTTATGGATGACATCCTCCGCAGACTCTATATCTAATGCGATAGGGCGAAAAAAAGCAAGGCCGGCAAAATAAAAACAAGATTCCTACAGGATTCTATTTTCAAACTTTTGACATCATAAATCTTGTTAAGCAAGAAACAATACCTGTATTGGGCAAGTTTAGTGCTAAGTTTTCAATCATTGTACAAATAGTTTAGATTCAGTGAGAACATCACCTGTTCAAAGGAATGAAATACATGACTGCATCAAAGTAAAAGACAAAACTTTAAATCCGAGTCATGCCATAAATGCTCTCTTCATATCTATCTGCTATAGAAAGAAGGAAATAAAAGAAAGAAGGAAAGAAGGAAGGAAATAAAGAAGAAAGAAAGAAAGAAAGAAAGAAAGAAAGAAAGAAAGAAAGAAAGAAAGAAAGAAAGAAAGAAAGAAAGAAAAAGAAAGAAAAAAGAAAGAAAGATAACCCCTACCTACCGACCCTATTTTTCAGGACTGAAACAGGAAACACAACATGCATTCCCCAGGCCTTACCGCTGATCCTCCCGGCCTGATCCTTTTATTGTTGTTTTATTGTTGTTTTATTTTATTGCACATACAAAGTAAAAGCAAAATTTGCAAAACATAAGTATAACAGAAACAAATAAACATGCAGGGGTAGAGGAAAAGCCACAGGCTTGTATGACAACTCCCCCCATGTGAACTAACATCCTTGGGAGATGAAAGGCTCGCAGAACAAAGACGCGCCGAGCTGGTGTCGTCTGGTAAGGAGGGGAGGAGAGGGTACCGAGGACTTGGCGGGATTTGTCTTACTTTGGGAGAGTGTGAGGGACGGATTAGGATGGGGGGGGGACATGGTGAGAGGATTATTGAATGACAAATGTCATATGGACGAATATATGGAGTACAGAACTACTACCTTACTGCCAGTAGAAAAGACGTTTTGTCAACACACGTAGCGCGCAAAACAAATTGTAACACATGTATCTGACATGCAAAGTGACATAACATCGTACTCATCGACTAATATCAGTTCATTTTACGACGCTTTCAGTCATAAAGGTACTGATTCAGTACCTTTATGACTGAAAGCGTCGTAAAATGAACTGAGTGATGTCACCTGTTCTGCACTGCAGCGTCACCCCGAATCAAGCACCGTTGCATTATTTTTCTCTAATTTCTGATCAAACGAAACCCGTGAAAAATACTTGTTTCGCGCCGACGCAGTACGTTCTTCCAAAGTTCATCACAGAAACTGAACATTCGCTGACTCGAATAGTCAAAAAGAGCAGCTGTGCCGTCGGTGACGTCATGTGGAGAAAATGGCGGCCCCCGCTGTTTCCCATGATGACTTGGGCGGAGAACGGACGGTCCGCGGCGCGAAGGTCACACGTAATCAATTGTTCAACTTTCACTTTCGATTATGCAGATCCCTGCAGGTGATCAATACATTACAAAAGATATCAATACATTACCATAGATCACAGGTGCTGTTTTAAACAAAACCACCAAACACCCAAAGGGAAGTTTAGCAATACACTAGCCGTTCTTTTTAGTAAGTTGGACATATAGCAAGCGCATTGTGTTTCTAGCTTAAACAGAAGTTGTACTTTCCTGATACATGTATACTCAATATTTTTATACTTACAATTGCATAAAGTACTCAATGTAGACAGATGGTCACTGTAGATTAGATAGAAGCTGGTCATACCATGGTCACTTTTAGTTTCGGGGACCGATACCATCGAAAAGTGGGCACGATATGTTCTTATGCTGCGCAAAGGTGGTCACTAGTACAGATTTGCCTAGCCTCACTTGCAGGCGTTCTCCATACGGTCGTCGTTTTAATTTTTTTGGCGGCCTTTTAATTTTTTTGGGCGGGGGTGGGGGTGGCGCTTGCAGTCTTTTCTATTTTGCACTTTCTGATTTTCTGCTATTACGCGCTTCTACGACCGCCTTACCAAGGGAACGCCTAAAAAGAAGGTGAATCTTTCCCTGTAAACTCACTTTCTGCCAGACATGTCTTTAGCAAGAAGATTTCCCTGTAAAGTCGTTTTTGCCAGACATGTCTTTAGCAAGAAGCCCCGGCCGCCCGTCTGTGTGCACCTGCCCCAGTCCGGACCTCCCGCCAGCCGGGCCTGCGCGCGGCCAGTGTCGTCTGGGGGCGGGACGGGGGGAGGGGGGGCAGGTCTGTTAACCTCCTTAGCATAATCGATTACGGCAGGTGGAATCGCCGCGCCGGCAGGGTATTTAGTTTACCATAAATCAATCAAAAGCAAGGGACAGCCATGTGACTTTTATTCAAAAGCAGTGCGAGACATGTCCACCCCTCCAATAGTACTCTTATGGTTACAACCAGTTACAGTACGTATTAGCCGAGACCCATATCACACCCGACAAAAACTCTCAAGTTTTGTACGGTAGAAAGACAGATGTCTGCGTTTAGCAAGTGGAAATCGGACGCAACATGCGTCCGGAAAAATCGGCACCAAAAGCGTACTTGGATTTCACGAAACACGAGACCTTTTACAGCTATGGGAACTTGAGTCTAACCACGGGTCAGAAAACTGAGATAGACATCAGAAAAAATAGCAAAAGCGGGATCTGACCTGAAACCATACAAAACTAGCGTCCAACTCATCAAACGAATACGTAGGAAAAAATATGAATAACCTTTTATTAGCTTTATTTTCTGCCCATATATGTTTGGACACTTCTCTTCATTTTGACGACAATCGAATTGGGTATGGAAGGTACCCTGGGGACGACGGGCTACCGTGGGGGCGGGTTGATGGATGTCCTGGGAACGATCAGTTCTAACGACAACAGCTGGGGAGTTCCGCGTTAGCGAGACGCGCGCGGAGACAAGCTATAAATCAACGTCACGGCCGGCCAACTCATCTTACTCATTTCCATGGCAAGCTGGAAATGGCGTCCACTCGCCTAGTAGTGGATTCTGTTTCGTGCATGAACGTGGCTACAATGAGCACTGACTTCTTGTTGGGCCTATAGACAATTCTTGATCGAACGCGTCGAACCCCCTGTTCTATTTTGAACACGAAATAGTGTTCTATTTCGAACATGAAATAGTGTTCTATTTCGAACACGAAATAGTGTTCTATTTCGAACACGGAATATTGTTCTATTTCGAACACGAAATAGTGTTCTATTTCGAACACGAAATAGTGTTCTATTTCGAACACGAAATAGTGTTCTATTTCGAACACGGAACATTGTTCTATTTCGAACAGGAAACAGTGTTCTATTTCGAACACGAAATAGAGCATGTCGAATATGTCCAAATAGAACATGTCGAACTAGAACAAGACGTTCTGTTCTCTTTTTACGACGCCGCAGCGTAAAGTCTCAGTGACAGACAGAACGTGAGGAAGTCAGTTTTACATCGCCACAATTTAAGACGTGATTTGAAGAGAAGGTGGTCTTATTACTCCGTGAAGGAGGTCAGGACCTCCGGACGGAGTGTTGTAATCGGCTGATTTTTCATGTTCGCAGTCAAAACACTGGGTTCTCTTTGTGTAATCGGCACGCAATTTTATACGCCGTCTGCGGGCATGCCCGTGTTGATGCACGAATGTGTATTTTTGCCGTTGCTGCTTTCGCGGTCAATGTAATATCGCAGACGCACCCCTACAATTACGAGGCGAATTGGAATGGTCCAGAAAAACGCGTTGTTTGGAATAGCAGTGGGTTCAAAAAGTTCATGCAGATACGGGGTGGTTTTTATAAGTGGTTCCAGATGTTTTTGCCCATGGTTAAGAGATGCCAAGTTTTTTGGAAGATGTTCGCAGCCAAAACGCATTCTTCCGTACGTCGCATTTCTGTGTAATTTCGCATGTGGTGTTGCATTATGTCCGGGATGATGCACGCCTTTTTATTTTTACCGTAGCTGTTTTGATATTGGAGTAAATGCTTATTTTCGAAACATCCCCATTTCTTTGAAATGGTTTCGTCCGTTTATGCAACTGTTACTGCGCTAATGACGACCAGTCGCGCTGTCCTGATACACCGCGAATGTGCGAGTGTTCCCTGTAGACAGTCCCGGGAGTCATTTTTTTGCACATTCCAGGAGCCAAACCAAAATACGTTCATGAACCGAGTCCAAAAAACCGAAACGTGAAAATCGGATGATCGGACCTGATGTACATTTCTCTTCCTATAGATTGTACACACAATACACACATCTTTAGATAATCTGGCCATGGCAGGTTAAAAAAAAAGTAACCCTGAATCATACTAGATTAGCGTAAATGCATGTTAATGCGTTCAAAACAAGAAAAAAATTGTTTCCGGGTATTAATCTCTTGAATCACGGCGCTGAATATTGACGCAAAAATATTTCGGGCATCGCGCGCCCTTCCCGCGTCACGTGTAGGCATCTCGCATCTCTGATTGGTTGTTGCGTCTTAAGATGACTGAGCCGACGCGCGTTTAAACAATTTTTCTTTGTTCGATTTATCACACTTCACAGAGAATTGTCGCCAATGGCTACTTCTTTTTGTTGCAATATATAATACTTCACGGAGAATTGTCGCCTATGGCTTCTTGTTTCATGGTTATTACTGGACCTGATACAACCTGGGTTTCCATCGCTCGCTCTCGTCCCCAAAGGTTCCCTGTGAACGTGGGAACGAGGTTAAGTAGGACTCGTCACGACTACGGTGACAGATATCGCGGTACTGCGTCAGACGTCCCTAGCCCTACAACCAGCTAGCTAAATGAAAATGGACATCACACAAGAAGTGATGAATACACTGTTGGTGTAAAATATACATGTAATGTACAGTGTAAGTTCTAGACTGCACATGTAGAATTTGGCACGATATAATGATACCTGTAAATGTCTGGGATACACTTACACGCGCGAAATACAGTCCAGCCGCAGAGCTGGCTCAATCATGGCTGAGGATTGCATCATAAATTTTCTTTATTGCACAACAATATTGTACGAGGTACAACGCATGGCACACATGATAATATATAACAAACATACTATATAGACTAATCTACCTTACAAGAGAGTCTATACACTTTGGTTTGAAAATATGCGTTTACAATTATTGGTGCAATTTCTAGCGTCCAGACATCCTTTAAAATATTGCCCTATATCTACAATACATGGGTTGGATATATAACCTTCTTAGTCTGTAAGCTGTAGACGCTTCTGTGGACTACGGGGCTCTCGTATTCCTGTCCTCTGTTTAAACCCTTGTCACACCGGTGTGTCATACGAAAGGTGTGTCGCAGATTGTGGTCGATCTTTGTTGACGCTCCGTTCTGTACCACCTGTGTTAAAACAAACAAACAAACAAACAAACAAGCAAAGAAACAACAACAACAACAAAAATCGTGCAACAAGAATCGTACGACATGTCACTGTGCCTTTACTGGCAGTGACAGTGCTCTCCCTTTAAGTTTCTGCCGTTAGCAAGTTCAAATTTAATGCCTATCCTGAAACTTTTTGAGGAAGACAGACTAAGGTACTTTCCTGAACTTTTGCGGGCAGCAGTAAACATTGTTTCGAACGTATCAATATTTATGGCGTATAACTAGTACATTTGGCGTCCGAAGACAGCCGGCTTGACGAAGTTATTGTTGGAAAGTTGACATTCGGCATTGTTGGGTTTACAAATGGAGGTTTGTGTAATTGATTTTACTCAATTCTCCGTCCACGTGACTCCGTATGACCTATTATCAGGTGACCACGCCGCGGACAACGGCGACAACGCGGACGTGAAAGGGAGCAGCGTTCCGTACGTTACGGACTTCAGCGGAAACACGACAGGATGATTCAGTACCAATTTGTACGGACTCAAACGTGTTGGTTCCGGTTCCACACCGGCTAATTTGGCATCTGTGCCTTTGTTGCTGCTGGGCAGAAATATTTATGTGAGTTTGCGGAATTTCAATTTCATGGTTAAACCGTCCATGCATGCAGAATGCGGCGTCCCCAAATTGCATTGTTCAACTTTGTTCGCGTCTGTACTTTTCTCGGAAAGTTTGGCGATTTTTCACATCGTACTGGGATGAAGGAGGGACGGGAATGCTTGGCTCAAAATAGCTTACAGCTGAAACGACTTTGGCCGTCACTTTCAGGTTGTGTTAGACTTAATGTCTGTGCTTTAATGATGCTGAAAGTTTGGCGATTTTTCACATCATACTGGGATGAAGGAGGGACGGGGATGCGTGGCTGAAAGTACCATACAACTGAAGCGAGCTTAGGCACTTTCAGGTTGTGTTAGACTTAATGTCTGCGCCGTAGTTAATGATACTGAAAGTTTGGCGATTCTTCAAGTAGTGATGAGGGAAAGAAATCTGCTTTGCCTGCTTCGGAATAGCTATGAAGCTGCTGATTGTGGCTGAATTAAATGCTATAGCATTTTGTGTATTAAGTAAATCGTTTAGAGATGCTATGGCCACCTTCTGTCCCAAGGGACCTTACAGTGTCCCCAAGCGTTTGTTAGAACTTGTTCATTGAAACAATGAAAAAATCTTTAAAAAACAATAAAGTAAGTAAGAACAAGACCATCTTCACAAAGGAGCTTCCAATAGAATCATTTGTGTTGAACCTATAGCTAATAATCACACAAGGATAACTACATAAATGACTAGTAGTACTTTTCGGTCAAAGCTACGTATACACTAGATCTTGGCAAGGTAATACCAAGAGTCCAGTTTAGCTGATAAAAGAACAATTTCAAAGGTTACACCTAGGTTAAAAAATGTGGTTTTTTTCGAGCGTTGCGGAGCGAAAATCCGGATGGTACCCGGGCTAGGTTACACCGGTACTATGGTTAGAAGTACGACTACGTTTTACGAGGAGGTCCTTGGTTTTACCTTTAATCATTTTGTCGTTCAAAGCTACTCCATATTTTGGCAGTCCAGTTCACTGAAAAACAAAGGTAAGTTAGAGAAGTCCAACAAATACTATTACCACCGCCACTGCCTTTAATTTCCCATCAGGGCCTGTGTGTAACCCCTAGGGCAGGCCCGGTGACCCGTGCCGCGGTGTGGCGGGCCCGCCGTGACCGTGACTGATCAATGCGCCCGCCTGATCGCCCTGTCTTCCGCTGTCCAAACTCTGAAGCCCCGGTCACACCATGGTCACATACATCGTGCGATGGACCTAGCCTCTACCAGACTTCGGGAGGCGGCTGGAGTGAGTAGAAATTGGCCTCAATAGCGAGAGATGACATGCTGGGGAAGACCAGGAAATTATATCTATCTATCTAGTATTAGTATTACGCAATAAGAAAACACATTCGGTCATTCGTTGTTTTAAGAGTGAAGATACAAGAGAAGTTGACGGTGAATTTTCATTTGTTGCAACTTGCAGAAAAGGTGCCCAAGAAACGATTGTTTTGTTTTCTTTGCATATGTAATTTCCAATTCAGTTGTTGTGCATTCATTTTTGATAATCGTCACCTGCCTCTGCCAATGATTCTTCTTGTTCCGTCCCCTCCCGAGTGACAAGCCTGAAGAAGCTAAGCTAGCCCCCACACGTCGATAACAAGTCCGACTCTTGCTGACACTCTTATAACAAACCTGTTCTCTTTGTTGTTTGTTGTGTGCCTCGCGCGGCGGCGGCTTCGGAATGTCGTACTCGGAATTAAAGCGTTCCTTATCGACTGCGCATCAAAGTGAGTTATTTTGTTGTCATTACACGCGTACTTGAGTACCGGTGGGTGGGAGGTGCAGTTCTAGTGGCGCGATGACAGCCCGGTTAACTGTCTTATCTACGAGAAAAGACCTGCCTTCAGGGGGTTAGCCTCGAATACTAGTAGCAGGCCCCGGGACGGCGTACTTGAGTACCGGAGGGTGGGAGTTGCAGTTGTGGTGGCGTGATGACAGCCCGGTTAACTATCTTATCTCCGAGAAAAACCTGCCTTCAGGGGGATAGCCTCGGATAACAGGCTCTGAAGCAGGCTCCTGGGAGTACCGGGAGGTGCAGTCGTGGCGGCGTGATGACAGCCTAGTTAACTGTCTTATCTCCTAGAAAAAAATGCCTTCAGAGTAATAGTCTCGAATGCCAGGCTCGCGAACAGTGTAGTTGGGCGGTATAGGCTGATAACAGCGCGGCTTACTGTCTTATCTGCCTTCAAGGTGGTAGCCTCCAATAACGTTAACAGGCTTCATGGTTGGCGTTCTAATGTTGCCGCCGTTTAGGGGGTAATATAATTACCTACCTACAGGCAACTAAAGGTCAGCCACAGAAAGATAGGTCCCGGAAGCTGACCAACAGTACCAAAAAGGTATACAGAAGTTCACAATAATGAATAAAAGATAGCATTGAATAGTAAACTCAAAATATTTCATGGAGGTCTGAAATCTCCAATGTCTCCTTGCGGTGGGTGGCACTACTGCCAACCTGCTAACCGCCTTATCTCGGTGAAGACCCTACCTCCAGGCTGTGGGCGGGAGAGGTTGGGGGGGGGGGGGGGTCAGACAGGGGAACTGGGTCATGGTGGTGTCTGGGGACCACCTTTATCTCTGTTTTGGGAGGAAAGAAAACTGATGATTCAACAGTTCTCCATACACCATAACAGAGTATGGAGTAACAAGCTTCGTATTTGTCCATCAAGGACTCTCTGACCTGAAAAAAATTGACGGCGAACCTTTTCCAGAGCTGTATTGTAAAATAACTGATATCAGATAAAAATACCTGATAAAAACTAACTGTACTATTGCTAAAGTAAGTTGAGCTTTCCAATTTCAAGTTCAGCTCCCTTTTTTAAATACTAGTATCATTGTATACTGCACGTGTCTAGTTACTAGATCTAGTTCAAGATACCCTATGCGCAGCTTCTTGGGATATAAAAAAACAATAAAGGTTTTTTTTCTCATTCGCTATTTCGCCCTACACTAGACAGGTATAGCACCCAGGTCAGCCTTTGGACGACCTAATTGTCTCATCATTTTCACCGACAATCGTAGAAGCTTTGGCTGTTGTAAGTGGCTGTCGCCTTGTTCCTCACCGTGACCGACTCCGGCGGAGTTGAGAAAGTTCAGGTCCGGCGTGTTTATTTGGTTAACCCGCCGCCCGTGACGGCCGGGCTGCCGCCTCTGCCCCTCGTCTGTCGTCTGCCGGGGGCGTTCGGACGTTCCGCGTCACAGCGCAGGTATCTGCAGGTGCGTACGTGGGACCGCACGTAGCGCTATGGTACTCTCCAAACAGATCATACGGTGGCAAGGCAGTATCTATTGCCTTGTGTTGAACATAATGTATCGCATGCGAGACAATGCATGAACAAAGAGAAATCAAATCAGATAGTCTTGATTATAAACGGTACATTTTTAATGATGTATCAAAGAATAACCACGCTAATGAATACTTTTCGTATAAAGCTACTACGTATGCACCAGACCAGGATTAAAGTTGACATCAAGAGTTCAGTTTAGCTGAAAAAAAACGTAGATGATATGGTGGTAAAGCAGTATCCAGGAATCTCTGCTTATCTGACAGTGGCAGAGAAGACTCGTGTGAAGGTGTACAGCGTGTGGCACAGATCTCTTAATCTTCAAGTAGATGTTGGGATGAAGAAAAATAATACCTTTTTTCTGATGGCCGGGCTTTTCTGACAGTTCGTCTTAGAACTTCTTCTTCCTCTGACGGGACGGCGGCTACTTAGAACCTAGTCCTGGCCTGATGACAGGGAAGCGTCCCGTGAGTGACAGAGCGGTATCTTTAATTTTGACTTCTTTTCCTCTATAAGGTAGATCCTTAAATTTCATAAGTCCCGTCCTAAATCTTTACCTTAATACTGACAGAGAAGACTCGTGTGTAGACACCGTGTGTGACACAGCACTCGTAGCCTTCAAGCAGATATTGGGCAAGTTTGGGTGGAAAGTAATAACTTTATCTGATGGCCAAGCCTTTCTGACAATCGGGCTTCTTCAACTGTAGTTCTTCTTCTTCCACCTCATCTTCTTCTAAAGCCAGTGACGGCGGCTAGTTAGAACCTAGTCCTGGCCTGATGACAGAGAAGCGTCCCGTGAGTGACGTCGCGGTGTCGCGGGGCCGGCCGGTGGGTGGGGTGAGCTCTGCCGCAGGGGACGTGCCCTGACGCGCGCCCGCTTTGATCACGGTGTGCGTTACGTCTACAAACACACGGGTTCGGTCTGTTGTGAGAGAAAACTCGGCGGATCGAAACTCGCTGGGGAAGGAGAAACAGGGCTTAAGAGGTCTGAGTCGTATTTTTGATTGTATGTAATTGCAGGAACGTTCAGACTATGCATGATGTACAAAATGACTAATAAACCGGTGGACGTCCCAATTACTAAGCACCTAATACCAGCCCAGAAGAGAACAAGAAATAGCCATGCCTTCAAGTACCACAGTTATCAACCAAGGATTGAGGTGTTCAAAAATTCATTCTTTCCTATAACTATCACAGTCAGAGTGGAACTCGGTGTCGCCAAGTGCAGGAGGGGCATTGTCATTAGATAGCTTTAAACAATGTCTAGAGTTAGATGTTCAAGGGTTAGGTGTAACAAGTCGATCGGTGTAATGTAGCCAGCTGCCGCCGCGCCGCGTGCCCGCGAAGCTGGTGTGTTACGCCGAAGGGCGGTTATACCGGCTATACAGATACAGAACCTTCATTGGTTCTTATTGCCAAGGGGAATTCAAATTGTAATCTGTGTTACGAATTGCTTCATGTGTGGAAAAGTTGTTGAAATGTCAAAATTGACACGATCATGCGATGTGAAGAGCAAGTAAGTACTAGTTCACTCGGTGGTATCTGCCTACTTGTATGAAACATCAATTTTTACACATCCAAGCACATCTATAAGCACATTCAGTACGTGTATATTTATGATTATGAAATTCGCATATCAATCCACCTGTCGTCTGTACGTTTACATGTAAATATATGGAATTCTGTAAATGTACATGGAGAACGAGAAAGGGGGGAGAGAGAGAGAGTGAGAGAGACAGAGAGAATGAGAGACAAAGGCAGAGAGAAAGAAGGAGAACGTGTGTGAGAGAGAGAGAGAGAGCGTGAGAGAGAGCGTGAGAGAGAGAAAGAGAGAGAGAGAAAGTGAGACAGACAGAGAGAGAGACAGAGAGAGAGAGAGAGAGAGACGAATGAAGAGAAAACTAGATCTGTGCCAGATCCTCCGTATCAATTTGGGATGAAAATATTTTGGTAATGTACCCCCTCTTAGTTTCTATATTATCATAGAAACGCCGAACAACAAGGAGGGCGCAGAGTTTGAGAAAAGTAGGGCGGGACCCTGGAGATTTCTCCGACAACAAGCGGGCTAGTTTCTGTAGTCTTCTCTTATCATCACAGGAAACCGTCCGGCGGACAGGCACAGGGTGTCCTGATTACTCTGTTCAGACGAAAACAGCGTGTTGTCTTTCGTGTGATTAAAGCTTTAGTTGCAATATAACGTTATATCTATAGTGCAATGGAAATTTTAAGTACTTTTATCATTTTAAACGATGATCTTCATATTCCCGTGACGTGATTTTAAGTTCAGTATATGGTATTCAGTAATATTGAACAGAGTACATTTGAATTTAATGTGATAACGTGATTTTTTCTAAACAAGACGACTACAGATGAAGGTTAGACGTCCAGGTAGAACATTACGTCATGCCAAAAAATCAGGCAATTATAGTTTTCAGGTAGAATCTGCAATCTTTCATTAGTGAATAAAATAAAAATGGGTCTGTCAGACAACTGTAAGCTAATGCTTTCGTGAAGATATGCTATCTCCCACCAGGCCTTACTTTCAGAAGTAATGAAATTTATCAATTATGGAAAGTTTAATGCAAGTTCTGCCCGTTGGCTAATTACAAGTACATGTAACATGAAAACAAAGGATGGACAACAGTATGGATAACAATATAGTACTTTTTCTTTAATGTGTGGGTTTTGTGATGTTAAGAGGAGAGTAGTTTTCTTTTTGAGGTCAAGAATGATGCAGGGGAATGAAACGTGTGATGGCAAACTCCCCTGGCAAATTTGTCTCCCTGTATTTGCCCAACTTTTACTATTCTTCAGTCTGGGTTCTTAGTCTTAAGGGGACCAGAGATTTACTGGGTCATGGGTGCGCTGTTTCACGCGATCCTCCTCTTAACTAAGCGTCTGTCAGCGCCTTGTCAACTACTCGCTTTCCCGCGGGGGCGAAGTGCCCGGATGTACCCCCTCTTTGATGGCGGTTTCGGTTACGACAAAATAAATAGACAAACTCTGTTTGGAGACAAAACTTCGCCGTTCTCGGAACGCCTCCGCAGCAAGAGGCTCTAAGTGTTGTTGATGTTTCGGTTTGTCGCCTCTTGTCCTTTTGGCGGTGACAGCAAGTTGAGATATAAACGGGGGCCCGCATGCCCTTTTCCGTAGAGCGTAATCGGCCGTTTTAATAAATTCAACTACTCAGGGGAGATAACCAATACAGTGTTCAAATAGGAAAATACATTAAGAATGTTTCGATCTTAGAGACCACATGTTGGAGAATAGTTAAACCTTTATTGTTACAGCATACATATACTCTGTACGTAAGATGACGTTATCCACACATGCATTTAACTTTGTTAGATCTTTAGTTGTAGAAGACCATACAAAAGTCACTGTACTTTTTTGTTGTGTCAATGAAGAATCCCCTATTCTACGTAGAGCGTAGACGCATCGCTCAACGTAGAGCGTATTTGGCGTATTTTACATAGAGCGTAATGCGTTGAAGCCACTTGGAATTTATCGTAAAGTGCAATCGACAGGTTTCCTGAATTCAGAGTAATACGTAGCCAGCCCCCTCAAACTTTAGCGTAGAGCGTTGTCGGGACCCCCCCCCCCCCATGCAGGCCCCCTGTCGGCGGTGACAGCGAGTTGAGATATAAACGTTCTCCCGTTTGTTATGGCGAGACGACGTTTCGGTGAGAAGGTTGTGAAAAGTTAAGTCCACGTTATACTAACAAGGCTCGCGGGCCGGACGTGAGCGCGGAAATGCCTAGAGTGGTTCTGGGCGAACGTTTTCATTAACGGTGCTGGGTTGAGCCGTGTTAACGTCGTCAGCCTTCAGTCCGATTGCCAAGATTTTTACTTTCGCCAAGAAGGTTATGTCTTCAGTAGCGTTTGTCTGTATGTATGTGTGTGTGCGTGTGTGTGTGTGTATGTTTGTGTGTGGTTTAGCAAGATAACTTGAGAAGCAGTGGATGGATTGGAATGAAACTTGGTAGGTGGGTAGGTCTTCATGAGACCTAGAAATGATTCGATTTTGGCCCCCCTGGCGGTTTTCCTAGGTACTGCAGCAGAACTTCCGGTTTTGATTTTTTATATATGGCCAATATCTGATCACAAGACGTGGTGAGGGCACACTCAAGTTTTATCAACTTATATTAATGCCGCCACCAACACAGGGGACAATACCCATTTTCACCTGAGCGAAATGAGGAAAGTCATGTTAAGTGCCTTTCCCAAGGGCACAAGGTCGGTGGCATGTCAGGACTCGAACCCGGGACCTCTTGGTTCCGAGTCGAGCACTCTGCCGCTACGCCACACGACAGTGCGGAAATGCCTCAAGTGGTTCTGGGGGAACGTTTTCATTAATAGCGCTGGGCTGATCCGCGTTAACGTCTACAGACTTCAGTCTGATTGCCACGAAAAGTTAGCCTCTACCAGGCACCGCGGATGGCTGGAAAAATAGTAGAAATAGTAGAAATAAAGCGAAACTACCATAGCATACCAGACTGGTATACTATGATAGTATCGCTTTATTTCGGCCAATTTCTACTATTTTTGCAGCGATCCGCGGTGCCTGGTAGAGGCTAACTTTAAGTTTAAACCTGCTGAAATTAAAGTAAAGAGAGTCGGACAAGGTCTGAGAAAGGCAGGCGACCGCAAACTGAGGACGAATGAAGCATGTCGCTTTTTTGTCTTGAAAGTTCATCTGTGTTGGCATAAGTCAAAATGAACAAGATTAAACTGTAAATGTTGCATATGAATTTTCGTCCGTTTAAAAAGAAAAGTTTTCGATCATACTGTAAATCGCACAGAATAAGCGAACACATGTCGTATGTTGCGAAAAATATATTGAAAAACGATACTAATGTCATAGAGAGCCGAAATCAATTCAGGAAAAGAAGAAAATTTGAAGAAATGATAATTAAGAGTCTATCATTATTCTCTATGCCATACTCTGTGTGTTTTGTCATTTTTTCATCAGTTCAGTTTCAGTTCAGTTTATTACGATACCCTTTAGCCCGTTAGGGCTAATCTTCCAGGGCTCATTACACATTACACACACAGTACAAATATACACATATGACTACAAATTTGCATTTGTTCATCCTTAATTTATGACCACGTAGATTTCAGTATGAAAATAACGTTTTTTTTTGCCAAACTTTTTTATTCGCACGCTCGCGTCAGTTTTGGTGTTCCGAGTAGACGTCATCCATATAATCAAATCAGGCTGGCCTAATTGAAACAAATGTAGTTTTAATCTGGGCGGTCCGCGCGCTTAATAATGCATGCCGGGAAAGTGGGGCGGATTAGGCGGGAAGCCTGCTGCATATTCCGCGCGTCAGGCGTCGGACGACTTTTTATTTTTACCTTCGCAGAAGAAAACCGTATTGTTTTTGCTAGGTTACTTCTTCTTCCGTTCCAAACAAGTAAAGTCAATGACCTAGACCAGTACAGTTTGTTAGGCTAGACCAGGTAAAAACAAACATTATGCATTTGCAAATGTCACATTTTGTTGCGGTGAAAAAAATTCAACTACCTCGCGACTCTCTGGAATCATCGGTTAAAGTAATATAAATCAATTTCGGGGTAGCAATACTGGATGATTTTCAAAGTTAACTTTCTGGTCATTCTTTTTAGGCGGGAAGCCTCCTGCATATTCCGCGCGTCAGACGTCGGACGACTTTTTTTTGCTCGAAAAAAAAAAACAACATCAACGACTGGAAGGCAGTATCGTGGGTCGTGTGGCGGAACGACAGAGCATTCGGCTCGGAACCAAGAGGTCCCGAGTTCGAGTCCTGCCATGCCACCGATCTTGTGACCTTAGGACACGGGCAGCGCACTTTACACCAATTTCCTCACTTTACTCAGGTGAAAATGAGTATATCTGTTGTCCTTTCATGCATTTTTCTGCAATGTTGGCATAAAAAGAACTTTGTAAAAACTTGCGTGTGCGGTCGTCATGTCTTTTATAATGAATGTTAGAATACAAACAGAGACAGTCTGTAAATGGCAAAACAGTATCAAGTAGGTAGGGCAATACCATATCGGCCAGGCAGTATCCAATGCGCCATCCGTAAAAAATGCCAGCACAAAAAGTAAGTCCGATAAAAACGCCTAAAAACACGTCAAAAATAAGTCGATGCCGAAACCTCTGCTTGGAGAGTAGCGCACCGTTGAAAAAAAAAAACATTTTTCGTGCGTCAAAAAAAAAAAAAGAAAAGAAAGAAAAAAAATGAGAAAAAAAAAACGCACGACGTATATGACAGCACCTTGTTAGGAAAGGACCAGGAAGATTATACGAAACTTGAAGGGGTGTGTGTATCCTGATGTAAAATTTACTTCATGTTTCCAAGTACTGAAACATACTGAATATTTTCTGTAGTCGCATTACTAGTATCATAAACGCTCAGGTATATCTTGGGTTCTTCTAGAGAGTTAGATACTCGATCTAACTTAAAGAACGGACACAAAAAAAAACTACACGATTTCTTCCAAAGAAACCACGATGTCCGGGTTTTGTCCGTATGATCCTACCTGCCTGTATCATCCGTTAAAAGTAAAACCACATCGCACAGACGCGATCCCGGCTGGATCGTGCGGGGATGACTGGGTTTCATTGCTGGGTGATCCCGTAAAGCGGAGGCGCATCCCGCCGGCCGGAGCCGCAGCCGGGGTGTCTGGGACGTTCACTGCCGGGCTTCAGGGGATTAGGCGCCTGCCGATGTCAAACCGAGGGGCCTAACACTGGAGGGTTTAGGAGCTTATGCGCCTATCAATGTCACGCTTATCAATGTCAAACTGGGGGGTCTGGGACGTTCACTGCCGGGCTTCAGGGGATTACGCGCCTATCAACGTCAAATTGAGGGGCCGTGGGTCTTTCAGTCGCAAACTCGGGGGTCGGGGGCTACCAAAGGCCGGCTTCAGGGATAAGGTGCCTATCAACGTCAAACCGAGGGATCTGGGGCGTTCACTGGCGAGCTTCAGGGGATTAGCCGCCTATCAACGTCAAACCGAGGGGTTTGCGGCTTTCATTGGCAAACTCAGGGATTTATAGGACCTTATCAATGTCAAACTGAGGGGTTTCAAGGCCTTTCATTGGCAAACTCATGGTCTGGGACCACATATTAAGCGCGATTGTATAAAATGCTTTTAAAGCCTCTTTCAAGTGATCCGCGTTTTTCTCCGTCCCCGAAGACGATACTCTCTAAGCAGAGGTTGGTGGGGAAGATCGTTACCTTTCTATATACGCTCCGTTGTTTTTCTGTCGCTACCCCTACCAGAAAAAAAACGGGGCATATATAGGTAACGATCTTCCCCACCAACCTCTGCTTGGAGAGTAGATGGCGACACGAAGATCAAGAAAAGGTACCTTACTTAAAAGACTGAAAGAAATGAATAAAGAGATAAAGCAGAAACCTGTGTGAAGCATAGAGCCGGATCCCTACATCTGCTTGGAGACTGTGGATAACGTACGATATTGCGGGACAGTTTTTATTTGTTATAGCTTCCCGGTCCGACCACGGTAGACTCGGCGTCTGTGGCGCCCAGGGACGGCTGTCTGGGAACGACGGGGAAATCGATAGGGAGGGAAACGCCCTCTCCGGGCCATGGGCCATCTCGTTCCCAACCTGGCGCATACTATACATAGCCTCCATAGCATGCCAAAAACTGGCGGTTTTTGGGTCTTCATGGTCTTTGGGAGCTTTTATGTGCTATTTTCTGATTGCATATAGACAACATAGCCGGCTTGGTTGAATTACCCCCGTTTTTAGAACTGGGCTAATCAGAAAACAGCCGAAGACCACCAAACCCCCAGTTCTATAAGCCTGCTACGGAGGCTAACGTGTGTGCGTAGTTTTGTGGTTTTACCCTAAAGGCGGCAGTAGCTGATGCGGTAATGAAGACATATTATTGGACCACGGACTTGGTCTTTGTAGACTTTCAGACGATCGATAGTGACGGACTTGTAGTTTTGTTACCGTGAACATGTTCGTTCGTACTTTTCATTCCACGGCAGCTTTCATTTGTGATTTTTGCTATTTTCTCTGTAAAAAAATACCTCTGGAGAAACAGGTGTGAAAATGTGAGTTTTTTTTAACTGTAGGGGTTTTCTTGAATAGGCTTGTAGCTATCTTGTTTGTATCTATCCGATATCTTGCTCAGTTGTGCTCACACACACACACACACACACACACACACACACACACACACACACACACACACACACACACACACACACACACACATAC
>NW_017803854.1:412244-418628 GCF_001625305.1 Branchiostoma belcheri | reverse complement strand
CAAGTGCGCGCGCGGTGCGATACCAAGACATACCGCTAGTGTGTCGAGCGCCTTGAATATCATTTGGCACGTATAGACAACAATGTTCCTCCTTATGTTCTTTCAGCAATAGTTGAACACTTTCCAAACTGCCTACGTAGCCTTTAGCCCAGGTACCATCCTCCTTAGTTACAGTCGCTCCTATTGTCTCTGGCTTAGCTACCACGGTAGGAGTCCGGTAGCTAAAGAGGATGGCACCCAGGCTATCACAGTCTTTGGAGAGCTAAAGAGACAGGACCATGCCTATGGACCTACATAGCCTTTATCCTAGGTACCATCCTCCGTACTGTAGTTACAGCCGACTCCTATTGTCGCTGGCTTACCTACCACGGTAGCTCTACAGAGGATGGTACCCTGGCTAACAGAGTCTGTGAAGAGTTGGAGAGACAGGACTGTGCCAATGCACTGACACTGCATAGCCTTTAGCCTTTTTACCATCCTCCGTAGTGATCATGCCTCTATTGTCGCTGGCTAGGCTACCAGTGGTAGCTATAGGATGGCACCCAGGCTAACACAGTCTGTCGGGAGAGTAGGAGAGACAGGACCGTGCCTATGCTAGCCATTCGCATAGCCTATAGGTACCACCCTCCGTAGTTACAGTCGACTCCTGTCTACGCCATACGTTAGCTACAGAGGATGGCTAACATTCTGTGCAAAATTGGAGAAACATGACCGTGCCTAGAGTTAGTTAGGACCGTGGCTAGAGTAGGAGGAACAGGACCGTGCCTAGAGTACATGGAGTAGGAGAGACAGGTCCGTACGTGGCTACAGTTGCAGAGACAGAACCGTGTCTACACAGTCTCTCCCTGATCATAAAATCGATAGAATCAGGCCCGCCCTCCCAAGCCTTTCGGGGGAGATAAACCCGCAGCTGGCGCGAGGGCGCCCTGGGGTTTACTCCGATTTTACGACAGTAAGCTGTTCCTTCCTTGTCATGACACGCCGGCGGTGGTGTTACGACATCTTGACGTTTTGAGGCCTTCAGCATGAACTTGAACCCGGCCGTCGTGTTTTCTTCCCCACGCCTGAACATTGTACGCGTCTGTCGGGGCGTTTTTTCCGCGGATTTTCCGACTTTCCTACTGCAGTCAGGGGAAACTAAAGGGATCAGGAGCAGGCTGTGCATTTCTGCGTGGATGGGGTTCTTTATTTCCACCTTCTTAGGTCCGTACTTGAAGATTATAGTATGAATGTCCCATGCACCGCTTCTACTTCATCCATTTTCAAGCAGATGTTGTAGGGGTAATTTTAGCTTTTTCTTTCTGTCTGTTTTTTCTGTAGCCTGGTATTGGGCCTGAGACTATTGACAGAATCATCCTGCCAACAGTGCGAAGTTTTCTGTTATCGACAGGATTGTTCTGTCGGGATGATATCTTGTCAATACTACGGTGCAAAATTAAAGATATTTCCTGTCCATAGCCATTTCTTAAAGATGAGGGAGACCAGAAAACGTTACTAAAATTTCACGTCTCGACATCTGCTTGGAGTCTGATCGCAACAGATTTGCGTTATAGATTTGCGTCCAAGCAGATGCAGGGTTGGGAAATCGTGAGAGTCTGTTGTTTCACCATACTTAAGTTAGAAGTTGACACAAATTTCCACTCTGAACATCTGCTTGGCGGACGGGGAAAGCTCTCCACTCACTCGTTCACTCACTCGTTCACTCACTCGTTCACTCACTCGTTCACTCACTCGTTCACTCACTCACGCACACTCACTCACTCACTCACTCACTCGTTCACTCACTCACTCGTTCACTCGTTCACTCACTCACTGACTCACACACTCACTCACTCACTCACACACTCCACCAGTCCCATATCCCCTTTCTTACCCAAAATCAAACCCATCTGCGGGGCTGTTCCGCGCCCAGAATCTTCACCCTTCACTGCGCAGGGAATGTCGGTCAGAAGGCCTCACACGGGGAAACTACCATACAACCTGAAATAGTTGTGCCTCAAGAAAACACGGAAAATTACCGTACAACTGCTAATAATTGTGCCTCAAGAAAACACACGGAAACTACCGTATAACCGCCAATAGTAGTACCTCAAGAAAACACATGGCAACTATTGTAAAACTGCCAATAGTTCTTCCTCAAGAAAACACACGAAAACTACCGTACAATCACCAATCTTCTGGCACAAGAAAACAAACAGAAAATGGGACTAAAAGGAGGATCATGGATTAATATAATCTTTTATACTAGATCTGGGGCATGTGTTTTCTGACTTTTGTCTGAGCCAAAAAGGGCCAAAAAGGTATCCATAGTACAAAGAACCAACTCTACAAAGAGAAAATATGCGTTTGTACCCACGGTCCACCATCACAGTGGAACTGTAGCAATCTCCAAGCAGATCTTTTGGTGCCTGCAAAGACAGCTATCAAGTTGGCCAGGCAGTATCTATTTGCCACCCAAAGGGCCGGAGAAAAAAAAAGATACCAACACACACAAAAACAAATCCGGATAAATAATAATAATAATGAAATACCTTTATTGTACATGCATGCCACGACGGGCTAGGTACAGGTCAAGACTTAACATACACATTACAAACGTATGTAGAAAAGTGGATACAAAAGATACACTACTTGACTTAGACGTACATACATAAGGAACATACAAGGGTACTATACTAGGCTAATACAAAGTGTTCTAGTTACTGAGCTAATACAGAGTGGTAAACTTCTCTTCTCGCTTTTTTGTACAAGCCTAAATCACGCCAAAAATATGCCGAATCCCAGAGCTCTGCTTCGAGAGTAGAACTAAAGAGAAAGAGTGTTGAACATAACTGTAGGTACCCTTCCGTGTCATTATGGTTCTCCGTAATGCGTTTGGGCGGAGACTAGTCTATAAAGTAACCGGTGCGTTACACGGTTCTACATAGATAAGGCTTCACGCGCCAAAGCTGGAATTATGGTGCCCATTTTTCTTCCCAGATCAGATCTGGAGTTAGCCTCGATCTCCAGGCTTGTCGGGAAAGTGGTGAAAGTGAGCAGGTAGTAATCTCTCCAAGCAGATGTTGGGATAGAAGATGATGTTTTCAGTGGAGGTAGCTGCCGCAGCCGATACACACTCAATCTCCAAGCAGATCCTAAGGGTGGCAAAATTGGCCAGGCAGTATCCATTGGCCAGAGAGGGTCCAATACGATACTGTCTTTTGACACCCTTAGGATCTGCTGAAATATTTATACACACTCTCATCACATGGCAACTAGGTCTAGTAGGTGCTACTCTCCAAGCAGAGGTTTATGCTTTGGCTTATTTTTGACGTGTTTCGGCTGTTGTATATGGCTTGCTTTTATGTAGTGGTATCTTTCTGAGCCGGTGTATTGGATACTGTTTTTATACCGCCACGCAGCAATCAGTCTGCTTGGAGATTAAGTATGTGCCCTGAATGTTCTATACAAGTGTGCTTAGCTCTTAGTGTGTGGATCATTGTTTGGGATATTACGCGTTTGTATTTGACTATCATGGCTGTTTCTGATTGTTTTTATTGATGTGGCTGTCCGGGCTAGCTGTGATAATGATAGATGTCACTGGTCAGGGGCGGGGACATTTATGGGGCGATCAACAACAATCTGGACTTCAAGTTTACATTGTGATGTAACATACAGTTCTCTCTTATTTAGTGCCACTCACTGTCTTCAAAATGTTGACTACCCTAAAATGCAACATTTACATCTTGTCTAGTCGTCGCTACAAATTCATCTTCGGTTAGAAGTTACATTACGTTAGGCAACATAACAGGCCCTATGGAGGCCAATATGATTTAATTTCGACGAAATTAAAAGTCTAACGTAGTAGTATTCTGACCTTCCCCGAAGCCTGCAACGAGGCTTGTATTTTGCACTTCTCCAAAGGCTGCAACGAGGCTTGTATTTTGCACTTCCCCGAAGCCTGCAACGAGGCTTGTATATCATAACTTCCTCCGAAGCCTGGAGCGAGACTAACATGTTGTGACCTTCCCCAAAGCCTGAGGCGAGGCTAGCATATCGTCGGGTTTCCCCGAATTGACCCTCTCGGAAGCCTGTAGCGAGGCTATGGCTCGCGGGGTGAAGACTATCAAAGTGGGAGGGGAGGTTTAATTGGGGGTAATCAGGAACACTTAAACCCCGCTGGTTTTCCTCACCTTCCCCAATACACCTCCCCCCGTGTGCCCGACTCACCTGTACGACCGATTGTTGAGGTGATAATCCCCCTCAATCGCCTCCGACTGGACAATGGGAAGGTGTGAATGGGCAGGTATTGTCCGAGGTGCGGGGACGAGGTCATCTATAGGACTATAGTACAGTGTAGACGGCTACAGCATATGGTTAGTCAGTACTCTCCAAGCAGAGGTTTGGGTTTTGGTTCATTTTTGGCGTGTTTTTAGCTTAGGCTTTTTTTTTATCGGGGTCCAAAAAAAAAATCCCAGTGCAAAAAAGAAACCCCGATTAAAAAAAAAGCCTAAAACACGCCAAAAATAACCCAAAACCAAAATCTCTGCTTGGAGAGTATGACTAACCATATGCTGTAGCCGTCTTCTCGTACGCGGCTTGGAAAATAGTGAAATTTGGCCATAAATTTACCAATAATTGAATAATTAGCCCCTATAGTCCAAGGGGAAATGTTACCCTTACCCGGGTTCACACCTCTTGCCAAGTATTGACCCTATTTTCGCCGAATCTTACATTAAAGTTACAATCTATAACTCCTTAGGACATTCTGGTGGAGGCTAGCATATGGTTGGTCAGACAAGACTTGTGTCTTCACACAAAACATCACATGTATAAAGAAAATGGGGCGATTTGGAGAATAAAGCTAAAGGGACAAGGACGAGAATTCAGGTCAGACGATCATGTACAGGCACGAGGGTACGTGTTCTGAAGTCATCCCGGTTAGTAGTGACCCAGTTAACATGGGAAAATGTTACTTCTTGTAGTGAGGAGTCAATACACACTGCAAGGTACTGTACCTTGGCTGTCAAAAGATAATTGGGGGGGGGGGCGGTTGAAAATAACAATGATGACAGGGGGTAGCGATCTGACAATTAAAGTCACAAATACACGATGTATACGTACGTAGTCTATACCTCTAGTCTTTAATATTCACACTTCAAAACCAACCACGAACCACAACCAAATTATTCAGAATTTAGTTTTTTGGCACCATTTTTACTTACTTTCCATTGAGTAGTCGGTAAAGAAAGCATTTCGATTTTAACTAGCGTACATCGTTATGTGTCCTTTAAATCATTACAGTTACCGTCGATCTGGATAGTTTTTGCACGCTACCTTTTTCTCCTAGTATTTTACGCGACTGCAAATTTTGGCAGTTCTACAGTAACTTGAGTAAGCCTTGCATTTTTGCTTTTTTCCCTTCGTGATTTTCCATTGCGTAATCTCCAAGTATTTCGCTTTTAATGTGTGTGCTTTATGTACACCATAGGAATGTGTCGTTTTACTTAGTTATCTTTACTCCAACAATCGACCAAAACTTAACCACACAGACACGCCAATACAATAATACCGTCGATCTGGATAATTTTTGCACGCTGCCTTTTCTCCCAGTATTTTTTACGCGACTGCAAATTTTGGTAGTTCTACGGTAACCCTAGCGCACCGGGCCCGCCGCCCTGCCTCACACCCCAGCCCGGCGCGCGCATGCATAATCAGGCGGGGTGAATAAGCGTTGCCATGGCGATAGCTGGATGATTGGCTTGGCGAATCCCCCTCCTTTGTCACCTTGTCAAATGCATGACAGGCCCGAATGAACCGGGAGAGGAAGGCGAGAGAGCGCGTGCTTGGCGAAACGGTTTGTACACAAGCCTAGCGCTGACCGGACTGTGTGTGTGTGTGTGCTGCCGTGTATACTGCATAACAACACTACACTCTGTGAGTGTGTGTGGTGAAGGAGAATCGGTGTGGAGGAAGCATCGGCTGACGCGGGGAGCAAGGTTTATCGCTACGGAACACCGGGTCGGGTGATAACGAGGAGAGCCCGGGGCGACAACCGGTCGATAGACGGGGCGACACGCGAGGGGCGCCGAAGACAACCTCCCGCGGTCCCGGCATTGTTGTGTTCCTGACCCCGCCAATTCGGCAGAAGCTCCCGTGCCCTGGGGAGAGACTAGACAGGTTATACATACGGTTGCAAGAGAAAGAACAACACTGCCGGATCCACCAAATGTGGACGCGTACAGGGTAGGCTAACCGTGTGTCTGCCTCATATTTCTGAAGAAGACAAAACCTTCACGTCAGGACGCTGCCTTTTTGGTTGGGACTTCTTCATACATGAACTGAATGGACTGAGATTCGAACCCGGGACTCCTGATCCTGTGTGTGTGGCTGCGTACTGTGTCT
>NW_017803854.1:370524-412224 GCF_001625305.1 Branchiostoma belcheri | reverse complement strand
TGCGTACTGTGTCGTGCGGACACAGAGAGAAGCGAGAGAGTTCAGGGACGACAGTTTGTACTTCTCGGCTACTCGAGGCTGATCTGCAGACCCTCTGCAGACCAGCGGCGACCCTGGACACCGCCGTGGATTCGAACCCGGGACTCTCGGAGAGCGCCTTCATCTACACGGAGCCGTCGGGCAGCATGGTGGTGAACTGCGCGGGCTGCGAGCGGCCGGTCCTGGACCGGTTCCTTCTGAACGTGCTGGACAGAGCGTGGCACGCCAAGTGTGTGCGCTGCAGCGACTGCAGCTGCCGCCTCACCGAGAAATGTTTCACTAGAGACTCCAAACTGTACTGCAGGGAGGACTTCTTCAGGTCGGTACCTTTTGTGTCTCTTCTTCTTGTTTTATACCCGAGCCTGAAAAACACATGCACACTCTTCCCATACCATAACCACACAGACTTCCAGTGTCACCGTACCGACCTAGGTTTTAAGCAGGGCCTACCAACATTTAGCAGAACCTCGCGATGTGGTTGTCTATTTTACCTTTGTCTCTCTCTTTTTTCATACCCGAGAAAAACACATGCATACTCTTCCCACACCATAACCACACGGGAACACAGACTCAGTGTCACCGTACCGACCTAGGTTTTAAGCAGGGCCTACCAACATTTAGCAGAACCTCGCGATGTGGTTGTCTATTTTGTTGTTGTCCCTTTTTTATGGCGTAAAAGTCTTTCACGTTTCCGACACCGTTTGTTTACGTGCAGGCCACAAACTTGACACCCGCCACTTCACACCTCGCTGAGAAGTGCTCTCCATGAGAAAAGGAGGGACAGTAGTCCCCATTTCCTCCTATCAAACTTTATGGCGCGAGGAGAGAGATAGGGTAAACTCGTAGCCTCCATGGCATGCCGAAAACTGGGGGTTTGGAGGGTCTACAGGGTCTTTGGAAGCTTTTATGTGCTATTTTCTGATTGCATATAGACAACATAGGTTGAATTACCCCGTTTTTTTAGAACTGGGCTAATCAGAAAACAGCAGAAGACCACCAAACCCACAGTTCTATAAGCCTGCTACGGAGGCTAGTAAACTTGGCGCGGGTCTCAGGCGGTGAAAGCGGACGCCTCCGCCAACAGAGACGGGAACAATTATGATTTTATGGCTCATAAACTCGGCATTGATACCGCGGCTGAATCTTAAACACTCCAAACGTTCAACACACGAAAAAACTTCAAAATTCTCCAGACCACAATTTTAACACACAGCAATGTGATAAGGATTCTCTTAGGCCAAAATATGCCCCCAGGTACAGTAGGATAACATCGTTTCGCCACCTAGATGTGGCAGATTGGGCCCTAATATGATAATATTTACCAAATCTACTTTGTATCATGATTTCATAAGTATCGCGTCTGCACTTTACACGTGATATTGGAGACACGGGTAAAAGTGACAAAGGATTTTTAAAAATATAAGTGTTTATCTATAGTTTACCTTTAAATTGTTTCTGCTTATTCCAGATGTAAAATATTTTACCAAAGTCAATTTTACATTTTTTTAATAGTCTTCTCACTTAACAATTTGATATACGATTTGGATGAAAATGCATTTTATTTTATATTCCCGACTACAAATCTATCTATGTAAATCTTAAAATAACGTGTGGCAGGAAAGGTGATACACGGAGTGCCAGACACGCTCAGAGACCCTGTTAATTTGGAACACGCCACCGAAAAAAAGTTAACGTAGCCAGGTTATAATTCAATAATGTAACATAACCAAGTTACACAGTAGTGCGTCTATATCATGATGCATTGCATACATGCTGCTTAGAACTGGTATATCCTAGGAGATACAAGTATATTAGTAACACAAGACACCCCAGAAAACTCGCCGACCGGAGCACAACTGATTGACAAGTAGACAGACGACATGTTTAGGTAGGCAGACAATGCGGAAACCAGGGCCGAGGGTGAAAAAACTCGCCACAACGTTGTGATTTTAAATTTCATGGTTGAACACAACTATTATAGTTGTCCCAAAAAATACTAAAAAAAAGTTTATAATTTTTGTATGTCAAACGCTTCCGGTCCCATCGTGTAGGTTATATGTTTAAGTCGTATGCCACGATTTTGTAGAAAGCGTAAGATTCGCGTCCTCCCTCCCAAGCCCGACTGCATGCATGTGTGTCTGTCCCGTACATGACCGAAGCCGACCCGATGTTTTGTCCCTGACCAGTCGCGGATTTCCATTGCAAATGCAGCACGGCGTGGGACCCCCATGTTCCCGTGTGTGTGTGTCTATGGTAATGTAGTACCATCGGGCGATTGCTATGAACTGCCGCTATAATAGTGCTGTAGAAATAATCCTTTGAAATGAATAAGTCAACACACTCGTACGTTACGACGGTCTTGGAGATGTGTCTTAAAAAGTAGCATGTCACAAAAATCCAGAAGCCGTGTTAGAATCGCTGGCAAAGTTGTCCCCGTGTGTGTCCTGTGTACGTTCGTGTTCTTGAATACATGACATGCACGGTGGTTGAGTTTAGTGTGTGTGGCGGCGGTGAAAAACTAAAATAGACCTTTCACGGCTTTGAGTGCGCGTCTCCGGGGCCGAGTAACGCGCCCGTAACCTCTAGCCGTCCCCGGGCCGCCCTCACATCCGGTACCTTCTCTTCTCTCTCTTTTTTTATCCGTCCGGGGCCAAGCGCTCCTGTGAGCCTTATTTCAGCGGGTCTTTCTGCATGTGTTTGTACATGCGTGCGGCTGAATAATGCATGCCCTGCCGGACTGTGTGCCGTTATTGTACGTCCGGGCCGCGGGTATTGTCGGCGCGCACAAAACCGCGGCTCTGCGGCGGCCGGCGCTGATCGCAGATGGTTTTGATGTATCAGAGCTCCGATATTCATCGCCGATCCCGGAGGAACCCTAGCTCCGGCCCGGCTAAAAAGGAGGGCTGCTTCTGGATGTTTCTCTTCCCTTTCACTAGTCCCTACAACCGCCGCCGACCATTTTGCGACGGCCTTGGAATTTTACCACATCAGATACTGTCGAGGCGGTCTGTATTGCGTATAATAATGCACGTACGACTAAAACTGTCACTTTCAGTCTACACCTCGCTTCACTTTCACTTAGCTTGTCCAATGCCTGATGGTCAGGTCAAAATCAGACTTGAGGTTGTACAAAAGCACGTCTTTATAACCCTGGAGCTTTAACGTATTGAATCTCTAGACCGGTTCTTAAATAGACGTTGTGCATGTGTGTGTCTGTTCTGTCATGTCAGTATGTCGTGTCGGACAGTCCTGAGTATTTGAGCCCATATCATACAGAACACTCTAGTAACAACTCCTGCTACACCGTCAGCATGCAAATGCCTGCGTTTAGCACCTCGCTACGGAATACGTACCATAAACACGCCGGGGTCAGAACACGTAACCTCCGGCCGTCCGCAGAGGGAGGACCGACCCACAGGCGAGCCTCACATGGTCGCCGACACAAGCCAAGCAGAGGTTAGGCATACTAGTAGTCTCCACCAGACTTCTTTTGTAGGCTGAATAAATCGTAGAAATCGGCCTAAAATGGTATCAATTGATTGACGAGTGAAGGTAGCCGGCCATCAACGATCAAATTGGCCTGCAGGCCAAAAGAAGTCTGGTGGAGACTAGGTTAGGCGTGCTTTGGACGTTTTTTTACAGGTATTTTGTCGGGCTGTCAATTTTGCAAGCTTTTCTGTTGGTATACTATCATAGAGCTTAAAACAAAACGAGACGAAATGCCTAAAACGTCCGTAGATAGCTTGGAGACTTCTGCTATTCGTAAACGAGCGTAAAAGTGGAGGACCGCCGACCTGAATGTATTTCCTCTACTGTAGATTCTGAAATTTTCTGAGTTGATAATATCATACACAATAAACTTAATTGCATAAAAAATGTTCAATGTATCATTAGTACAACGTATGGCATCTACCGCATCAAACGTACAGCGAGCCCAACCCTAATCCTAACCCTACCTTACAAAATACTATTTTATGTAGCTATAGTATGGGACGAGAATATGCGTTTGCAATCACTGTAGTGGAATTCTGAAGTTTATATATTCAAATTGTCCCCAGACAACGATTTTATTTTGCCGGAGGCATGACGACATTTACCCCCAAATATAACAGTATTTCTGTGCGATCCGCGCCGGTGAACCCCTTTGGCTAGCCGTTCCACCCTCAAGTGAATCTTTACCTGTAGGTCTGAAGTCTACAAGCCTTGCCATAAATCAAAGTTCCTCCGCCTTCGATCGGCCGGCCGGATCCGCGGGCGATCTGCTCCAGAATTTCCCCGACACGGTCAGACGTCAGGCCGCGGCCAGGAGACAGGTCCGAGCTGTATTCTTCCTTCTCTTTCCAACACTGTCGTCTGTATCGCGGTTTCTATGCCTAACACGTCCTACCTTAATAGTACATTTGTACTATAAGTATAAGATTCGCTGGTGCAACGTTTTTGAAAGGATTTGTGACACTGTAGAGCAGTAGACAGCTACTATACTCTTCCTTCTCTTTGCAATGCTGCTGTCCGTATCGCAGTTTTCATATAGAATCTGGCACGTCCTACCTTACTTTACTAAGATTTGCTGGTGTAACGTTTTGAAAGGATTTGTCACACTTTGGGCAGTAGACATGTACAATACTCCTCCTTTTATGTACAATTTTCCTTTTCTTGCCAACAGGCATCATAAAGCAATTTTATAGTCTGATACGTCCTGCCTTACCATTGCTATACTCAGATTCACTAGTGTAATATTTTGAAAAGTCACGATTTGTCACATTGCAGGACCGTAGACAGGTCGGAGTAAGCCGATATCCCTCCTTGTTGCCAAACTCTTCCTCATAAAGCAATTTTTATAGAGTCTGATACGTCCTACCTTACCATTGCTATACTTAAGATTTGCTGGTGTAACATTTGAAAAGGATTCGCCACACTTTAGGGCAGTAGACATGTACTATACTCTTCCTTTTCTTGCCAAACTCTTCCTCATAAAGCAATTTTTATAGAGTCTGATACGTCCTACCTTAACATTGCTATACTTAAGATTCGCTAGTGTAACGTTTTGAAAAGGATTCGCCACACTTTAGGGCAGTAGACATGTACTATACTCTTCCTTTTCTTGCCAACAGGCCTCATAAAGCAATTTTTATAGAGTCTGATACGTCCTGCCTTAACATTGCTATACTTAAGATTTGCTGGTGTAACA
The DNA here is from genome assembly GCF_001625305.1 of Branchiostoma belcheri. NCBI lineage: Eukaryota > Metazoa > Chordata > Leptocardii > Amphioxiformes > Branchiostomatidae > Branchiostoma > Branchiostoma belcheri. Next base: position 406,997 of record NW_017803854.1, on the reverse strand, counting down.
TTTTAAAAAGAATTTAGCACACTGCAGGGCAGTAGACAGGTTTGAGTTACTATACTCTTCCTTCTCTAATACTCTTCCTCATACCTTCCTCTGTATCTGTATCTGTATAGCCGGTATAACCGCCTTTCGGCGTAACACACCAGCTTTGCAGGCACGCGGCGCGGCGGCAGCTGGCTATATTACACCGATCGACTTGTTACACCTAACCCTTGAACTTCTAGCTCTAGACATTGTTTAAAGCTATCTATTGACAATGCCCCTACTGTACTTGGTGACAGTGAGTTCCACTCTGCGATAGTTCTAGGAAAGAATGAATTCTTGAACACCTCAATCCCCATACATACTTTGTATAGAGTCTGATACGTCCCACCTTTCTTACAATTGCTATACGAAGATTCACTGTTAGTGTTATATTTTTCAAAGGACAGAAAGAGAAGAGTGCTTGACTCAGGTATGATCTGGCGGCGGTAACTTTGCGGGTCTGTGCCCGGACAACTGGGACTCAGGTCTGGTTATTTATCACTCATCCTCCCTGTCTAAACCTGGATCGATCTCTGATGCCGAACAGAAATCAATGCCGAAAAAAAGGAGGAAAGAAAACATAGTACATACCATACCCACGGATCGAATGCGCTGCACATTGTTGTTAGGCCAAATATTCAAAACACACGCGTCTCTGCAGAAGTAGTATAAAGGGCATCCAGTGCGATTTCAGAGCAGCAAAACAGGAAATATTCTAAATAAGGCAATCTTTATGATTTTGGCACATACTGCTTCACATTAGCACATTTCAATCAGTATTTCATACTTTGGGTATCTAAAACTGCAGAAACAGGTAACAAAAAGAGTCCTTTTATTTTATGGGTGGTACCCTAAAAATCAGCCAAGGGACCTTCCAGTGGCCATTTTCTGTCAGAATTTTGGATATTTTTGCTCCATGAGGGTCACTCGGATAGTGTTGTTTGAACCCAGTATGTAGATAAATAACTAGAATACTAACTTTGAAAAAAATCTGGTTTCCAAGCCCTAAAAACTGCACTGGATGCCTTTGTTTTGAAGACCACGTAAAGGCCCCATGCAGGAGGTCTCTCCAGACGAAAAGAGCGCCTTTTTTTCGGTCCATGTTCATAAACGTGTAAATCGATAGTCGGAATTAGGAATATGAATTCCGCCTGCTGAGATGGGGGCCGAGGGATCCTGAGGTCATCTGTGATTCCTGGGCGTAATGCAGACGTATAGTAGACTGTGTGTGGTGGATCCCGAAAATGTAACGGCCTTAGATGTTGAGCCTAAGAAAACGTCGCGATGTTTGAGGAATGTCGCAGCCTTCTGACGCCGTCCTGTTGTCGTCCTGTTTCGTAAAATCAGAACAATAATAGTACGATTGACGAATGAAGTACTAGTAGTACACACTATCACGCACACACTTTTTTGTAATCGTCACAATGATTAAAAAAAGTGTAGCTGACAGAAATATTTAATTTTCATGCCAAGAGTAAAATAAAATCTACCCGTGTGACTTATGACTGCTGTCTATATAGAGCAGATCGTCTTAAAGATCATTTGTAAACTCCAAGGGGCGCCCAGCTGAGTTGAAGACACCCTGATGATGTTTTAATGAAGCCTGGGTGATCGGGTGATGACCAGGGCGCTTGTTCTAATAACCCCGGATAACCAAATAAAATAGCCTGTATCGGCGACCCGTATTGACGTAGGACGGTTCGTAATCCGATTATGTTATTAACATTGTTGATATTAAAGTTGAAACAACAATTATAGATCAGTTATACATGTGTTGTAAGCCGCGGAGTTTTCTGTATGTGCGAACTGTTTCTATTGTAAAGGAACGTGACAATAACAGACTTAACTAACCTCAAATTGACCACAAATTATGTTCACATGAATAAATTATAACACGGGTATCTCCTAAATAGGAGCTGTCACTACAAATAATCATCTAAACCTGAGCACTGCGAGGGGGACATACGATATGCCAATTATCAACACAGATGACAAGTTTGTAGAACAATAAACAAATATTAACAATTACACACAATTTAAAACGTTAACAACTAAGTTCAAATATAAATCTAAATCCAGCTTATCTGTAACCATTACTATCACTACATTCATATTGTTTCAAAATTGCCGCTTACAGTAAATTAGGATATACTAGTACAATATTTTCACGCCCTTGTTATTTCACCCTAACATTGCAGTTTGCCTTCATTGATAGCCTTCATTATCAGTTGCCATCAATAAATCTACCACTAGTATTTCCATGTGGTTTCAAGCCTTTTTCTTCAGCTGCCTTACCGTGTTGCGACGGTAGGGGACGGGATACAGGCCGCACACTTTTACACCGACCAATACCACGTACAGGGGTCATGCTACTATTTCGCTGCAGGAAATACAACAATAAAACTCGTTAAGTAGGCATTAAAAATAAAAGTACGACACAAAAATTACTCGAATGTTTGATGATGAAAATACAAGAACACCCCTCCCTCTCCCATCTATGTTACTCCGTGCACTGCGTGCAGTATAATGTATGCCGCCCGTGTGTTGTTATGACCTAAAAATACAGTTCCACCGGTCCGTCGTCTGACATTTAGACTCGACTGACGAAGATTCACGGTATGACTCACATCCTGACTAGGTCCTGTTGCCAGGCAACGTGCTCTATTGTCGTCTGAAACTCTCATGTTCTGTGGTCATGGCGTCCGGACTCACTCAGTCCAAAATTAAGTAATTAAGTACACCCACAGTACATGTACAGATTAATTATTTTAAAAATACAACATTTTTATTAATAAACAGCAAATATGTCACACAATGCTAATATGCTACTTGTCATATGACAACTAGCACATTAGCACCTAGAAATCAAGTATTGTATCCTTCTGTTTCATCGGATAAGAACACTCTAAAAAGATACATATGTTGCAAATGTGATAGTGCAAGCAAGAACTTTCGAACATATACATTCGAATCGAACCTTCGAGTCGAACATACATTCCATTCGAACGTACTATCGAAATTTTATTGGAACTACATTCGAACTTTCAAATGTATCGAAAAGGAGGACACCCAGGTAGTTTCACTGGGTTACTAAGATCCGTACAACCAACGTTTTGCATAACTTGAAAGTCAGTGACAGAGAAAGAAGGTTAAGATGTCGGTGTTGTATCTATATCGGATGTCTCTCCCTGTTAGCAGACTCGGGCGGAGTGAATGATGAAGCGATGACATCTTACTACCCGTGCGGCGGGTCAGTCGCTCGTTCCCGGCGGGGTACTGCGTGTCTCCGCGGCGGGGCGGCCCGGTGTTGTGTTTCCCCTGTCAGCCCTCGTTTCACGCCGGCTGCCGACCCGCTAACCTGCCGTCAGACCCGCTCTGATCATAACCACGCAACAAACAACACGGGAACATGCCGACTGTCATAGGCTATCAAACTAGTGGAGTTGACGTGCTCAGAAACATTCATATGGGCAAGTACAAAGTAGAACAATAGTAGCTTTTGTAGTATAGGATGGCTTTGACTTCCATCGACTCGACAGATACCACTTAACGTTATAAAACTCTATGCATAATTAGAAAACATGATTTTAGTTTTCTTTTTCAATTGCAAAAATAAAATGTATATTCTTTATCGGTAAATGGTAAACAACAAAGTATTATGATCCTTCTGTGAACAAGGGTCTGTGAAGCCGTATTGTAGGTGGACCTGTGTATCGGTGATCCCTGGTTCGAGTCCCACAGGTTTCCAAGGTCGCGCGTGCTCGAGTTCACTCCATCTATTGTCAACCATACCATTAAGAAAAATCCACCGCACTTGTCGTATAATATAGGGATAAAGCATTGTATGGCCAAGGCCACGGAACACAAATGATCAAACACTTAGTGTTGAAGCTTTCACCGGAAAAAATAACAGTAAGAGATGAGAACATTTGCGAACACTTGGTGACAGGTCGGTAATTCGCTACTGTGTCGTAAATATCTTTCAGCGGTTCTCGGGTTCAACTCCCGGGCATTGACCTTCTGATAATCCCAGCTATAATTCCACTTCCCAACTCCTGTCTCCTGTCAGTGCTTTGGAGTAAGAACTTTGGAGTAAAACGCACAGTTATTTGCAAGGAATATACCGTACAAGCACGTCGACGAGCAGCTAAGAACAGGGGGAAACTAACACATGTGCAAAAACAGGAAATCACACTAATTTTGAATCATCCTTCACCTACCACGCATCCCTTTTCTATGTGTATTTTTCTATGTGAGAGAAATCTGTAGTTGACAGTGATTCCCACGTGCAGCGCCGTAACGCCGTGTTGTTTTGAAAACTTACACATGTGAAAAAAGCAGGAATCACACTAATTTTGACTCATCCTTCACCTACCACACATCTCTTTTCTGTTAGTATTTCTATGTGAGAGAAGTCTGTAGTTGACAGTGATTCCCACGTGCAGCGCTCGTAACGCCATGTTGTTTTGGAAACTTACACATGTGAAAAAAAAGCAGGAAACACGCTCTAATTTTGGCCCATCCTTCACCCTTTCCGCATCTCTTTTCTATGTGTATTTTTCTGTAAAGAGAAATCTGTAGTTGACAGTGATTCCCACGTGCAGCGCCGTAACGCCGTGTTGTGTCGGCACTGAGTTCCAGCTGCACAGATCCGCCCGAGTTCTGGCTTTCCGCGGATTAGCTGATTGCGCGCTGAGAGGGAAAAGATGTGCTTATTTGTGCAGATGGTTATTTGAGACACTCCGCCGATTCCATTCAATCTGCTTATTATATTTGGCAGCGCAGTGTCTTTCCCGTACCCCGTCTTTACCGTCAAATGGGCGGGTATTTAAGCCCAGTTTTCCCTAACCTTTGCCACACACATATCAGGCCAGGGCCAGGGGCTGGCAGCCCGGACCTAGATATTGAATATTACCTACACTTCGTTAGAGGGTAGTGAACATAAGACTCCGGAAGACCCAGAATGGCGCTGCAAAGCTGGGCAGAAAGACGTCTTTAAGCTAATTGAAAGGACGGAATGTAATTTTGACGACTGTACGCGAGGACGGGCGACACAAATGGGATTATGTCAGCCTTAAGAGATCGGGTTGGACTTGTAGCTCAGGCCGGGGACAAGTTCTAAAGACTTGCCGCCCTGTCATCACGGAACATGGCCGCAAGCGATCATGTTACAGGTGGTCTTCTCGCTCTCTCTTTTCTCTCCTTCTGTACGTCAAACTTTTTCTCTATCTGTTTATGTCTTTTGTCTCGTGTCTCATATCTCTCTCTGTTTCTCTATGTTTCCATATGTCTTTTAGTCTCTTTCGCTCTCTCCATCTCTGTCTGGCGCTCTCTCTCTCTCCATCTTTCTCTCTCTCCATCACTCTGTGCGTGTGTCTGTCTGTCTGTCTCTCTCTTTCTCCATCTCTCTCTCTGTGTCTGTTGCTCTTTCTTTCAGCATCCTACACAAAGGCGGTATATCCTAGTCTTGCCAGGAGTCTGTTCTGTACAGCCGTCCTGATACGAGTCAGGCCAATGCATGCCTGTACGTCGCGACAACTGCCCTTACAGCTGAGGTGGTGGGGCAAGTTTCCAAGTCGCACTCGCCGTTCCCGAGACGCGCGCCCTTGTACTTATCTCGGTCACCGAGACGCAAGAACCGCCGTCCTGGGAACGATGCCCTCAACCTTAACTTCACGGGTCGAGCTTCGTACCTGAGCTAGCCGCAGGAGTCTGTTTTGAAGTACTCTTGAAAGAACGACTTTGCCGCACTTTGTAGTGACGACGGCAAATCAACATCATAAAATATAACCTCTATGACATATCATGGATGTAACTAGTTTGCTACAAGGCGAGTGACTGTATTATGGCGACACAAAGTGTAAAAATACTGCCGACGTCTTTTAGGGCGAATATTTATAACATCAAAGGTCCGTTTTAGTTTTGTGTTGATGAAGACAGATCATTTCTGTGTGGTTTTGCAGGGCAGGACACTTTTCTACTGCCAAAAGACCAAGAATATAAGGTCTTAGTCTCTACCAGACTAACTACGCTGGCTATATATAAGAGAATATTTGCCAGGGGAGTTTGGCCGCCTTGTAAGTTTGACTTTCCACAAGCCTTCGGAGGAAAGAAAGAAACTACCTCCCCGCGGCCGGACTCCCTTGACCAATTTTACTCCCATTTTTGCCGAATTCTACGATCCCGTATTCCCGTAGAAAGGCCTGGTGGAGGCTAATAAGCTCTAACATAAAGCCGTAAAAGACCCTATTCCATTTGAAGCTGAGATTGACAGGAAGGCGTTTGGTGATTGACGTGTGGAAGCCAGGTTGATACTGCAGCCCCTACCTTGCCCTGCCGGGGTTGTGGAAGGTGTGAGACCTGGACGGGTGTAGACTGGGCCAGGTGTCCGCCAGATGTGGGACTGGCGTCACACCGCACGGAAAAACCGACAGACCTCAGCCCAATGTAGCCTGTGTGCTTGGATATGGCACAAAAACACAGGACTGAAACAACTACCCCCGCCCCTAAACCGCTTGTGTTGTCGATGTTTCGTTTGGATATTTTGTTCGACTGTGTGAGTGTGTGTGTGTGTGTGTGTGTGTGTGTGTGTGTGTGTGTGTGAGAGAGAGAGAGAGAGAGAGAGAGAGAGTGTGTGTGTGGGTGAGAGAGAGAGAGAGAGAGAGAGAGAGAGAGAGAGAGAGAGAGAGAGAGAGAGAGAGAGAGAGAGTGTGTGTGTGTGTGTGGGGGGGGTGATAGCAGGTGATTTTGCATTGAGTTGCACCTTTGAGAAATTGCAAACAACGGACGAAGCTCCAGTGATGTATCTGTATGACCCCACCACAGGGACTTGCCCCGGTATCGCTTTTGTTATTCGATTGATTCGGGTAATCGAATCCCAATAAAGTACATCTAATTAAGTCTCGACGAACATTCCGTTGTTCGATTCGATTTGATATGTATGTCTGGATTTCGGTAACAATTCATTAGGGGTGAAGTCTGCCATCTCCGATTGCCCTTAAAAAGAATCAAGGTAGGGGGGGTGAAGTCTGCCATCTCTGATTGCCTATTTTTTTTTATTTTCAGACGGTTCGGTACGAAGTGCGCGGGGTGTACTTTGGGTAAGGGGGTGAAGTCTGCCATCTCTGATCGCCTTGTTTATTTATCTATTTATTATTTATTGTTGTTTGTATTCCAGACGGTTCGGTACGAAGTGCGCGGGGTGTACTCTGGGTAAGGGGGTGAAGTCTGCCATCTCTGATCGCCTTGTTGTTTTATTTCCAGACGGTTCGGTACGAAGTGCGCGGGGTGTACTCAGGGGATCCTTCCGAACGACCTGGTGAGGAGAGCGAGGAACAAGGTGTTCCACCTGAAGTGCTTCACGTGCGCCGCCTGCGCCAAGCAGATGGCGACGGGAGAGGAGCTGTTCGTTGTGGACGACGACAAATTCATCTGTAAAGACTGCTATCACAACAAAGTCACAGGTGCGTTTGTTTGTTTGTTTGTTAGAGTTTTGTTCTCTCACAACGAAGTCACAGGTGCGTTTGTTTGTTTGTTTGTTTGTTTGTTTGTTTGTTTGTTTGTTAGAGTTTTGCTCTCTCACAACGAAGTCACAGGTACATCAGCATTTGTTTGTTGGTTGGTTTCTTAGCGTCTTTGCAAACACTGTTATCCTACAACCAAGTCGCAGATAAGATTGTTACTAACAAAGTTACAGGTACGATCTGTTTGTTGGTTTGTTTTAGCTTTTGTTAAGACCGTTATCCCAACAAACTTACAGGTTCGTCTAAGTTTGTTTGTTTGTTTGAAACTTTGTTAAAGACTATCACAACAAAGTTACAGGTTCGTCTGCAAAGGGTTAGGTGAAATAACGTGTTAGCGTTGCAATACAGCAAACTCTAAAGGAAAACAAGTCGATGTCAAAACGCCATCCTAAACCTGTTAGTGACAAATAAAAGTGCTCCCCGACCCTCAGTCATAAAAACAGTCTCATGTTCCGTCGCGCCCCCCTCCCCCCTCCTGTAGCCCGTTGGCCTAATTTGTGTTCGGTTTGGGGTCAGGGTGAAGGTCGGGGTGGCGTTCCCATGGTTACCGCACGACAAGGAGGCTGGCTCCCGGTCGTCAATATGACGCTTTAGTGCCCTCTGCTAAACCGGTCTGTTTTCTCACTTTGAATCACAACTTTTTTTTCTGGAAAATTACCTCAATTTTTCGTTCTGATTTTGAAGTGACCCGAAATTTTGAAAATTTACAATTTTAGTTTACTTATTGGGGGCTTTTATCACCTTTCCATCAGTTATCTCTTGACATTAGTATTACAGTAGTATTTTCTTCACAAGTTCAAAGTTCCATTTCCTTATTGTACTAACACATTCCCAATTTTAAAGTTCAAGTTCTGTTCAAAGATTGTAATAACACACTTACAAGTTGAAAGTTCTAGTAGTCGCAGATTGTACTAACACAAATTCACAGTTTCAAAGTTCGATCCAAAGATTTTACAAACATAAAGTCGTAAGTTGAAAGTTGTAATCACAGATTGTACTATTATAAACACAAGCTGAAAGTTCTAGTCACAGCTAGATTGTATAGTGGCAGGCCGTTCTATCGTCAGACTGTAGACAACATTACATCAGTGCTTTACTGTCCACACCAGCGACATTAACCAGGATCTAACGTACAAACCAAGTTTTGTTCTCAGGTTGTAATAACACAACGTCACAAGTTGAAGTCACAGATAGTACTAACACTAGATCAGCCTAGTCGCACGTCGTTCTAGCGTCAGACAGCAGACAACATTACAACACTACTTTACTGTCCACACCAGCGACATTAACCAGGATCTATCAACCGTCCATCAGGGAAGACTTGCATATAGAATCGATTACCAACCCGTTATCCCGCACACATCAGTCTCTGTCAGCCGGGCTCAGGAGTTTACTAGCGCCGGGGTGATGTCTGCTGGAGAATAGATTTATCTGTATATTCCTGATGTCAACAAAGAGAACAACTAGCACAATACATATTCTAGACATGTAAAATTGTAAACCACCATACTTATACAGTTGTAAAACACTCAAGAGGTTACTATCACCGGGGCTCTGTCTCCGATAAAATAGATTTCTGTAGACTTCTGATGTTAACAAACAGAGCAACTAACGCACAACACATATTCTACACTAACATACTCCAGTAAAATGGATTTCTGTATACTCATATCAACAAACAGAACAACTAATACAAACACAGAGATATTCTAAACATGTAAACCACCATACTCTATATTACCTGTGCAGAGTTGTAACATACTCCAGTAAAATAGATTTCTGTGTACTAATGTCAACAAAGAGAACACACAACCACAAATATTCCAGGCTTTCTGTATACTCATAGCAACAAAGAAAACAACTAACGCACAACACAGATATTCTAGACTTGTAAACCAACATACTCTTATTAGTCTTAATACTTGTGCGGAGTTGCAACATACTGTACTATTTTTTAGCAACGTTTTATAGCACCGTAAAGAATCTATTAACATGTAGTATAATTCAACAATAACTACATGTAATTTTACCATAAAGCACGTATCACAAGTATCCTGTATCTTTCACACCGTATTTTGCTTAGTAATTAATCAATTTGAGGCTATGGACAGGACAGAATGATATTGTCACAATAGTGGAAAGAATTTGCACTATTGACAAAATAGTACAAAATTTTGTATCAATGACAGTATAGTCCCGTCAATAGGTGAAAATATTATATACGTAATCCTGCAAAATATTCTGTTATTGCCAATACACATTCATTTTGCTCATATTTTTCCTATGTTGTGACCCACAACTACAAGGATATAGCTGTAGTCCATGTAATCGGCGTACATTACACATAGTAGTTGTCCCACATTCCCATCCATCCACACTGTCCGTTAGTAAGTTATTAGTCCCATTTGCGGCCCACCAGGGTACATCATATTAGCCCTGTTGCTGGGGCTCCCCAGACTCTTGTCCGGCCGCAATTCGGTCGTAATGTCGTAATTTACCTGAAGTGTCGTAAATCAAATCAGCGTAATTCGATCAGTCATCTCGGCTGGGCGGCCATTAGCGATGTTCAGTTGGCACCCGGGATCCGGGAATGATCTATGCTTTTTCATGGCTGGTCGGTAAAATTTCCACCGGTATTTAAAATAAAAGAATTTCGAGATCTCGTCTATTGAAATAAGAAAAACAAAACAAAACAAAACAATGTCTAAAAGTTAGGAAACGTCAGTATATTTCTATGCAGGAATGATCTAAATTTGCACCGGTATTTACAAAGAATTTCGAGATCTCGTCCTTTGAAAGCGAAAAATGTACTCATATCGTCTCAAATGAAATAAAATCAAATAAACACAATGTATTGCTGAAATACCGTATTTAGCCTACGTCTGAAAGTTAGATAAAGTCTCAGTATAATATTATGTACAATTTACTACTAACGTTTATAATCTAGACATTTGTGAATGGTTAATTCTACCCTGTAAAAGGGTTAGGAAAATTTTGTATATTTCTATTATGAAATGATATAAATTTCTGATGTTCCCCGTCTTTGTTCGTACAATAATTGAGAATGTCTTGTGTTTTAAACGACATAATTTCTGATCAGAAAATAAATCTGGATAATGGATGTATAGTTTTTCTGTCAACAATATTTTATTGAGTTGGTATGCCAATCTATAAAATTGTGGATAGATTTGAGCTATATCTAGAATGTAACACTAGAATATAACGTTTGCTAATGTTTTTTTTTTAATGTTACATTTACTTTTGGGTACGAAGCTGGAACCAATGCATATGGATAAAATCACTTTTCAAAATATCTGTCTCAAAATACAAAATCTGCAAAATCCCTACCACCACAGATATTGATCAGTGTACGCCCGGTCGTTATTTTATGGTAATGCTTGGTTTAGTCAACTTGGATCTGTCTCAACTTCAAATGTCAAACTGCAAATGATGATGCCATCGGAAATGTTGAGAAGTAAAAAAAAAGTACAGCGAAATTCCCAAATGTCTGTATGAGTCTAGCCTAGATTCAATGGAACGGAAAGACTGAATGTCAGAAGTCATTCAGGTGTAGGAGTTTTACCGTATTCAGGACCCAGAATCTGATAAACCTGCTCCTTCATACATAGGAACTGGGTCAGGACAAGGCAGCAACACTAGATTTCTATCTGCAAAATGTTTATATTCAATATGATTCTTTCTCTATCTTATAATCTGTCAAAAATCAATCAAAATTGCTTATTCATAAAAAAACAAGAACTTTGCAGCCATAGGATGAATTACTTCTTGTTGTACATTGACAAAATAGCCATATCATTGGGTAAAGATCTTTGAAATACAACTGCCTGTAGGTCTACTTGAGAACGTAAAGAGCGAAACGTACACTGCATGGTTATAACTAAATGGCCCCAAATCGTTTACTTGTGTTTTACCTATAAAATGAAGGATATAAAATTATCTTTTGTCATACATTAAACAATTCTTGATTGTATACTGCTATCGTGAATGTTTCAAATTTTAACAGTATGTCTATTTCGTACCAACCCGTCTTTGAAAATAAACGAATTATTTTCTGAAATAAACTTTATTGCCCAACAATCGTACAAGGTACAACACATAGCATATACTGCTACAACACATAGCATATACTGCTACACTTAATACTTGTACAATATAATATGCATACTAAGACACTTATCTACGTTACAAAAGAGTATATACAGTACGGGATAATTTTACAATCACTGGTGGAATTTCTAGCGTCCAGACATCTTTTGAAACATTGCCCTATATCATACAATACACAAGGGTTGAATCTGGGTTGAATATAGTTGACCAGGCTATCCCCAGTCACCCCCTCCCCCCAGGCGACACTAAAGACCCGTTTAGCTGTCACATCGCGTCCCGTCATATCAGTGACTTCCCAACTATCCTGTCAGCGCGATATCAGTCAATCTGTCGTCTGCAGATGTGTCAATCTTATCTCACAAACAGACAAATGTGTTCCTGACCTCCAGCCATACTATAGTGTATATATGTGTGACGACAATTATAGAGGAATGTTGGTCAGTCTTTTGTCGCAGTGTTGTCTGTAACAACATAACCTGCATTTCTGAGCCGTGTTAGTTACGCTAGGATAACCGTTTTGTGTCCATCAGACTGTAGTAGTACTCCTATATGGGTTGATTGAAAATAATAGTAAATCTTAGCAGGCTTACGCGTAGAACTCGGGTTTGGTGGTCTTTGGCTGTTGTCTGATCAACCAGGCCGGGTATGTTGTCTATATGCCATCAGAAAATAGAACATAAAAGACTTCCAAGACCATGAAGACCCCCCAAACCCCCAGTTTTTGGCATGCTATAGAGGCTAAGTTATGCTCATATCGCTGGCTAAGTCCTCCAGCATAAGCATTAATATTCAATCTATTTGGCAAAATTTACCATTTCCAGCAACCCACTTGAGTTTGGTAGAGAGAAATAATTTGTGTGTCCAGTCGGTAACTGATTATTAAACGCACATGCCTTTGTTTTGACGTGTGAATCCTCGTTAGGTTAATTACGTGCCGTCAGGGTTTCAACTGTTGTTGATAGTCATAACTCACCGTTTGGGTTGGCAGGCGTTTGGCTGTAAACCGTAGTTAGTAAGCTTCGCCGTGCATACGTACATACCTACATACCTGAAGACGACATAGCCTCCGTAGCAGGCTTATAGAACTGGGGGTTTCGGTGGTCTTCGGCTGTTTCCTGATCAGCCCAGTTCGTATAATTCAACCAGGCCGGCTATGTTGTCTATATGCAATCAGAGAATAGCACATATAAGATTCCAAAGACCCTGAAGACCCCCAAAAACCCCAGTTTTTGGTATGCTATGGAGGCTACAGACGACAGTGCTTCTAGGCACAGCAGCTTAAAACGTTACAACTTCAGAGAGCAGGTTTGGCAAATCCAGGCATAATTCGGGATTTGGAAGCCTCCGTTCCCGCGCCCCACTTCAATAGAATGTTTCAATTCTTGAGGGAGATCTCTGCCGTATCGGTAGGCATCGTGCCCGCCGGCCATCTTTCCACCCACCAAACAAATAAAAAAACTGCCATTTAGACTAACCGGGGAGATAGCAGGCCCCTCTGTGCGGCGGGTATTAACCATTCAAACCTGGCCGGCATCAGGGGACGGCCCGCCGCTATCGCTAACATCGGCGCTGGCGGCCATTTTTACACCTGTCAAACACATTAATAGGTCTTTGGTTGAGGCATTGTTTAGCGTCGACGGGACCGCGGGAAACGTGGCGTAATTAATGTAGCCGTCCCTCCGCCGTATGGACACACAAACAGACACAATATTGCCACATCGAGAGGAACAATAACCCGGGAGATGTTAACCTTCATTAGCGTGGCTCGCACTGATACATCACTCTGTAACACTTTCTCATGGCACGCATGTCGGAGGGGTTTCCGATAAAAAATATGCCGCATTGATTCTACATTTTTCACACAAAGACGAGCTCATCTCATGCTTAACATATTTCTGTTTTTGTTACCTCTAAATTATGTGTAAGAGATTAAAATAACTACACAACGTACGTATGTGAGAAGGCTTTGCTATATTTTTAATGCGTATGAACGGGTAAGATTCATTGTACTGTATGCTACACTTCTGTAACAATACAGTGTATGTATCTATATATAAACTATCCAGGTTTAAAAATATCTTCCACATGTTAATCAAATGCAGATCTCTGTACGTGCGATTGTTACTCCGTAGTAATGATACTGGATATATGTTGTACAAAGGTTTCAATTCATTCTTACCCTGTTTATATTCGCGACTATCTTGTTTGCAAAAACACTTGCGTCAAGAAGTACTCAGCTAACAATTTTTCTACTGGAAAATGTAAATTTGCGTTTAGCAAGGGTTCAATAATTTATGACGTTATTCGCCCATAATTTCTTTCACAAAATGATCACAAAATCAACCGTAAAAGGTTGGTTCAAGAATCCGACTAAAACACCGGTATAGTCATCAAGAGTTACAGATGTGCATACCTGCAATGTGCTCAAAATCGCACAACAATGTAGCTTTGTTTCCTTTGTCTTTAACCGTTTGATATGAAAGGTAAATCCCTGCGTTGTTTAGTCCGTGGGATTATTCGAAGTCCATTTGACACGTATAGAAGGCAGATTTCCATACCATTACACCGGGGAGTCATCTCAACATAAACCCTGCTCGTACCCCCAACCTGGCCTGCTGTCAGGCTGTATACAGGAATAGATAGCCTTTATTGTACACCCAAATACACAAATAGTAACCGTAGTGTACATACATTGACAGGACTTCTAATGCTAACCTAATCCATGGGTTCTAAAACTACAATTTATACTAATACATAGGTCATAGCATAGGTTCGGCTTCCTCTCGTCTGTTGATGTTAGATATATAAGCTGAGATAAACATAGACTAGTCAATACGGATAAGAATTGTAAATTTTTTCACAAGAATCATAAATTCAAACTGATGACACTATGATGGAAAAGAAAATTCTATAACCATTTGAAACTACAATCTACTACAAAGTAGACATCATCTTCTACCTTTCCAGTTACAAAATTGACAAAATCTTTGCTCCAGTGGTTTACTGCAAGCATAGATTTGAAACTCGTTGCTACAACTTCCCATCCCCATGACATGTTTTTGTGAGCTAATCGCCCCAGGATTAACACCCAAACATCCGCACGTTTCCATACGAAAGGGTTTTGCCTGGGTTCCCGACCACCTCCCCGCTTTCACGGTAACAATGCCGGGAGCGTCTGTCGAACGGCGGGCAGACAATCGGCTTTGTGTCCGGACCCACGTCCAAGATTTCCCTGCTCTGGTCCGCGTGGGAAACTGTTCAAAATATCTTCGGAACGTAGAAATTGAATACAATATTATTTCATTTTTAGATACTGTGCCAGGGCCATAAATTCTGAGGGGAGAGGTGCTCCCTAATCGGTTGATGAAAAATTAGCAAATTTTCATGAAAATACTAAAAGAAAACCCTAAATTTGAACATTTTGGGAGGGGTTCTAGGATTTCGGGGAGAGGGGGAGCACCCTTGTTCCATTGCTTGGGGAGAGCCTTGTGTGCATAGTTTAATAGTAGCTAGCAGACACACATGAGCCAAAATGCTCAGAACGATATTCGCTAGGGGATAGTTATTGTTACACTCTTATGACCCTAATTTGGTCACAACAGCCATTTCATTTTGGGCTGTATTTGTGAAATAAATATATCGTCTTCGCTGATTTTTGGCTTTCATTCTTTAGGTAAGAAATCCAAAATCCAATCGGTTGAGTATATTTGCGTATAGGATGCAAATGAATTTTCATGCCAGATATACTGTGTTTGTTGCGTGTTAGCTTGAATATTGTAGTCTGGAAAATCTATGGATTCTTTAAAAAAATCTGCAATTTTGTAAGTTGATTTTAAAGGTGATTTAGATTTGCACTATCATTTGATAGGAGCAAAGAATCAAAACTATTCTGGATAGCAAAGTTGAAAATATATCATTATATGACATTTGCGATTGGTGTCAATTGGAATTTTATGGTCTCTCCAAATGTGCCAGCTGTGTTGTTCAGGCCACATGTTCTTCTCCGCGTTGCCATTGAGTCTGTAGCTTGTAACACAAACAGCATAGTGCAGCTACAATATACAGTTTCTCTTCTTCTTGTTTTACTATGTGACTGAAGATATTATCTCGTGTTGTGTTATGCTTTGTGTTTAGTACTATGACTACATGGCATTTGGTAGTATTATTGTTATGTTATACATGTGGTACATGAAATCCTTTTCATCATAGTACCTCTACCTGACGGTTTTGCTTGCTAAAGTAGAATTTATAGAATTTGGTCAAACATTTTGCCAAATAAGTTACTAGTACTAGTATTCTGCCATGGAAGCACATAGTCGCAAAAAGACAATGCTAACTATAATAGTAACCGGATAATTTATTTGCCCCCATATCCAGAGATCATTCCACTATTTTTTTTTATCAAGCAAAGGCCCAGTCTAGCAGAGTTTTTGGCTTTTCTGGAAACGCATCAGAACCTCTTGTATGTCCGATTCCGTTCTGCCGTAGATATACTAGTACTACACGCACACCACCCACTTCGGTAATCTGCCCCCAAATCCCGCCGCTTTTGTGACATGATTGCAAAATTGCCGTCATTATCGACTTTGTCACTTAACCACTTTGAATGAGAAAAGACACGGGTGTACAGACTCTCTGAATTCATTCTTTCATTCTCCTGTGGTATGGAGCAAAAACCGTCTTCGTATGCCTGCAGATTTAGTATGAAAGCAATGCATTACTAGTATTAAGTTAAACAAAACATACTTGGATAGAAAATCCAACTTGGATAGACAAAGATTTTATAGCCCTACATAGAGCTATTGAAACCTAGAAATCGACCTCGTATATTAATGAATGAAAGACTTTAAAGTTTATTGTACATTTTTGCTCATTGCGAACTTAGTACAGGTCATGGTAAATAGCGATGGTAGACTAAATATATCTATAGTAAAACTACATATGTACAGGTTCTACTTCTTCTCGCTTCTTAAGACAGTTGTAAATGTAAGAATTAATATATCGTTTGTTCTTACTCTTAGACCAATCCTAAGTAGAAAAAACACCGTAGATTTCACATGGTCTGTACAAAGTTCATGTTTTCGTGTAACTCAGTACACAATAGAACAAAAATGTTATTGCCATACATAGAGCTACCGAAACCTATAACTTCAATCGACCTCGTATATTTAACATATACTAGTACATTGGAGTTTGTTGTTACTCTTGGACCAATCCTAAATAGCAAAAGCACCATAACTTTCACATGGTCTTTACTGCAAGTGCATGTTTTTCTTGTAGCTCAGTACACAATACAATAGTACACTGGAATGTGGAAATGACCGCAGGTCTGTGATTTACTGTTGTATTGACAATATTTAACATATAGTTTGTTGTTAGTTAACTTGTTACTCTTGGACCAATCCTAAATAGCAAAACACCATACATGTACATTTCACATGGTCTATACTGCAAGTGCATGTTTTGGTGTAGCTCAGTACACAATACAATAGTACACTGGAATGTGGAAATGACCGCAGGTCTGTGATTTAGTGTTATATTGACAATTGGCTCAGGTATAATCCTCCAGCGGTCTGCAGCACCATAACCTAAATGAGATTGAAAGACGAGAGTCATTTTATTGTGGACTGTACTCTATGTAACAATGAAAGATTCTTTTCAATTGTATACAAGATTATTTCCCTAGTTTTGGATTTTTAGATAGAAAAGAAAAATTCACTTTTCTCATGAAACTCGATAATCCTCGTACTATAAAATCTTCATCTGTTCTTATATTTACAACTGTCTTAAGAAGCGAGAAGAAGCAGAACCTGTACATATGTAGTTTACTATAGATATATTCTAGTCTACCACCGCTATTTACCATGACCTGTACTTAGTTCGCAATGAGCAAAAATGTACAATAAAGGTCTTTCATTCATTCATACCCCGCGTTCTGAGCCCGGTCTCTGCGTGTTCGTGTTAATCATGGACCATTTCGCCTCGGTGTAACATTGTTATATCTTCATTCTGTTTGTGAAATGGGGTTAGCGTTCTAATTCTGTTACCAGCCTGCCGTAGTAGGGTCCTCAGGGGCAAATTGTCGAGAGCATCTTCTCCTTAACAACTTATCTGGAGACAAATTCTATAAATACAACATGTTAACGTCTCAACATTCGGAGAATCGTCAGAAAAGTGAGCTGATATAGCTCGTCTGAAATGCCCACAGAATAACATCAAAGACAATGGCACCTTGTCTCAGTGTATTGGATGAAAAAATATGGGCTATTTTGACATTTTCATATTACTGTATTGGTTTGCTCAGAAATTCTTTAGTTTTTAAGTATTCTGACACTGTATGGATCACAAGTAACATGCATGTTCGCCGAAGAGTCGATTAAGGTCGCCAAAATGCACCAACTCTGTCCCAGTAGGAGGTAAACTCGGCGTTTAATTTCCTTTCTGTGTTATACACAATACCTCGCCACATCGCTCGGTAGGGGCACTGCGACAATGTAGCAATATCACCGAATGGGAGACGTGCCAAAATATTCCCATACGTTTTTAGACCGTGTGCACATATTTTCCCTGGCATGTTTTCTTCTTTGATCGACACAATATAAGGCAAGGTACCACACGATTCCTTAGAAGTGTGTGGCGTATTGTGCCATCTTCAGTGGCAGTGTCATTTCTACTGTCAACTTCTTGCTTGTACCACGTTTTCCATAATCGCATCACGTACGTACACTGAACACAGGCATGGCATACTGCGTACTTGTCAAGTTGTTTGAATTTGGAGCTTGCACAAAGAGGTTGGAGCATGGCATTGGTGCTTGAACCGTTTGCTCATAGCAAATATGTGTTACCATGGCTCTGTCCGCATCGTTATATCGCCGGGGACACGGGCGCTGCTGCCACGGTGCAGGTCGCGTTCTTTACCCGCGGAATTCTCTTGCACACCCCGTTAGAAACGATCGAGGAATTTCCGTGGCTTGTCGTAGTTTTGTTTATTTAAGTATATAGGAGATACATTGTATATTACCGGAATACCATAATATTTGTATGTATGTAGTCTTCTGTTGGTGGAGGTTAGTGATTTATTGCCTAAGTGTGATCATTTGTCACACCTTGGCAACGAGAAAAGATTAAGTTCTTTTGTCTTAAAAGTAGGTGAAGTTGTAACTTTTTTTCTGTTGAATCTTTACGCATTGTAATTGCATTGCAGATGTCATATTTTTACATGTACCCAAGCACATATTATACTGATACTTAAGGTTGATCTGTCATAAAACAATAGGTATAATAAACAATAAAAACAAAATGGCTCAATAGTAAAGGCTTGTAGCTTTGCTTGTATATTGTTGGAAAAATGCCATGTTACGAAATGTTAAGAAAACAATTCGGTGACGGTGTGCCTAAACCATCCTGTAACTGTCCTATCCTCGAACGAACCGACCAGTACATATCCCTCTAGTACAGTGTTTTTTTAGGAGATCTCTCTGCTATGACTGTTCCCAGTGCCACAATAAACTATCAAAATAATACAAAATGGCTCAATAGTAAAGGCATCTCGTTTTGGTTTTCTGAGTGCAGAAAACAGTCACGCTAACACTATTTTGGGAAGGAACCGTGGGTGTGCTGAAACCGTCCTGTTACTGTCCTATCCCTGTATGGAACGACCGATCCTATATAGCTATGTCCCACTGGTATAGTGTTTTTCAGGACCTCTCTCTGCTATGACTGTCCCAGTGTGCTGAGTTCTCATCGTGCAGGCAAACTGGTGGAATTAAGGACCATTACCGGCAATCAGCCCCCATTCAGGCCCGCTTCTGTTCCCGGCTTTCCTGCGCCAATTTTCGGTCCGGGGAAGCCGGCAGACTCACACACACGTAATCATCACCCTAAAGCACTGACACGGGAGGGAGACGTACAATTTGTGCGGAAAACATTCAGATCCATAAACATCAAGAAATTTTACTTGTATTATGTGACGTACCGGAAGAGATTTTGTACCTAATACGCTTAGATATACTGTAACTGCCGTCTCACAATAAAGTGCTTCTGAAACGAACAATTTACAAAAAATGTAATCAAATTCCAAAATATCAGGGAATGTAGAGATTTTGTACCTGGTACACTTAAAGGTAACTGTCATCCAATAATTAAGTGTTTCTGAAACCCACAACTTAAACAGAAATCGTTCAGATTCCTAGCACATAGGAAACATGCCTTATTTTTATGGGCTTTGAAACTTTTACCTTTGTTTGTACTATATTATATTTTCAACACATTCTACTGCAATAAAATGTAATATGGCTCTATCTTCAACCGGAAAAATAAATTTGCTCCAAAACTAGAAATGAATAAATTTGCCATATAGTTATTGCCACATAAGTAAAATATTGTCATATGGGCATGGGATATAAAAACGTTATCATTTCTCTTAAGCTGAATACAAGAATTACGTTTTGTCGCTAGTTGATGACACACTTTAGACAATAAGGTGATATTTCCGTATCTTCGAGTAGAATATGTTTTAGGGAGGTTTGGAATGACATCACTGTCCCTATTCATAATGGTTAGTATTTTGGGAGCACTTAGCATATCTATTTGTATTTATGACGCTGGCGGAATGGGTATTTTGGGAGTTTTTGTGCGGCTGTATCGCCGGTTAGTTCCAGGATGACAGCCCAGGTCGGTCTGTTGTCAGTCTCAGAGGAGTCCGTATAATTATAGTTCTCCAGTTTCGTTCCCCAGAGCGCCGGTTTAAACCGATCTGGACGTGGCAATCACTGAGGCACTTTTGTTACACGGAACAGAAACGGAGAATGGCGTATTATATACATAACCTTTATTGCTAAACAATTGTACAAAATATGGTCTGTCCCACTACTTACCTATACTATGAGGCGTATCTACCTTAAGGATATGTAGTATTGGATGTAAATCTGTTTTTATGATAATTCGTGAAATTTCTAGCGTTTGAGAATTTATAATAATCTCATTGTGTTTTTAGTATGTGAGACCTCGAGCATACTGAACATTAGAAGCATACTCGGCCAACAGAAAATACATTATGCTCACCCTGTTGTCGAATGTGAATAGACATGACTTTTTGACAAGATAAAAGGATACATAGATAATAACAAGAAATAACAGTTGATATTAAACAAAATTCTAAATCTATTTCTGGGTGTCTTATGTAGGTCTAGTAGTTTTTGTATATTTCAAAGTCTTTTTGTTTATTTTTCAGTATACTAGTATGCAAACCTTCAGATGGTTTCCTCTTTATCTGTAGTTTTAGCGTAATTATTTCCAAACTGTTTATCATATTTATATAACTAATAGATATATATTCAGCTACAAATATTACATCTATGCAGCTCTGTACAATTTAATATATTTCATTTCTTTTGTTTTCTAACATGTACGTATTGAGCTGTTCTGCCCACATCCGTTTGATAGTTTTTAAACCCATATCATAGTAAATAACTATATGTACATATCCATGTAGATCTATATATTTTTATATATTACATTTCTTTTGTTTTTCTAACTCGTACGCTTTCAGCTGATGGTTGCCCATATAGTTTTAACATGATCACTTCCCAAACCCTTCCCCCCCCCCACCCCCCGCCGGGCGCGCTGAAATGTCGGTATGAAACACAGTAAATGAATGTAATGAAGCGTTTTGGCTTTTAGGCAATCATCGTGTTTGCATGAGAAGGGTTCTGATGACAATGTCGGGACCCTGCTGACATTTTACACCCTGTTACTGCGGGCATTAGCGGCTCTTAGGCTGCGCACACGTAGCCTCTACCAGGCACCGCGGATCACTGGAAAATAGTAGAAATTGGCCAAAATAAAGGGATAGTATACCAGAGAAGATCCCGGACCATACGTGGGTCGCGAATTGGATCTTTTATGGCCCGGGATCTTCTCTGGTATACTATCCCTTTATTTCACCGTGTTTATTTCGGCCAATTTCTACTTTTTTTCCAGCGATCCGCGGTGCCTGGTAGAGGCTAGCGCACACCGGGAGGGGAGCCTGAAACGTGCTTTTTGACGAGCGAAGGGACAATTATACCCTTTTACACACGGCTTAGAGCAGGCGCATTGTTGTGCTCAAACAACTAAAATGTACATATTATGAGGATAATGACCAGAAAAGGCTAAGTGATTTGAAGATAGGTGATGTGAAATTTGGCGACAACAAATGGATTATCGTGATACGAAATCAGAATGTTTGAAAAAAAATGATTCATGTATATTTGAGTAGTCTCATTTTGTGCTTCAATAACAAAAGATTGAAATACTGCAAAGATGTTGAATATAAAGCTCATACATACATACAAACATAACAAAATATTGCAACAATAGATAACTAGTCGTGGTTCAAACACGAATTTTTAGAAAAACATTATGATTTATGTAAATTTTAGTCTCATTTTGTGTTTCAATAACAAAAATTAAAATATTGCAAAGATGTTGAGTATAAAGATCATACAAATATAACAAAATATTACAACAATAGATAACTAATCGTGGTACAAACACAAAATTTTAGAATTAGAAAAAATCCCATTAGGCCCCATCTCACCACAATAGCCTGATTTTACAGTATTAAATGTTGAACTATTTTTACGCCAATTGGCAGCGCGTCAAGCCGTCCTGGGGTTTAGACAGGCTCCTGTAAAATGCCATAACTGCAGGCTCGAAATTCATTTTTGGAAATAGGTGCATTAAGTGGTGCACCCAACCTAAAACAATTGGGTGCACAAAAATGGTTTGGGTGCACCATATAAAATGAAATAAGTATAATGTCAGCAAAGACTAATATGTTTCATTTCTAAAGAACAGTACTACAGCAATAATTTCATTATACGCTGTATACTAATATATTTAACATCTTTTTTTTTATTCTTTACATACGAAAAACTAAGAAAATATTTGGGTGAAAAATATTGGCTGCACAACTCCAAATTTGGGTGCACTAAGGTGCACATGCACCCAGTATTGCGAGCCCAAATAAGTATAATGTCAGCAAAAACTAATATGTTTCATTTCTAAAGAAAAGTACTACAGCAATAATTTCATTATACGCTGTATACTAATATATTTAACATCTTTTTTTATTCTTTACATACGAAAAACTAAAAAAATATTTGGGTGCACTGGTGCACCCACAGAAAAAAAATTGGGTGCACAGCTCCAAATTTGGGTGCACTAAGGTGCACATGCAGCCAGTATTGCGAGCCCTGGCCATAACTCCACCCGTCTCCCGGAGTAGTCAGTATTAAGCCGTTTCCGACACAAATGTTCTCCCTGAAACATTAGCGGCTGACGTTTACGTGATAATAACGAATATACGGAAATGCACAGCGATCTATTTTTGTGCAAATAATGGTGAACTCGTGGGGCTTTTTAACAATTTCTTTCACACCGTCGTTTAAAAATATATCACGATTGCCCCTGGCATTCCTCTATCTTACGAATAATAGATACTAGGTAGCTCTAGTTGGTTCTAACCAGATACGAACCAGAACTGGCAGCATTTATGAACTTATGAAAGCAAAATTATTTCGTCGTAGATATTTGTATAACAAATCCCATCGCAGAGAATTTGTTGACAAGCACGAGTACAAACCGGTTTTGTGAATCCGATGACTGTTTTCTTGGCTTCCCACCTACACACGGGTCTTTGTCTTTGGCATCACCTTTGTACCTTTTGTCATGATCTCAAAATAGCGTAGACAGCGCGAAAAGCGTCGAAAGACAACATTATTAAGTCTTATTTAACATCATTATTTAAGGCCCAAGAAAAAAATACGGCGTTAACGTTACAAACATAAACAGTATAAAGGGAGGCCTATGGTACTCAGAATTTGAAGATGTTAGAATCAGGAGACATTCGAGCTTACCTGTACCAACTTACACCAACATCATCCTTACTAAAAGACGAGATTATTGAAGAATGAATAAAACGTCAAATCAGATTTCTTGTCTGACAAGCGAGGACTAACGACTTGTCCATTTAAAGTTCCACCAGCCTGAATTTATAGTCGTCAGGATGGGAAAATTCCCGCCTCGCGTTTCTAGGGAAATTACTAACAGTTCCGACTTCGCTACAGAGACGGAAATAACAGCGGGGTGTCCGCAGTTTGGGTTTAGATTTGTGGCTCTGAATTGATTTTAAGAAGAGTTATGAAGTATCCTCTCCGTTACTCTGTAAAGCTTCATCACCTTCAACAGAGTATGACTAATTAATTGCCGACGTACGTCTTCCCTGTTTCTGGTAACGATCAACATTTGTACGTCTTAGCGTCAGAATTAGGCAACATTTCACCGCCGCTTCCCTCTAAATCTCACAAGATGTATCTCCCCGCGTTCGGGAATTGATGGCACGGTAAGTCTTCCACCGCTGACGTCAAACGATGTCGTCTTCCTTATGTTGGAAAATAAATTTCCTTTGTTTTATTGATTGTGTGTTAATCACTCCATGGAACACCGCCCGACACAGGAGAAAAATATACGGCACCGACAAGTAGCTACTTTTCTATTAACCAAGACTAGGGGAATAACGGCCTCGTATTTTATATATATATATATTTATATATATATATAGAACAAGAAAGAATTTATTGTACGACAATCGTAGCAGGTACAACGTGCATACATAGTTGTTATTGCTATCATTTTACAGTATTAAAAGAGATGCATCTATTCTATTAACCAAGACGGGAGGAATAACTGCCTCGTTTTCTTAAATAGAAGAAGAAGAACTTTATTGCACGACAATTGTAGCAGGTACAACGTATGGAAACATATATATACATAGTTGCTATTGCTAACATTTCTCTTACAGTATTAAAAAGATGTAGCTATTCTATTAACCAAGACGGGAGGAATAACTGCCTCGTTTTCTTAAGAAGAAGAAGAGAAGACTTTATTTCTTACAATTGTATCAGGTACAACGTATGGAAACATATATAGTTGTTATTGCTAACATTCATCTAACAGTATTAAAAGCTCTAAGATGTAACGGGAGGGATAGCTGCCTCGTTTTCTTGAATAGAAGAAGAAGAAGAACTTTATTGCACGACAATTGCAGCAGGAGCAACGTATGGCAACGTATACATACATAATTTTTATTGTTAACATTTATCCAACAGTATTAACATTTACAAGATGTAACAGTTACGTTCTAACAGTTCTAAGAAGACAATCTACTTAGGGCAGGTATTTTAGATACGGGTAGTGTATTGTTCAACACTCTTCGTCATTAACCTATATGTGTATGTATCTGAATAGTTTATTGTATACGTAAAAACAACAAGAAGCGTTTCACAGTCTCCCTACTGAATTACACGTTCCTTTATGTGTACTTAAATCACAATTCTTTACATCCCGGTTGTCCTTTACCTGATCGTTTAAGAAGCGTTGAAGGAAACGTTTCAGGAATAAGTAGGTCGAATTAAGAACGTGTCGGTCGTGGAATGACACACTTTTGTTGATGACTTATTGTTTTATTGCTCAGTTCCACCGTGCGTTTCAAGCAATTCAAAATGATTGAACACTTTTGGTAAATTCTTCATTGTGGGATTTGTGCATCTATATGACAGTACGATCGCAAACTAGGGCATCCTTTTGATAGTTGTGAATGTGTCCTGCAAAATTCAGGTGTCTTGTGACAACCTATGTATGCTATATATATTATAGACTGTATAGATATTAGAAACTCCTCCAGTGCTCATACCTACCCCATAATAGCCACCCACCTTCTTATGAACATGTAGATAATATGTACTAGTAGATGCCATACATTGTACATGTACGCTGTACAACTATTGTGCAAGAAAGTTATTATATTGTCTTGTTACAGAGACTATAAAAGGCTGTTTTAGAACCTTGTCAGTTTTTAGTTCTGTTACAAGCTGCTGGAAAATTTTACGGCATCAAAATCTTACGACGAATGTGGTAACAGCTAAGGATCCATTTCTACACAGATATCCGTTGTTGTTTTCCTGTTATATGTGTCTAATTTATTTGCAAACATCCCTCCCCGTGGCCGCCCGAGAGCGCACATTACGCTCGGGTCATCGATAATAAATTGCACCTCGGCGTAACGGCAGCCCGGCCGCCGGCTCCCCCGGGCCCGCAAATATTCGTTATTTTTCAGCGGCGGAAAGGCCCATTCTCTCTCCCCCCGTGTGTGTGTGTGTGGATGTTATATTGATGTATGTACCTGTCGTATTGTACATTCGCCCCGTCCAGAGCGCGTCCGTCAGGATTTAGCTCCTGACGCGCTGCTTTAGTGTAGGTAATAAATAGATAACAACACCCCACCTGAAGCGCCGTGATAGCCCGATAATGTGGGACGATGTTTCTGCGCTGGCAAACATTACCGAACGGGAACAAAAAAAAGATCAGCTTCACTTGAAGACATTTCTACTTCCAAAATCAAACAATGTGTTAGGCTCAGAATGTCTCAATTGTTCTCTAGTATTATTCCGTAGTTATAAGGTGACTGCATTACCGAAGCTAGGAAACAACAAAAAATCAGCTCCACTTCAACTTCCAAAATCAACGACTGCAAGCAATGTGTTAAAATATCTCTCTCAATTGTTCTAACAATGGTGTTATTCTGTGGTCAAGATAGCTACAAGATGTACAGATAGTTTGTCCTATTTTACCTGAAAAACACACACATGCATGTTTTATTTCCTTTCCTTTAGGGGCTTTAACTTTTGTAAATATCAGAATAGTCAACATTCCTATGAAAGCAAATGTTTTAAGAATTGATCCTGTGTTTTAAACTATAATCTCGCTACAGACGTGATTGTTAGAGACTCGAAGTATATAAGGAAACGATCCGTAAACTACTAGTATTCCTTTATTCTAATCCAAACACAGCCAGGCGTTCTATGATATACTCTTCTATATTTCCTAATTCTAGTTCGCCCAAATTGTTTCCCGATTGTCTCTATGGTTTCCTTGCGAGGTAGAATTGTTTCTGCGCGCGTGCAGCCCGGCATGTGTGTGAGACAGCCTCCCTCGCCACCCACCACCGTGTCCGCTCACTCAAACTACCTCATCAAAACCACGCCGGTCCTCACCTGCATCACAATGCACACATTACCCACAGATACATCACTGATACAGCAGTATGGGGCGGGGGAGATGCTTCCTCTTTTGAGTACGAGAAATTGGATTTCATTGACAGAAAATGCCTCTGCTGCGGGAAACGAAATTTGTAAGCATTTGATCTACGTGCAGGTTTCCTTGATGTAATGATGTTCATGATATCATTTCATAACACCTAAACCACAGAAGAAAGCGTAGGCATTGAAGGGAATTAAGAACTGTTGGATATATGTGTGTGGGTGAGTCAAATTGGCTGGTGTTGTTTCCACGTATGTCCGCTTCCCTTTCTGCTATCCCCGGCGTCTGAAACACGGGCGTAGTCCTACCCAGGAAAGGGCTAGTATTTAGTAAATGCACGCTTCACCACCATCTACCACCTCCGCCGTGGAAATTCACATTTACAACAAAATCAGCTGCGCATTCCTGGCGGGGTTTACAAAATTGGGACGAAATTAAACACGCAGAAATGTTGGCGGGTAAAATCTGTGGAATTCGGCACAATATTTGTTTGAAATACCTCCCCGATGGTAAACATGCCACGCGAATACTTGCCTCATTCGATGTTTTTGTGTCCAGTGATATCAAACACTTGTCGTTATATAATATAATGCATGTATGTTTAGTTGAGATATTTATAACATTCTAACCTAGATATTTGTAACATTCTAACCTCCCTACATGCTTCTCGAAACACAAAAGATCAGGAGCTAACACTGAAAAGGATGGTTGTTCTGTTTTTCTTGGACTCGCTTTTACGATTTACCTTCTAAACATAAACACTGGCATCAACGGTTCCCAGCTTTTAGTCAGATATTCTTCCAAGTATTCATGACAAATCGGCAGGTACTGATAATGACCATTAAGTATATTATATCGATTTTTGATAAATACTCTAAATACACTCAATATCTTTATAAATCTTTATAGTGATACATACAATGGACAGAGTAGTGACAGTCTAAGACTTTATTGTCAGAAAGGAAGTTCCAAAAGCTTGTTTCTGATGATTCTGACTCTCTCTTGGCTGAAGGCCACAAATTTTCCCGTTTTGTCGTAAATTACAGAAAACTGAAACTCTCCTTCGTCTTACCAGTATTATTACACCTTACAGGAAGGGACAATGTCGCCCCGCTAATATACATGTAGATGAAACGTTGAGTCGGCTTCAAAGCAGGAAGAAAGCCATTTGTCGGAAGCCCTGAGGAGATCATTAAGTAGTCCTGGGTGTTCTTTACTGGATGATTGGTTGGGAACTGAAGTGTCGCCCGGAGTGGTGCCGTGTCCTTCTCAACTGTTCGTCCTCCTCTCTCACACACAGATGGTGGCGTGGTGGTGTTTGTTTTATAGTAACTACACAAACACACAGATACACCTGTTCTGTCATAACTGCCCTTCAACTCTTAAGTTTATTGGTTTATTGAAATTAAGTCGTACAGGTGCCACAGAAGCATATTTGCGTTGTATAGTCAATTTTGGTTGCTATAGCATCCTAGTTGAAGTGTTAAGATTTGGTGTTTGCTTTATCATAACTACACAAACACACAGATACACATGTTCTATCAGTACGGCCCTTCAACTCTTAAGTTTATTGGTTTATTGAAATTAAGGCGTACAGATGCCACAGAAGCATATATGCGTTATGTAGAAGGCCCAACAGCATCCTAGTTGAAGTGTTACGATTCTAGATTGTTTTATCTCAACTACACAAACACACAGATACACCTGTTCTATCTGTACCGTCCTACAACTCTTAAGTTTATTGGTTTATTGAAATTAAGGTTGTACAGATGCCACAGAAGCATATTTGCGTTATGTAGAAGGCCCAACAGCATCCTAGTTGAAGTGTTACGATTCTAGATTGTTTTATCACACCTACACAAACACACAGATACACCTGTTCTATCTGTACCGCCCTTCTACTCTTAAGTTTATTGGTTTATTGAAATTAAGGCTGTACAGATGCTACAGAAGCATTTTTGCGTTGTGTAGAAGTCAATTTTGGTTCCTACACAGCATCCTAGTTGAAGTGTTACGATTCTAGATTGTTTTATCTCAACTACACAAGCACACAGATACACCTGTTCTATCTGTACCGCCCTTCAACTCTTAAGTTTATTGGTTTATTGAAATTAAGGCTGTACAGATGCCACAGAAGCATATTTGAGTTGTGTAGAAGTCAATTTTGGTTGCTATAGCATCCTAGTTGAAGTGTTAAGATTTGGTGTTTGCTTTATCATAACTACACAAACACACAGATACACATGTTCTATCAGTACGGCCCTTAAACTCTAAAGTTTATTGGTTTGTTGAAATTAAGGCTGTACAGGTGCTACAGAAACATATTTGCGTTATGTAGAAGGCCCAACAGCATCCTAGTTGAAGTGTTACGATTGTAGATTGTTTTATCACAACTACACAAACACACAGATACACCTGTTCTGTCTGTACCGCCTTTAACTCTTAAGTTTATTGGTTTATTGAAATTAAGGCTGTACAGGTGCCACAGAAGCATATTTGCGTTGTGTAGAAGTCAATTTTGGTTCCTACACAGCATCCTAGTTGAAGTGTTACGATTGTAGATTTTTGTTTTTTGATTCTCACACATCAAATATTTCATAGGATGAAAGCTGCCTGCCGCGATGCCACGTAATTTTGACTCACAGTATCGGTAACTACCCAGTCATGCTATAAAATGAGTAATCGTGGTCATAAATTATCTCCAAACCTGTGCATGTAGGGATGTGCGGGGAATGGTTTACTACATGCACATCTTCTGCCTCCCTGTAGCTGAGTGTGCTACATTGTCTTCTTCTAAACCTTGCTATGAATCAGATTTTATTAGTTTGGTCTAAATCGTGTGTTGTATACTCATATTCTAGAGTGACAATCACGTTCAAATATACCTTTCCTGTTTCAAGTGCATGCAGTTGTCATTATGTGAAGGTTCACGCATTTTGCTGCCTTTTCATTAGATATATCTAAATCTATAACAATAATGTTATAAGCATTGATCTTATGCGAATACGTGGCACTTCAAGTTGATAATATATACCGTATTATTATAAATCATATAGTAGCGATGCATAAGGAAAATCTTAGAAGAGAAGTGTGTTTATGTAACATTGTACTGTCGTTCGTCAGTCTGCCTTTCTGACTGAAGCTTTGTGTTACACATATTGAGATTGACTACCTCAAATGTACATCTTTAAACACACATTTTGATTAAAAATAACGGGTCTCTTTCACTCACGGATCCCTTTATACAACCATAAATAGACTATATATAGAAGTGACTTATGCATTAGTTTTTCGGAGGGTTGGAGAATCTTACATTTCTAACCGATACCTGTATCTTTGTTCTCATCTCCTGGCTTCAATGCGAATCGGACTTCCAAGGCCAAACAAATAAAACGAGGGCTTAGTAGTTATACTGACAGGGGATATCTTTGAAGCGAAAACGAAGTAATATTCATCTGTTCGTTATAATTTCGCTTTTGTACATTTTCACTAATACTTTTGATTTTGTTGAGAAATCCCGTATTGTAACTGGAACAAGGTATGTAGCAAATCCTTGCGAGAAAGAAAACGTTTATTCATTTACAATAACTTTATAGTTTAACTCTGTACTCTTGTTACCTCGACGATACCCATGTTATGTGATGTACTTTTTATTTTATGTCTAGTGGTGACGTGAATATAAGAATTTTGCTTGAGTGCGTCACCACTATGTACTAGTATTGTATTTTTGGATGTTGTAATAAAAATAAGGAAAGGAAATGTTCCTCATCTCGGATTAGCGTCGGTTTCAGCAGTAATCCGACCGTTTCTGTGTGTATTGATCAGTTCTGATGACCCCTCCCCACCTGAACAGCGATAATCTCGTCATTATGATTATAGGAGATGTTTAAGTGGTTTGGAGAGCCCGGGCTTCGGGACGTGGCTATGGGAAGGACACTGTTTAATGTTTGTAACAGTAAGATAGTAATTTAGTCTTTTCAAACTGGATAGATTTTTAATAAGCAAACGTTTCGGGTGCTAATCTGACACCCTTCATCACCCGAAACGTTTGCTTATTAAAAATCTATCCAGTTTGAAAAGACTAAATTACTATCTTACTGTTACTATAATATTCACAAACGTGCATGTTCAATGTTTGATACGGAATCGTTCTTCGTAGTCTCTATTTATTTTATACCAGACTCCTATAGGTTGGTGGAAAATAGTAGAGGTTGGTCAAATTGACTAAATGATATTCCAGAGGAGTTACCCGACAATATAAGTAGATTTTATCCCTTCTTTTATTTCTGGTTCAATCGGTACCGAGGATAATGTTGCATACTAATCAGAGAAATCAACCGAGTAGTTTTAGGTTTAGGTTTACGAAAATTATGCACGCCTGAACAGAAAGTACAAAAACTAGGCGTTCTGCTGCAGTACTACTATTGTTGTAGTACTCTCTAGTACATTGTACTTTGTACATCCGTGCATTTATCCCCCCGGGGAATGAACATGCAATTAAGTTTCAGTATCAGTATCAAGTATAAACAACCTTGTTTTTAATGTTCTGTAGCGATTCTAAACTTTGATCTTGACTCCCGAAAGTCCTTCTAAACAGGAAGCGACAAGTTTTCCCCCGCGCCGCTTCACAAGGCACTCTTAATTACGCCGAGGACCTCTCCGCGGCCCTTCCCGACACCCTACCCCTACATCAGCACAAGGACCCTTCCCCTCTCTCTGCCGACGCTTTGAAAAATCGCCCATCAAAGCCGCCAGGCCCTGTGATCCTCCCGCTGCGGCTTGTAATTTCAGGGCGCGTCTCGCAACTCCAACCGTCACGTCCACGGTACTGAATGGCCCTCCATTCCCGGGTTATTGTGCGCGCCAAAACGCTCCAATTTTCGTCGCCGTGGCGAAATCAAAGCCGGCGCGGAGAGGCCGTAAAGACGGGCGTTGTGAGGATGTAGCGCCGGGATTGCCGACAACACAGCCACTCGGCAGGGATGACAGACGGGAGGGTGATCCCTGAATGGCCGGCTCGGTGTCGTTCCGAGAATTGACGAGTCTGGAGCGGCGATGGAGACTATTGAGTTTTGTCAAGGGTGTCGCTTTGAAGCAGGTTTTAAATCTAGAGGAGAGAAAAAAAGTCGGTGTCTCGTTTTGTGACTCAGCAAACTGGGGAACTTGAGTGGCACATTGAGTGACAGCAGCGTCAGGTTTAAGATAAAGCGTCCAATTTTTATAGGGAGGGTTGAATCTCTTGGGACGTAAATTTCTTTGTCAACTTTTGCCTCCAGAATCTAGTAGTACTACACGGCCTCAAACGTTTGAATCCAGGCTTGGTCCCGGTTGTGTAACAAGATGAGTTGGTGTCTTACATTTTCTCGGAAAGAAACCTTTGATCTGAACACGGTGGTATCCAGTCGTTCTGTCAATGGCTCAACACCGGCCACACATTCAAACCTTCCCCCGAACACCAACCAACCAAGGTTGGCTCAAGTTCGGGAGCAGTCTGGCCAGATTCAGGCCACGCCTACCTTTCTATACGAATCAAATTTGAGTTAAATTTGAGTAACGTTCTACTACCAACCGGTGCAATAGCTCAATTGGTAGACTGCTCGCTTTGTAACTGGGAGGTCATGAGTTCAAACCCCGGCCGGGTCATACCAAAGACTTTAAAAATGGTACACACTTCTTTCTCTGCTTCGCACTCAGCATCTATGAGAAAGGGTGTGGGAAGGTAAAACACACACACTACCAGCGTACCAGCCCCCTGCTGTAGTGCATTGCACAACTGTGTGTCGCCTAAGGGCTAAAGAAATGGACATGGGCACCACCCTACGCTCTGCATAAGAGCATGGGAGACCTTTCCTTTCCTTTCCTACTACCAATCCATCCACGGTACGGGTATGGCGTGGCATTGACGCTCGAGCTCCGCGGAGTTCGCCAGCCTGTCGGGGTGTGATGTATGATATCCGCGGAGCGTTCTGGTGTTCGGGAGAGACGTGTGACCAACCGGTTCGGAAGTTGTCGTCACGTCTCGGGGCGTGATGAATGCGTGTGACGCTGCCGGGCGGGACTCGGGGTGGAATCCTGCACGGAACGGGGGCTGAGGACTGTGGAAGCTTGCTAACTGGAACTAGACAACTTCAGCACCGAGACAATAGAAATTACAACCATGGTGGGAAGATAAAGAAATGATAAAAGTGATCTCAATGCAGTTTTAGCTCACTTGGCAGAGGGGCTAAAACTGCAGCATCATCCTTCAGTCAAGCAGATATGTGAAGGTAGTAACTTTTTTCGAATGTTCTGTTTACGAGACAAGGAGTAGCCAAAAGGACTGTCGACTGTGAAACCGTGTACTGTGCTAACTGAAGTGAGTTAGAGAACTTAGTCGGGACAATATAGAAACTATAGCACCATGAAAAGATAGTCTTTCCAAGCAGATGTAGTGTGGTGAACGTTTTCTGAATACTATAACACGATTTTTCATTTCTATTTCATAGTTTTTCATTTCAATTTCATAGTTTATTTTCCATAATTTGTGGTCATTTTTTGTATTTTATTAGCATACATGGAGAGATAGTGGATGTAGGTTTATGACATCATAGAGTGTGTTGGTCAAGGAAAGTCCAATGTGTCACTTCATCCTACCGTGACGAACTGAAAAGCAGAGACAACTTGTTTCCAAATCTCTCCGTTCCTGATCCAGAAAATCCGTGTAAAAGCGGCTGCAGTCTTCCGGATGAATGAATGAAGTCTTGACGTTTTTACGTCCCGTGCTCGGCCGGTGTTCCGTGCAGTCGCGGCGGCGCCGGACAAACTCCCCCTCAACCCCTCCCGATTCATCCGCGCAGAAAAGGACCGCTCTTCCCCGTAATCCTCGCTCCAGCCGAAATATGGCGCTTATTAGCTTATTTAGTCGCGGCCCACAGTAGGGCTGTAGGGGCCGAAATCTCCGCAAATGTCCTGGACAGTAAACCTGTCGCGCACTGCCGCAGGAGACATGGATCACGGGGAAGCCCCGTCTCGCCATCTTTAAGCCCTG
This sequence comes from Branchiostoma belcheri, assembly GCF_001625305.1. NCBI lineage: Eukaryota > Metazoa > Chordata > Leptocardii > Amphioxiformes > Branchiostomatidae > Branchiostoma > Branchiostoma belcheri. The sequence continues at coordinate 373,157 of NW_017803854.1, read as the reverse complement.
ACGGATGTCTCTTCTACTGTCTTCAAGGCAGGCTTTCTCATCCCCGCTCTACCGTCAAAAGCGCCGGGCAGGAATAATTTTCCGCCAGGAAACCGGCGGTGACCTTTCGAGTTGCCGACGGCGGAGCAAGGCGCCTGCTAAAGCCGGCATCAACCATGAGAGATAATTGAAAAAAAGACATATTTTTGTACATTATCATGGTAATATGATAGGGTGCTCTATGTCGGCCATCTCAAAATATGATAAGGAAATATTTCAGTATTTATTACTCAATAACCGATTGATGCATTTATGTGGTTGTTAGTTTGTTTAGTAGTCCGTAACTTGTACCTATAAGAGGCATGACCATAAGATAACATACTTAAGATCAAATGCGCATTAATAGATATACGGTACTACTATTCAGTAGGAATCGGGGAACTTCGATAAATATTGCAGGGAATGTTCTTGTAACTAATGGCGTTTAAAACCTTTATTCGAATGTCATTGAAAACTTAGGAAACAAACGTATTCTAGACTGAGAGTGTACGTTAAGGTTCATTGGGAAGGGAATACAAGGAAAGGTAAAGGCTGTGACGTCACAATCGCCATGTTGAATGTTTGCTTGTTTCCTTGATTTATGAAGCAGGACCCCAGTGTCAATCACTGAGCTCGGCAATCCTGGGTAAAAATGAAATACGAATAAACATTGAATGAATAAATAAATAATGTCTTTACGTCACTGTGAATCGAAATTAATCCGACGTGTTCCAGGTGTAACCATCCAACATGGCGGAAAACTCTTACGTCATAGTCGTGACAGTGACACGTAATAGTCACGTGAGTGTAAACGCCCCAGTGTACCTTGCAACATAGAGACAGAACAGATCGAAGGCACACATACATGTAACTTACATACACAAAGACACGCACACACACACACACACACATACATACAGACACACACACACACACACACACACACACACACATACATACATACATACATACAGACACAAGCACACACACACGCGCGCACACACACACACACACACACAAACGCACATAAACACATTCACACACACACACACACAAGCAGACATACACACTCATACACACACACAAACACACACACACGCACAAACACGCAGAGAGGCAGAGAGATTAACGCCAAACGCCGTCACTTAGCTCACACGGTCGCATTAATGCCTCTCTTGTTCATCTTATTGGATCAGGCAAGAAGGAATTTAATTATCGCCGCAGTACATCTGTCAGACATCGATTTTTGCCCCATGTTATTCAACACGTGCATCAGGAACCAGGGACCCGGTGGCGAGCCAAATACGTGATCCTGCCAAATACATGACTCCGACACTACTTGGGGGTTTCCCAGATAGTACGTGAGACAAGGGGTGGGAGGGATTTAGTCTAGTCGTGATGTGAGAGGCTAAACCTTACCTAACCCCAAATCGTAAGTCTAACCCAAGCCCTAAACATGATCTCAACCCTAACCCTAACTCTAATACCAACCCTAACCCTAATCCTAACCCTAGCCCTAAACACCTGAACTCTCACGTATGTGGCAGCTCAAGGATTTGGCTCAACACCGGCCACACATTCAGAACCTTCCCCCGAACACCAACCAGTTCTGTAAAGGTTGGCTGAAGTTCGGGTACCAGTCTGGCCAGATGAAGGCCACGCATACCTTTCTGTACGAATCAAGTCGAATTTGAGTTGAATTTGAATCAAATTCTACTGCCAATAACACCTTCAAATAGATGAATATGTTCATATCTTTGTAGAAAGATTTTTTTTCTCGTATGGTTTTGTGATAAACACTGAAACAGTCCAAATATCCGGTTGAATCTTCGTCGTATCATTATAAATCGTTTTTGATCTGTAGTTATGATCCCGTGGGTCAAGGCTCTGCTCTTCAAAAGTCAGGTCTCGCCGAACCCGAACGCCAGGTTCGACTTATAAATATCTCCTTATAGTCTTATCAGAGTCACTGGACTAAGAAATTGGGACTGGAAGTGGATCGCTAAGTCTGTTTCCTCCCAAGTCATGGGATCTTCCGCGTAGCATGGCACTGAGGGATAGAGCCATCTAAGGTCAAGTTTATATGCTGCTCGCTGGTGGTCGTTGATGATGATGTTCTCAAAATTACGGGTTTGCTAATATAACTGACAACATCGTAGTTGAGGTAACTATATTGCAAAATTTTAAACGACAGTTTTGTGGTGCGGTTACAACTTAATTGTCTTTTTTCAATAGACAGGAATAGCTGATTGAAAGATTGTGCTTTTTTGCTACGGAAAGGTAGGAAGGAAAACTTGTGCAAAACATTGACGATTTTCTATTCACATTATTTTTTACAGCAGACAGGAGCAGCGACGTCGAGGCGGCTGGTTGAAAGGTTGTGCATTTTGCTATGGGAACTTAGTAAGGAAAGCTTGTTCAAGACATTAACGATTTTTCTTTTCTGTTTTTTTTACACTTTCTACAGCAGACAGGAGTAGCTGGCTAAAAGAGTGTACTTTTTTTGTCCTGGAAATCTTGTGTAAGACTCTTAACGATTTTTCTGTTCTTTTTTACATTTTCTACAGCAGACAGGAGTAGCGACGTCGAGGCGGAGCTGGGACTCACGGGCCCCG
>NW_017803854.1:328200-370453 GCF_001625305.1 Branchiostoma belcheri | reverse complement strand
AAAACGTCAGCCTGAACACCCCGAACCCCGCCTCGCCCACCTCCCCCTCCTCGGCGCCGCGGGACGAGAAGGAACGCGAGACCGCGCGAGACTCACGTGACACCGTGAGTTCGGGAAACTCGTCCGACAACGAGGCTGGCAGCGCCACCAGCAAAGATGGCGTCAGCGGCGGGAATAATGAGAACACACTCGGGGCCAAGCGGAGAGGCCCCAGAACTACCATAAAGGCAAAACAGTTGGAAACTTTAAAAGCAGCTTTCGCGGCCACACCCAAACCCACAAGGCACATACGGGAACAGTTAGCACAAGAGACGGGGCTGAACATGAGGGTTATACAGGTAAGGGAAACACTTCTCATCATTCTATCTCTCTCGTCTTCTTCACACCAATCTTACACACAAATCTATCTAAGATAATCCAAGGAAAAGCTTCCATGGTTTCAACCCAGGGACCTGGAAGCACGCTGGAGCCGTCCATGGATTACTTTTACACAGCAACGCCTTTAGATGTATGCCTCAACACCGTACACTAACGCCTTCTAGTTTCTCAGTGCTTAGTGTAGAGGATCACATGAAAGTGTTCGTGCCGCAAGGCTTACGTGACCCTCTATACTTAATACTGTAGTTAACCCACGGCCCGATGGTCTTCAGCGGCGCGGCACGGGGCATTGGGCAACAACTGAGTTGGAGCTTTAGATAAGCAACTCGGGCGCACGCGTGGTTTCCTCGGGGTAAGCTAGCGACACGACATTCCGTGTAGCGCTCCGGCGAGACGGTAAATCAGGCAGGAAACCGTCGTTTGACTCCATTTTCTTCCCGTCGGTGACTAAGTTAAAAAAGAATCACAAATGCGCAAGACAGATTGCGCCGCTGGAGGACTGAGGCGAACTTCAAGGCTTGATCGATGGGCTCATCTCCCGAGCAATATGACGGTAATTTCGGGCCGGTCTTCTGGGACGGGGGAGCAATTTGGCGGGAGTTGTGCTCTCGGTCGGACCCTTCTTGCCGCGGATTCGGCGCGGTCCTACAAGGCTTTGGTTAATAGCTTTTCAAATGGAGATTGATGGGTTAGGTGGGGAGGGGGGTAACCTGTGCAGACGGTCGGCTCAAGGTAAGTTAACTTCGTGTGTCCGCCGTCTGCCGATAGTCTGCCGGCGACAAGTAAGAAAACACAAAGAACAAATACACTCGGAGTAGTGGTTGCTGCTACCGTTACCTTGTCGTAAGGTCGTTCAAAAGTTAACTAGACGCAAAAGTCCTTAAAATGCCCTCTTTACATTCATCAAGGTTTAGACTGGCGGATGCGTCGTCTAGTGTCTATCTCCTATGCCACAACTTCGAATAGAACGCTAATTCTATGGAATAGAACCCTAATTCTATGGAATGTTCCAAGGAACCAGAGAACGACGTTCTATCGAACTTTAGTAATATATCAACTTTGGAAACGTACATTGTGATTCTTTGACTATATGTTTTGTTTGAATGGGGATTTTACTATTATGTGGAATATTTATTAGTTTGTTGCCGGGATTTTTTTATGTAACTAATAATGTGTATTTTTTATTTGCTACTCACTGTCAGTCCTGCCTTCTTATTTGGCGATTTTAAAAGTGAAGAAACAGGTGTAACCTGTGTGTATCATACAGCGCAGGCCGCATGTAGCGTTATGACATAAACACTTACAGCGTGGTGCCGTGTTCAGAGAGGCCAGCTCACATACACGCGAGCCGGGACATTATACCGCTCCCAGCATGTACGCCTACATAAAGAAGTTATCGCTTACTAATTCCACGGTGTGTAATAGCACTCTTACCTCCGCAGCGGGCGTCGCTTTCAGTCGCGCCGCGGCAGGCCTAGTCCTGCTGTTATTACACACACTCCGGCATAATGGGTCGTTATCGTGTTGCTAAAGGCTGGTAAAACTTCACTCACGCTCCCAGCATGGGCACGGGGATGTTGTGATAGAGCCTGTACGGTGGACGGAACGGTGGGAGGGTTGAGACAGGTTAGGTGATTGGAAGAACAGCGGGAGTTTTTGGTCATCCGGCCGGTGTGTATTTTTGGACACCTGAAGGACTCAGAAGGACAGGTGTTTGTTGGTTAAGGTGTTTTCATGGATGGAATGTTCGAGGATTAGTTGTTTGGTTGTTTGTTTATTTGTTTGGATAGCAAACAATGTACCTTAGAGCGTAGTAGAAACAGGAATCTTCGAAAGCAAGGTGTGGATACCTAGGATTCCTCAGAACTGGCCATGTAGAGCTTAATTCTTGATCAAAAGAATTACGTTCTCGATCAGCTAATAGCACTTGGTTTTCAATTCAACTCGGGTATCTTGTATCACTTGTTCCAGTGTCGCAATCAGTCCTGGTGAAATTTGACCCGTTGACTGAGCATATTTTCTGACTTTTGGAGTCAAAACTTTGCTGCAGTGATCGCAGTGAATGTCATACGACGCCCGTGTAGTGTTACCAGAAGACATAACACCGGTCTGTTCTCAGCACGCCCGCTTGTCTGTTGTGTTAGTTAGGGTTAGGGGGGAGGGAGACCGGGTCTGTTCTAGTCTCTACTAGACTAACTACCATGGCTATATATAGGAGAATATTTGCCAGAGGAGTTTGGCCGCCTTGTAGGTTTGATTGGCCTTCGGAGGGAAATAAACTACCTCCCCGCGGCCGGACTCCCTTGGCCAATTTTACTCTCTTTTTTGCTGAATTACTACGATCCGTATTCCCGTAGAAAGGCCTGGTGGAGGCTAGGTCTGTTCTCAGCACGCCTGCTTGTCTGTTGTGTTAGTCAGGGTTAGAGGGAGGAGAAGTGCCCTGGTGTCGTACCGGTGTTCGCTTTCATCACAACAGGTGGCGGCATGGCGGGACGCCCCCCCCCCTCCTTCCGGTCACGTACACACACGCGATACTTGGAAGTAGAACTTTTTCTTACCATTGCAACATTGAAGCCAAACTAGTATGCAGCATTGTAGTCGTAACCTTGATCCAAACTCAAAGTAGCTGTTTTCCGACATTGAGTCGACTCTACACAGCAGGAAGATGAGGAGAGAAAAAAAATATTTTCGACATGACCCTGAATTGGAACTTTTCATTGATATGCCATAGCTTAGAAACGATATTGCACTGAACAAAGACAACGGAATCGTATATACTGTACTGACAATCCGAACAAAATGAGACTGGGAACGCCCTATTGCGGCTTTTTTTGTGGTGGACGTTGGATCCAAAAGGAAAGAGCTAACCTTTAGCCTTATATTTTAGAAGTAACAAGCCGCTAGGTGGCCCAAAAATTTAATCATTTCGAGGTCTCATCAATACCTACCCACCTACCAAATATCAAGACAATCCATCAAGGCTTTATCAAGTTATCGTGTTTACAGACGGACGCGGACGACACACACACACACACACACACACACACACACACACACACACACACTCACTCACACACACACACACGAACGCCTCTGACAACATAACCTTCTTGGCGAAGTTAAAAAAAAACATGTTGTGAGTGAGAAAGGGGGCAAGACAGTTAACACGTGCCATGTCCGTATTTCCCATCGGCAGTGAAGTTGGTTTATTTGATCAGCTGGCAGCCAGCGAAGGTCAGCGAAGGTCAAGTGCTCGACACCGTTCGTATCGGCCGGGGGGGCGAATGTGGTGCTAAGTTTATTTTGATAGCCGGAGGAAGTGGTGAGAAATGTGAATCGTTGACACCTTGTAAGGATTTGCTCCTTCCGTAGTTACCGTGTGTAAGTTGCATGTTGCGTTTGTTTTTGGATCTCAGCACCCTTTTTAGCTGCATCGAGGTTCTCTTCTGTCTTCAATCCAACGTAGGCACAACTTGAAATTCAAAGAGACCCTGGATAAAACTTGGCATGGACGCCACCTGTTTCTTTGGAGCGATTTCCAACTTAGAACTTTACAAGTCTATCCCAGAATATGTCTTGAGTTTACACATGCAATGCAGAGTCATTTTTACAAAATTTCATGCACATTCACCTGCCTTTAAATTTCACCTATCACTTGAAAGCCTGAGCTTTGTTCAGTGTGATGATATCGTTACTTTTGCCACACAACACATACAGTTCTAGAGAATACTATCATGAAAGTTAATCTGTGTTGGGAGTTACATGTTTAAAGGTAACGCTTAATTTTGTTCCAACACAAAAAGTTCTCTCACCTAGAGCTTATCACTCTAGTCTTCCTCAGTAGACCGACCCAGTGAGGCTTGCCACGTGGCTTCTAGAGATTATAAACTCTGAAAATGTTGAAGATTTCGTGCATATTGTGTGTTTCCAAATAAAAGTGACCAAGACTCTATAAAATTCAATTACATTCTTCGGGGAGATATCCAATACAGTATTCAAATAGGGAAATGCATTAAAGAATATTTCAATCTAAGAGACTACATGTTAGAGAATAGTTAAACCTCTATTGTTACCACTGATATATATTCTGTACGTAATTTGCCACGTACATATATTCTTTACGTAGGATGAAGTTACCCATATACGTATTTAACTTTGATAGATCTTTAGTTGTAGAAGATCATACTAAAGTCTCTGTACTTTTTGTTGTGTCAATAAAGAATCTCTGTATCCCCGAGGACTGTCCTGTGTGAACCACTTAACCTCCACCCCGCAGCTGGCATGTCTACGCGTCCCCGAGGTTCCTCCAGGGGTTTAACGGTTTGTTTTTATAGAGATGTCCGTATCGGGAGGAGTTTTCAACAGCGCCAATCGTTTGGATGCGGTGCTAAGCGCCCGTGACACGTTGCGGTGCACTCTGTCGGCCCCGGGGGATTATGGGTAGGGCTTATCAAGTGTCCTCGTAAATCTGATTGTTTTTTGTGTTCTTTTTATCAGTCCTTGGGTTGTTGAAAATGGTATCATCATCAACACTGAATCTCTTCTCCGTGTTGTTTTTTGATGTAGATAATCTTTATGGTTTTTTAAAGAGACTAAACTTTATGGTTACATAAACTTTAAATCACTTAACTGTCGCCAGAAAGTGCTCCCTGAGTGTTTGCTTTAGCGAAAGTTTTGCCACATAACGTTGAAGCCTTGTGACATGTAAGTTCAGTTTATGAAGTTGATCAACGGGCCAGCTCCTGGCACAGGCACGTACGTAGGCAGATATAGTAAACAGTGTAATGTACACTAGCTTTCTGCATTCATCCGACATGCCAAAGTACTTTGTGTTTTTAAATCCTGATCTACAACAAGTTGTCAGAACTTATTTGCAGAGTTGTAAGTTGTATACTTCTGTTGCTAGCATGCTGCATTCTTCTGTACAGTATGTTCTCGTGTTTCTGTGTTTAATAAACTTTCTTTCTTTCTGATCTCCGAGACCAAAGTGCTTCTCCGTGAGTTTTCGGTGTTCCTTGTGTTGCACAGCCAAAGTCAGGGTGTAGGACTTGGCACGGCGCCACTAATGTCAAACAAAGTCGTTGGAGGCCAGAAACTTTCCTCTTGGAAAGTGGGTTGTCCACTCCCTGAAACCACGACTGGAAGGCACGATTATCAGTGTCGTCCCGAGATGCTGGAAGTATAAAACATTTAAAGTCACTCTGGACGACTCCTAGCTTCCACCAGGCCTTCCTAGAGGGTTATAGGTAGATAGTACGATTCGGCAAAATAGTCTAGGGCCAATATTTATTTGCCAGGGGAGTTAGTAGTGGTATTAAAGGGCAACATTTTACCTTGACGGGAATATGAACTCTATTTCTTAGTATTTGGCCAAATTTTACTATTTTCTAACCAACGTTGTTTATAATAGTCTACTGGAGGTATAAACCGCAACCTTTAAAAAATTTTAACTATGCTATAGTTCAGGTGTTGGAATAGGAAAAGCTATCACATCCTATCAGTGTCGTCGCGAGTTGTTGTAAGTATAAACCCAGATTATCGTCCAGTCCTCCCGGCCCGGGCAGACAGCCCCGCCGGTATCGGGCCGACTCACCTTTCCCCCGTCTCGCCCCGGCTTGACCCCCGACCCGCCGCTTTGATGTCGCCGCCGGGCGGGAAGCCCCCGATTCGTTCCGGCGTGGCCCGACCCCCTATCGCGCCGCTACACGGAGGGGAGGGCGCCGTTCCGCTAAATCAGGCCGAGGCGGGCTGACAACCGCGCTGACCGCGGAGGCACGGTAACAGGTGGCTGCACTTAACCACCAAAACTACCCAGACCTCATGGTCTTAAATCTTGATTCTCAGGACCGGACAGTGTTCTCACAAGACAAGAGTTTCTAGCACTTTACTTAACCACGAAAACTCACCAGACCTCCCGGTCTTAAATCCTTCTTGTGTTTGTTCTCTAAGACATCTCACAAGACATTAGGAGTTTCTCAGAGTTTCTAGGACTCTCCAGTTAGGTTTTACTTAACCATAAAAACTCATTAGACCTCCTGGTCTTACATCTTCTTCTCAGAACAGGACAGTGTTCTTAAAAGACATCTCACAAGACATTAGAAGGCCTTCTGCTATTAAGTTATTCTTTGAGAGCAAGACCGTGTACTTTAAGATGCCCCCCAAGACCCGATCGACACATAGAAATTCTTAAACTTTTGGTAGTCCATCAACATGTGTTATGCACCAATTCATACTAACACGTCAGAATAATGAAGGCAAGCAAAGAGACGCTTGATTGACACTTCTTTTACTACAGTTTTATTTCGTCTTTACTCACTTTGCCCGAAAATTGTAACCTTATCCAGTAAGCTTCCACCTCGAGCTTTCTTCTCTTTCTATCACCTTTTATTCCTTCCTTCCACATCATTTTCCGACACCGTACCTGCCAGACTATCCCTCTCCCCAGTCATGTCTCTCCAACACTCGACCCTCTCCATCCAAACACTACAGACAGGTTCAGGACAACATTATGGTGACCCGACATTATCGTAACCCAGTCCGCTCCTTGCCCTGTAGCCCTTCTGCCGACCCCTGGGCGTGTTATGTTGTCTGTCACGTGCTTCTCTGCCCTTGACCCTGGCCTTATTACAACCACATACTATTCTTCGACTCTTAGAACGCGTTTGTTATCAGGTAGAAAGGTGATCTTCACTAGTCACCATAGCCTGGTTACCAGACCTATTTTAGCTCCCGGAACTATATCCTTTCCTGTAGTCTCGGGAGCTAAAATTGGTCTCGTAACCAGACTAGATCTTTTGGTGCCAAAGTCGTAACCAACCTTGTGGTCTTGCAAGTGTCTCACAAAGTTCATATGTTTTGTTAGTGCTGTGGCAATGTCTAGAGAGGTGGCTATTGAAAATGGGAGCAGGCTTTCGCTAAATAAGACAGTATCCAAGCCCAGGCTATGCCTAAAACACATGTTTAAAGAATCAAGCCAAGTTGCTCTTTCTAGTAAAAACTAAAGATCCCATAGCCGAGGGATGCTTTCTACTAACATCTCTGAATTGTATAATTCGAGAAACGGGTCCAGAGTAGTGTACAATCCTGATTGGCAGGTTATCTTATAAAATTCAGACCTTACGTTTTAGTTTTTATGTCGTGTATGCCTCGATTTCAAAGGTATTCCAAAGTTTCGGCGAGATCGCGATTTATTGACGGGAATTTATGGCAGTTGGCTCACCCTGGCCGGCGCAGGGGCTGCCGGGATTCGTCACGGCCTGGCTGTAGTGAGATCGTCTTACAACCCGGGCAGAGTTCGGGTCGGAGTCGGGAGGGGCTTGTGGGCACATTGCCGACACGGGCGTACCCCACATCTACGTATTGTCGCGACTCTAAAATAAGATTAAAAGGCCAGATTCTTCTAGAAGTACTCCGTGTTGGATAACCAGTCAGTTTCAGATCGTTTACACAAATACTGACTTACAAAAGTACCTTACTTTCGTTTCGTGATTGAGTTTCGAGCCTTTCTTAGCTTACAAATAAGATCTGTAAAAATGCTGTAAGAATCCCATGCTGAGATAGCAATTTGCTAGGTCATGTACACCGGTACTAAATTAAAACAGCTCTGGAAAGTATACAAAAACATGCCTATCGCAACGGACATGATTCTTAAATCAAAAGGGATACAAAAATACGTCAATCGCAAGAACGTTAAAGAAAGAAGAAAGACATATGTCTAGATAAAGTAGTACAACAAGATAGGGGCAACTTTTGAGCCAAGAACTTGTGAAGTTAAAGCTGATGAAGAAAAGAAAGGATGACAAAAGAGACGGAACCAAAAGATGTCAGGACATTTTTCCAGAATGCCGTGAACTTCTCGGACAGAAAAAAAACGGATGAGACCTTTCGGAGAGAGGGGGACAGAGAGATAACCCGGGCGTGTCTTTTGCGGGCGAACTTTTATTTTCTCCACCGTAACCCAAATGTTGGCATTCGGCTGATGGGAGCGCGCGAAACCGCGTTGGACACAGTCACGGTGCCGGGCCCTGACACCGGCACCCCTGCTCCCCGCCGCGGCGCCCCTCCCTGCCTAGCCTCTACCCAGGCTTGGGGAGGCGGCTGGAAAGAGTACAAATCGGCCAAATAGAGAAATAAGCATGCCAAGGGAGTTTGTCCGTTGAGAGAACAGTTCGCCGCACCCCAAGATATAAGATAGAGATTAGTGGACTTCAAAGAAATGGCGACTCCCGACATGCTTGGGGTGCGGCGAACTGTTCTCTCAACGGACAGACTCCCTTGGCATGCTTATTTCTCTATTTGCCCGATTTCGACTCTTTCCAGCTGCCTCCCCAAGCCTGGTAGAGTGCGGCGAACTGTTCTCTCAACGGACAAACTCCCAAGTTTATTTTTCTATTTGGCCGATTTCGACTCTTTCCATCCGCCTCCCCAAGCCTGGTAGAGGCTACTGCCTGCCGCCTCCCCAAGCCTGGTAGAGGCTACTCCCTGCCGGCTCACGGTCAGCCGCTGCGCAAACAACACGCCGCCCAATCCGTCACGCCCGGCCCGGCCCCTATCTCCTTTCTCCACGAGCCAGGATGATTGACAGGTGAGTAGGACGGCTGATGCCCGGCCAGACATCGTGGCGCGGCGGTGGGTCTGTCCGTCCGTCTCGCCCGGCCCGTCACCTGAAGGGCGGGAAGTCAGGTTCCGCGGGTCAGGTGTCGTCTGCAACCACGTCAATCAAACTGCAGCGAGACTCAAAAGTTACATCTGCACTCTTTGTCATTCTCTGTCAGTCTGTGAGCAGGCAGAAGCTGGAGCAAGCTTTCTACTAGCTTTATAAGGTGGATGCAGTACGTACGCTTTTTCCATTCCCCCTATCCTTACCTACATGTACATCACTCAAAAGTTACATCTGCGCTCTCTGTCATTCTGTGACCAGGCCCCCTGTCTGTTCTGAGTTTTCTAGCTTCTCTAGCTTTATCTGGTGTATCCTAATGAAAGTATCATTTATCTCTTGTAAAATACATCCTATCTTTCAGTATTTCTTTCTTCATTCTTTACTTCAGGTTGAAAAACTCATTATTTATGCTCAGGTCTTTCCATTTCTACTGAAAGTTAGATTTGCACTTTCTGTGACATGTGAGTTTTGAGTTTGCTACTAGCTTTATCATACTCGATGTTAGTATTATATATAAGGTATACCAAATACTTCAAACGCGTATCTGGTGGATGACGTACATGGGGTACTTACCTTTAATACTAGAAAGTGTCGTCTAGCTCTTGTAGAATATATGTCCTTTTTTCAGAACTTGAGCTCTTTCATTTCACATACTTTATTTACAACACTTAAAAGTTACATCTTCACTCTGTAACCAGTCAGACACGCTCACGTGCACCCCCACTCATTTAGTAACACTTTCTCTCACTCTCTCACTCTATCTTTCACTCACTCAATCACTGTCTCACTGTCTGACCTACTCTCCTACCCAACTACCTGTTCTGTCATTTGATAGGCATCTTAATGTACTCTCCAAGCAGAGGTTTAGGCTACAGCGTATTTTTGACGTGTTTTATGCATTTTATGAGGATTTCGTTTTTGTTCTGGTCTATTTTTTAAGCCAACCGAACTTCGAGTGGCAAAATACTAACTGCCTGGAGAATTATACAACCTGGCCAATTTGATACTGTCTTGCAAAAAAGATCTGTTTGTAGATTAATCTTAATGATAACAAATTTGCTGTGCTGACAGTTTTATTTAAAGATCCTTTCATTATTCAGGGTTGTCCAGAAAAACGACAATTAATGGTCCTCTTCCTCAGCTTTTGGAACAAGAAATTGGACTTTAATAGCGGACTAGACATTTCTTAACAGAAAATCTTAATGTGGGGTAATAATTCTCCCATTTCTGCGCTAATCTCCCCTAGGCATCATTAGTTCGTGTCCTGCGTTATCTTTAGTCCGTCTTTTAAACCCCAACACGCGGAAATAAAGCCCATTTCCTGCTGCCTGTTTTTTTTTTTTTTCTAACCGTAGATAGAATCCAGTGTTAGTTTATGATCCGCCTCAGCGACTAGCGAGACAGTGACTTCTGAAAGTATGATATACTCCTTTCACACTGGGTCTAGGCTAGCCTTGTTACCAAACCTATTACAGCTCCCGAGTCCTACATCATCTCCACAAATAGGCTGTAGGACTCGGGAGCTATAATAGGTTTGGTAAACAGGCTAGGTGTAGGCGAGCAAAAATTTGACAGGTCGCTCGATTAATTTATACCCTTATTTCTATGCCCAACTTCTTTTCATTTGCTCGGTATATTTGTTTCAGACCTTCGTAGTTCAGAGTTTACACGTCTTCTGTTTTTTTTTTCATCTACGTTTTCCCCAAACGCCTCGCCCAACACCTACCAGCGAACCTCCATACATCTACTTGGAGCTGACAACCACGGTGCAACCAGGCCTACATTACGCATGCGCGGCTTCCAGGCTCCCCTCTTCCCCCCGGCACTCGGCTCGGCTCAGGCCGGCTCCGGGCTCGGCTGAGTGGAAACGTTTAATAACCGTTTTCGGCTACATTAGCGGCGGGAGAAACAATACCCGTCCCGTCGGACCGCATTAGCGCCCGGGTGAGCGGGTACAGGCAGGCGGTGTCGGGTGCAGGGAGGGAGTAGCGTTTCTGCCAAATCGTACTGAATAAATAGTCTCTACCAGGCTTCAGGAGATGGCTGAAAGAGTAGAAATTGGCCAAATAGAGAGATAACATGCCTAGGGAGTTGGTCCGCTAGAGAGTACATTTTGGCGCACGCGAGGCTACTGAATACTAGTAAATGGGTATCAGAATAGAACGTTCCCGATCGAACACGTCGAACATGTTCTATTTCGAACACCCCCGTCAAAATCAGCGTTTGAAGGCGTTCGAAATAGAACAGGGGGTTCGACGCGTTCGATCAAAACGTTCTACACGCCAAGACGTCTCGCGATGGTTTTCAAGAGGAAATATATTTTATTCAGGACAGCAAATTACTAAAAGAATTGACGAAACAATGAGATGATTACAATGATACTCAATTGTATTCTACGTTCTTATATCTTATGTATACATTGCTGTCGTGCTTCGAGAAACACTACAGAGATGGTAATATGAATTCTAATACGAATCAAAATGCACGACAGTTGTGTACACTGTAATGTTCCGACACCACCGCTCCCTCATTCTTCCATCCACCCATCCGAGAAGAAAACTCCAAAACGAGACCCTGAGGTCCCACCCCGGTGTTCCCGGCTGACGCACGGGGTAGCGTAACTGCGATACTGTATTCAGCGCGGCTAATGTCCCCTGAAACATTTATTAAATGCTTCCCCCCTTTTGATGTGATAATAGATCAGGGAGCGGCGCAGGGAGCGCCTCCGCCGCATGCAGAATCCGCCGAGAGGTGGGAGGGGGGCACGCTCAGGCCATGTGCCACGGTCCTGCCGACACACAGGACCGCTAGTGCTTACTAATGGTGTCCTTATACACTGGTCCATGCATACTGGAGACGTTCTAAGCTACTGTGTAGTACATATAAGTGCATTGAGGTTACGAAGACTCAAAGTGTGACAGAACGTGTCGTCCTGTTGGTGTACTACATTGGTACTGTTAATGGCACAATAATATTATCTACTAGTGTCAACAGACTATACCCCTAGTGCTTACTAATGTGATCCATGCATACGGAAGACGCTTTAAGCTATATAACGTTACAACTAGGCTACGAAGACTCAAAGTGTGACAGAACGTGCCGTCCTGTTGGTGTACCACATTGGTGCTGTCCTTGGTACTACTGGTACAATCATATCATCTACTAGTGCCTACAGACTGTATCGTTGGTGCGTATTAATATTGTCCTTCTACCACTAGTCCTTGCATACTAAGGGCAGGCAAGCTAATGTTACAAATATGAGCTGTGGGTTTGTGTGTCTGTTTGTCCGGACTGAGTAGGTTGGCAGTTTAAACATGTGGGTTGGGAAGATTGACAGGCAGAATGACAAGAGGTTAGAGGTCTTAGAATTTGGACGTAGGCCCACAGCACAAATTACTAGAAGTTAACGTGGGGGAATTTAGGAAACCGAGAATTGTGTTGTGATGTGTCTACGAGCTCTTATACGTGTACGTTGGTGATGATCATTAGTATGACAGGCACAGTTTGTATCATCCTCCCATCGTGGCTAAGATCATGAATGAAGTTATTGATTCCCGCCGCAGTCCCCCTGTCGTCGCCGGTCCATTGACATTGTCGTGAGAGGCAGACAAACGGCGTGTTACCTGCGCGAGCCGTCAACCCGCCCGGAATATATGTGGTGGTACCGGCTAATGATGGCATCAAGATCTATACCACAATTTAGACTTGTACCGGCCGGTAGAAGGAACAGTGGCGGTGTCACGAACACGGTACCGGGACGCGACTGCAATTCAAGGACATCCTTTGCACTAGGCAGCGATCCTTGGGCGACCAGAATATTGGACCCTTGATTTTCTAATAAGAGTGTGATACACAATGCAAAAGTCTGATTTAAAAGTCAACAAAACATACTAAACAACACTGAACCCTTGACTTTATAATAGGGGTATGATGCACAGTGCAAAAGCCTAATTTAAAAGTCACCAAACCAATCAAACAACACGTAAAGAAAACCTTCGTTATCTCTGAACTTCGGTGAGTGACCTGTCAAATTTCTGGTCGCTCAGCAGTCGCCCAGTGGTCGCAGACTCCAGTGAAGAAGGAAGAGGCGACGCGACTGCAATCCTTAAGTGACTTTATAGTGTCTCGGACACGAGTTGTTAGCGATGGGGTCTTTTAAGGTTGAACTCAGAAACGTGGAGAGGAGGGGGACATCTTTCAGCTCAGGTTCTTTACTCAAGCTGATTGAAAGACTGGAAGGGGGGCTAAGAAGGGAGTTCAGTAAAGCAGTAACTACTAAAGTAATACAAAAAGCAGTTACTCAAGCAACTGGATATGATTTTGGAATATGATTTTTCACTTCATTTGCATACCAATCAATTGTTTGTGCTTATAAACCTGCATTTCTCCTCTGGTCTCCCAGTCACTGACGAAAGCTAGTGGATACTAGCTGAAACGTCTGACCGTTTCCACAACCATAACCAGTTGCTTGAGTAACTGCTTTTTGGCGTATCGTATTACCTGGATGTCTAACCTTCATCGACGTACTAAAGTAAAAAAAAAAACTGGTCGTAGAGGAATAAAGACGCGAGTAGTTGGTTTTTATCATCATTCAAGGAGGTTTATAAAGATGAAGACTGGGTAAGGAAGTGTTGGTGTATTTAGACATCAGATTGTATCTGGAGCACACAGCAACAGCACATTGAAAAAGGGAAAGTGATAGGAAAATAAAGTGACGAAAAGAATAAACATTAAAAGTTGTCATATGTGAATGTAGAGATGTTTGGAAGCCGTAATATTATACATGTAGTTGTATTCGAATGCGGAAACAATTAAAATAGTGGTGGCACAATGAAGGTTAGTAGTGTTGAACCTATGTTGACGGCACTACTAAGCATAAACAAAAGCACAAATGTACACAAAATAAGCCAGACTAAAAACGAAACGGTTGGAACTTGTGTTATAATATATATGTAGTCATATTCAAATGCGGAGACAATTAAAAACATAGTAGTGGTTAAAGAACTTATGTTGACGACACTACTAAACAAATACAAATCGAAGTACAAATGTACACAAAATAATAGCTTATAACTGAATACGAAACGGTGGGAACTTGTACATGTATTGAGAGTCCTGCCCAAGTTGTATTATGAAGACTGGCTTGGAAGTGTTAGTGTATTTAGACGTCATACCTATCGTTTTCATGTTTTTCCTCTTCTTCCATCAAATGTATAATAAGAGTTGTAGTATTTGGTCTTGTTCTTCCCGACTATTCCGTCCGGTTTTTGAGATTCCTGCCCAGTCCTGAGACTGACCCCGTGACCCGACCGCCGGTACAACCCGCGCCGACCCGAGGTGTGTCCTGATCCCGGCCTTCCCGCGGATTATCGCCCCTAATCCCCGCTCCTGAATTATTCACCGCCTCTTCTGTCAGGACAGCCAGCGCTTTCAGGCCAACAAATGGACCAGAAGAAAGGGAGTGATGTGGAGAAATGCGTCCCCGGATTGAGGGGGGAGGTCTAGGATGAACTTTCCCCGGTGTGCACTGAAGGAAAAGTTGTGTACGCCAAAAAGCAGTCGTTACTCAAGCAACTGGATGTGATTTTAGAAACGGTCAGACTTTTCAGCTAGTATCCACTAGCTTTCGTCAGTGACTGGGAGACCAGAGGATAAATGCAGGTTTAAAATCATATCCAGTTGCTTGAGTAACTGCTTTTTGGCGTATCGTATTACCTGGATGTCTAAGTGTGTAGATTCTGCCCTGACTCTCTCGAACGGCTCTGATGTGGTGTAGTGAGTCTGTAGACACGTTGTTCGGAGATTAGTGATGTTATCTTGGGTTTCTGATTGGTTTGGCTGAACTTATAGCCAACAGTGTACAACCGGCCAGGGCGTTTAAGGTCAATGTTACTACATGGTTATAATTACATGTATATAGCTAGTCAGACATCTAATTCACGTTACTTAATATTTGGTTCACTCTCACTCACTCACTCATACATGTCATGCATTCTTCGTTTTTCTTTCCGATCTCTTTCTCTCTTTTTCTCTTTTCCTTCCCTCCTTTGTCTCTGTCTCTCTCCCTGTGTGTGTGTGTGTGTGTGTCCGTCTGTCTGTACGTGTGTGTGTGCTTGTGTGTATGTGTGTGTGTGTTTGTGTGTGTGTGTGCTTTTTGTGTGTGTGTATGTGTGTGTGTGTGTGTGTGTGTGTGTGTGTGTGTGTATGTATGTATGTATGTGTGCGTGTGTCTGTCTGTCTGTCTGTGCCCCAGACGCATTTCGTCCTCAGCCTTCCCGCCAAGCCCATCCACACAAAGCGCCGTCGTTTCGCTGCCAGCACGCGCACAGCGGTCTGCCCGAACATCCACGGCCATGTAGTATTTAACGCTCTTTACGTTATGATCCGTTCGGAGGGAAGCCGTCGGTCTCAGCCTATGCATTGCAGATGAGGATCTGTGGTCCCAGGTGGGGCTTCGGCAGCCGGGATGCGGAATAACCACTCTCGCCTCCGCCACGTGGGCATCTTCTCTCTAACAATCTCCAACATGCAGACTCTTGTCAACATCCGTGCGATGGAAATTTACAGCAAATTCCTGCCATTTTTGCAGTCAGTAAATGACTCTGGTTGAGTTTCCTTCATCGTCGCTTCTCTCTAACAATCTCCACCATGCAGGCTCTTGTCAACATCCGTGGGATGAAAATTTCATTTGATTTATTCGTATTTGATTTATACGCAACAATCATAAAAACAAATTTCATGAAACATAAACAACCAAAAAAATTAACTTGCAGGGTGAAGGAAAAAGCCAGGGTGGATTGTGTGTTTTTAAGAAAAACAAAATGGTCGAAATTGACAAATTATGCACATAATGGCTTTCAAGAGTAGCTAGCTGACTTAAGTTTCACAAACACGACACTGTCGTAGCAAATATCCAAATTTCTGGTATGTTTGCAGCTATTAAATGGATCTGGTTGAGTTTTATTCATCGTTGCCTCTCGTGAAGGCGAAGGACGAATAGTTTACATCTTGACAAATAACTGTGTTAAATGTTATTGCTATAGAAGGCACGTGTTCATGGCAGAGCATTGAGCATACTTGCTATATTCAAATCTCTCTGTCAAAACCAGATTGCTGCCTTGACACTCCGATGCAACATATCTTGGGCACATTGCCATGCACGACTGTTAGTCCTGTATATTACGTTAGAACGACAAAAATATATCGGCCAACAATTGCTTTCAATCTTTACCAACATTGTTGACGCTGTGTCTTGATGCGAAGCAGTTGGAACTAGTCTGATGTTTTCATTGTAAACAGGCGGATTTCGTGGATTTTTTAATGATTGACTGATAGGAGCTTAATCGTTTTTTAATTCCCAGAATCCCTGGCGCTGTTGCGTCATCCCCGCTATGGGAGTCGCTGGCGGCCATCTTGGATTACTGACTCTATATCTGTGATCTGTCCCCAAGTCAACATTTAGCAGTGTCTTTTGTTGTAGCGATTTATAATTCTTGGCCATAACGAAATGCGTCTACACACCTCAGGGCTGCTATGTATTGTATTATCGTGAGGTACTTGTGTGAATGTCGTTAAACACAAGTGTGCGCGAATAACATGCGTTTTACAAAATATCACTTGTGACAAGCATGGTTTTACACGTGCACGAAGTTGGCCACTTTTTTTACTTTTGTCATATATCGTATAAAATCATTTTTTTCAAGTGCTCCCGCCTAGAAAATAAAGTAAAAAGTAATGTTAAGAGATTATTCAATTACTAGTATGCTCCAGAAATGACATATACTATTAATATTTTCCTGTCCGGAAGTAAAAGCTTTTATATATGCAATATTCCTTTCTTCCATTGCAGAAAACAGTTCATAACAACAAACTTTTTCCCCGAATAGAAAGTGTTTTATCTGGAACAGAAGCCGATTACATCCGAGCCGTTTCCACATCCCCAGCTCCAGCCGTGCGTAACCGCGCCTACATTCCACATTCATTTCTACTCTTGTGGTAAACAGTTCCTCACAACAAACTTTTCCAAGAATTTCTAAGTAGAAAAGAAAGTGTTTTTATCTGGAACAGAAGCCGATTATATCCAAGCCGTTTCCAACATCCCCAGCTCCAGCCGTGCGTAACTGGCGCGCGTATCCAGCCCGGGAGCTATTCCCCTCGGCTCCTGCCGCCGGCTCGGAACGCTCATGTTCTATTAAATGCTTCTGGATGCTGGGAGGCCCCAGCGTATGCATTACAAATGACTCTGACGCCTCGCGCCAGCCGAGATCGATATCCCCGTCGCCGGCGGATCGCTCTGGACTCGGACCCCGAGATTACTGATGTAATGGGAATCGATCGTCCTGCCCAGCAACGAAAACGATCTCCCGCCAAAAATAAAAAAAAGTCGTCCGACTTTAGTTGTTTTATCGACTGGCAGGAGAATTTGTGTCAACCTCCTATCAGGTTTCTGAAGTGAAGAAAAAAATGGATTTTTGGAATACTTTCTGTGAGAATTTGCGAAATGATCGTCCTGCCCAGCAACGAAAACGATCTCCCGCCAAAAATAAAAAAAACGTCGTTCGACTTTAGTTGTTTTTTCGGCTGGCAGGAGAATTTGTGTCAACTTTCTGTCAGGTTTCTGAAACGAAGGAGAAATTGGATTTTCGGGATACTTTCTATGAGAATTTGCGAAACGATCGTCCTGTCCAGCAACGAAAACGATCTCCCGCCAAAAATTGAAAAAAAAATGTAAAAAGTCGTTTTTTTTCAGTTGGCGGGAAAATTTGTGCCAACTTTCTGTCATGTTACGTATAGGAAGACGCTATTGGGTTTCAATTTCTTTAAGAATTTGTGAACAGATCATCTTGCCTAGCAACGAAAACGATATCCCGCCATTTTTAAGTCACCTGGCAGTTTATGAAGTTCCCGCCAAAAAGGAAAAGTCGTCTGACTTAGTTGTTCTATCGCTTGACTCGAAGAACTTGTGTCAACTTTTCGTTATGTTATTGGAGTGAAGAAGAAATGCCTTTTTCTTTTGTAGAGAATATATGAACTTCGACTTCGACTGAGTTGTATGGCGAGGGAATGCCTGAATTAGTTTTTTCTTCGTTTACAATTTGGCGCGCGAAATTATATCGCTTTCTAATTTTTATCATCAAAACAGTCGTTTTACATAAGTTGACAGCAGTATGTACATGCTTGTTACGTCACAGCCATATATGGAATCTAGAAATCAAAATCTTTCCCTGGAGAAAATAACTTGGCGGAAGAGATGCAGATTTATGGTTTCCATGGCAATCTGCACGAGATGTCGTCTGATTTACCTCAGCGCGTTCGTTCTTCCTCCCTCCCTCTAGATCGTCTGACAGGCTTTCAACACGTCGCACACTAAAGGGGTGGTGACGCAAAATTCTGTTTCTGTCGCGCTCGTATCCCGACTTTGTTCCCTGGGAATCGATCCCAGGACTCCTGGTATCCCTCGCCCGCCTACATCGA
The DNA here is from genome assembly GCF_001625305.1 of Branchiostoma belcheri. NCBI lineage: Eukaryota > Metazoa > Chordata > Leptocardii > Amphioxiformes > Branchiostomatidae > Branchiostoma > Branchiostoma belcheri. The sequence continues at coordinate 351,942 of NW_017803854.1, read as the reverse complement.
AGCTTGACCCCGGGTCCCGCGAGAGCGCCGTCGGCGCGGCGCTGGAATATCAAGAAGGGAGGGCCGAGACGGGCCCGGAATGGGAATGAGCAGGAGAGGTCTCCCGGGTCCCCTTCCCCTCGCCCCTAATCACTCTAGGACTGGATAGGGCATCCATTCTGTGATAGACCACGGCTTGATAAATGAACTACCGGCCGGCCCGCTAATGCCCGGGCTGCCGAGCTGTAGATCTTACCCAGAGTTAGGGGCCGGGAGAGAGAGACTGAGAGCGCCGTCGCAAAAAGGCACTATCGCATCCAGTACTGTACTTCTCTATGCCAGAATTGGTTAGCGTTAGGATCAGGCACGGTTTTGGATTGTTTCTGCGTATCCAAGAAGGTAGATTTGCTCCAAATGCACTGTTCTGGATACGCGTGGACTATGCAGAACCGTGTCTGACCTTGGTTCTCGATCAAGCGCGGTTCTGGATACGCGCTTTCGACGGACTCTTGCTCTGTGTGTGTGCCGCGCGTGTTTGTGTTTGTGTGTGTGTGTGTGTGTGTGTGTGTGTGTGAGTTTGCGCGTGTGTGTGTGTGTGTGTGTGTGTGTGTGTGTGTGTGTGTGTGTGTGTCGTCCTCCCCTCCTCCTCCCCTCCCTCCCTCCTCTCCTCCCTTTCTCTCTCTCCCTTTTCTCTCTCTCTCTCTCCCTCTCTCTCTCCCTCTCTCTCTCTCAGTCTCCCCGTGTTCGGAATGCTTCTATCGCTCCGTACATGTCACGTCGCCGCACGCATGCGTGTCCGGTGGAATCGTTGCCCGCGCCCGTGCGGAATGTGCCGCCAGTTTTTATAATCGGTTCTGAGTGTTTTTAGAGCACATTTTAATGATGCGCTCAGGTGGCGGCCCGGTGTCGGTAATGTCGGGATCGGCGGTACATCGCGAGATGTGATCGCAGAGCGGGGACAGTTTTATGTTTATGTCCTCATGTCATCTACGGATGTCTTCTCTCTTTCTTCATTTTCTTCTTTCAGTGAATCTTTGCTTTCCTTTTTGTATAATTTTGTTCATTCGTATCTCGCTGTTGTTCCTAATTCTTTCTATGTGCGCCTATCTTGTTGGGTCTTTTTAGTTATTTTCTTCGTCGATTGTGACAATGCTTCTCAAATATGATCTACCATCCATCGTGCGCTACTATCACTATCTACACCCGCCGATATATATGCGTATATGTTCATATCCCATACTGTAGGATCTTTTGATATAAAGTAGTGGAATGTAGGCTTAGTGCCCAATGTTGTGCACAATATAGAACCAGTGATAGCCTTCGTTGTATATCCGGCATTTTATCACAGCACAGCATTTTATTATGCCAAGCTAATTTATAGTTAAGATACTTGTAGTTTTATTCGTGTATCTTAAGTGTTTTTCATGTTTTTACCTGGATATGGGGCACGGGTTTGAGGTAAACAAATAAACAAACATATCTTCTAGTTCCCCTTCCCTATATAATAAGTAAGTCCAGGACGAGGCATTTTATTGTGCCAAGGTAATTTATAGGTAAGACATACAGGTAGTTTTGTCCGTGTGTTTTTAGCAATTTTACATGCTTTTGCTTGGATGTGGGGCACGACCTTAAGGTAGATAAATAAATAAATAAACAAACACATATCTCCTAGTTTCCCTTCCCTACATGATAAGTAAGTCTACATGATAAGGCAGCCTTGCTCGTCAGCAGCGCCGGGGCCTCCCACTCCGCGTTCCGCACGTCTAAATTAATAGCGGTGCCAGGAATCGGCGTACCGTCAATTTTACGCTAGATTTGCTTTCCGCCGGTGTTCGGCACGGAGCGCGGCGGCGTCTCCGAGATGGTAGCCTCGGTGCCAGGCCGCTTCCAGGGCTCACTAGAGAGGCCAGCTCTTCTGTATCTGTATCTGTATCTGTATCTGTATGGCCGGTATAACCGCCCATCGGCGTAACACACCAGCTTCGCAGGCACTCGGCCCGGCGGCAGCTGGGACATTGCACCGATCGACTTGTTACACCTAACCTTTGAACATCTAACTCTAGACATTGTTTAAAGCTATCTATTGACAATGCCCCTTCGGCTTCAGTGCTAGCATTCCCCTTGAAAATTTTGTTCTACCTCGGATGAGGCGAAATATTCTTGGGGCATTGTTTGTCTCAGCGTGGAGGTCCATGGTCTCAGAGTCTAGGATCTGCCCTGTGTAGGTCCTGGAGCCGAGTTTAGGCCCTGGGAACAGCATGGATTGTAGGCTATACGGAATGGCGGTGTTAGAGTGACGCGAACCGAGCTGTAACAAACGGGCCTGCCCACGCCTCGGAGCCGGGGATTCTTTATTCTCATTTCTACAATCGTCAGTTTGAAGGATCTAGGAAACAGTGTTACGGGAAAAGTCTTGCAAGGAGGGAAGAGTAGACCGTGGGTCTAAATAACTGGGTGTACTTTATTAAAAAAAAATGCAGTGAATTTACATATTTTGAATTGCTACAAATTACATGTGCACTTGTTAAGGTGCTTCATTGTAGAGTTACTTATATACCACAGTTTACTACAGTAAGTAAGGATGAACCTGATTATGTAATATCTCCGACTGGAGACACACTAACTAGCATCGTAAATGTTAGGGAGACAACTGTGTCGTAATAACCGCATAAAAGTATAAATATCTGAACATTTACGGTGATGAGGGTAGTTATACAGACCTGCTTCGTTCCACTATAGCCTATTTTGATGTGAATCTGTGAAGAAGAGGTTTTTGTTTCGATATCTTTCTGTACACTGTCGCACCAAGCAGCCGATCTCGTTACCTCACTACTTCGCTACTTTTTGTATGACGTAACCGATTACGTTGCCATGGTGATTTCCTGCTGAGTGACAGCTTGTCTGGTATTACATCTCAGCTTATCTGACGTCACAGTCAAGATTTAAAATCCAATTCAACTGAGCATGGAATTACTGGTATATGGGGGGGGGGCACTCTGTCTATGGGTCCAGACATATACATTGCGAACCGAGGGCATTTTTAGGGTAGTCGTGTACGTGCCCATCTTGACGGGGTCTCCCCAGAAATTCTTAGGGGAGAGGTGTACGTTCTCTCCCTAATCGGCTGATTCAAAATCAGCAAATTTTCATGAAAGTAGTAAGAGAAAACCCTAAATTTGAACATTTTGGGAGAGGTGCCAGGATTTCAGGGAGAGGGGGAGCACTCTTGCTTCATTGCTTGAGGAGAGCCCTGCAAGATTTTTTAAATAGGAAAATGTTGTCTTAGATCCTTGTCGGCAGTTGGTTCTGCCAAAGTCCTGCTTGAAATTTCTCCCATACCAAAATCGCAACGGTGATTGCGAACGCGCCGTGTATAGCGATGGATTGATTTTGTACAACCATACGGCAGTTTGCTTGTTGTGGTTCTCTTTCTATCCTGGCCTTGTACATACTTAAGTTTAGTTTTCAGTTTATCTATTTCACCAGCAGTCACACTCAGGTACATAACAACCTGTTTTCAGGCAATGCTGGGTTTACAAAGCACGAATAACAGATTATACAATATACCTACCGTCACTACACTGTTCACAGCTTGCTTATTCTTACTCTCCAAGCAGAGGTTTGGGTTTTGGGGTATTTTTAGCGTGTTTTTAGGCTTTTTTATCGGTTTTCTTTTTTTTTTTTGTGCACTGGAATTTTTCTTTCACCCTCCAGTGCAAAACAGAAACTCCGATAAAAAAGCCCCAAAACACACTAAAAATACCCCAAAACCCAAACCTCTGCTTGGAGAGTAGCTTATTCTGACCAGGCCATATTCCCGGCGCGAGTTTTACACGCCGCGGATTTCTTTTATTCCCGAGCCGGTTTTTCTCTGCCCGGTGTTTTGTGTTCCTTTGTAAAGCGGGCGCGAAGTTTGACGACCTGCATGCGCCGCCTCCATAACGACGTTTTTATGCATCGTTCGTTCCTTTAGTGTCGGCCGGACGGGGAGTCAGTAAAGTCGTCCTGATGTGCAGTTGGGGGGATATAAAATCATAGCGCGCTGCTCTCCCGGTCACACCGCCACAAATTATAGTCTACAGCTTTCTTTATAAGTCCCCGACATCAAGAGTTACGTCGTTATTGAAACATGATTTAGAGGAACTCGTCTTAGATCTCATAACTTCTGACATAATCTTCTTCTGTCGTTATTTGTAGATACTAAAAACGAAGCTCATGATGTGAATATATTCTGTCAAAAATGACAGATGTTTTACTCATTAACACGTACACGCGTACTTATATGATGTCTGGCGCTAACCTTAAGTTAACGAGAACTCGCAAGGTAAATCTTGTATTCAGACTTAAACTTGATCACGCCATGAAAATGACCCATAACCCCAAAACACGGACTTACTCTACAGTCGTATGGTAAAGTTAATCCATAGGAAATGTTTTAGGACGCTTCTCCGTTGTTTACATGCGTACACGAGGCTATATGTATGTGATTTGGTGTGTTCAGGAAAACCTTTATGTACGGGATGACACTTCTTAATCTGCGTATCAAAACTAAAGTATAACTGGTTTGGATCATTCGAGTTGTCTTCTGACTTCAGTCTGTAGATAATGACTGAAAATGCACCATAGTCTATATTGACGCTAAAAATAAGTTTAGGTATTAGGTTAGGTTTAGGTTACTGCTCGACGTGTAGTAACGGCATAAGTCCAGTCCGCTAAAGCCTTTTTTATTAGAAATAAATACAGGTTCTAGCCACTTTCTAACAAAAACTCAAATTCCATACTATACCACATCGTGTACTTTTAGAAGACCCACACTGGCACACAATTCCTTCTTGAGGCTAGAATAGCTTTTTTGATATGCAGTATTAAGTTCAGCACCAGCACTTCTGAAGATAATCATAAAAGAAAAATGACCTAAAACCGCCTTACTGCTTTCCTGCTGCCGTGTGTATCGATTTCCGCCCGGCGCGGCCCCCGACCCGGGATATAAAGTTTTATCGCCCGAGCGCCCATTCTGCAAATCACCGCCACCTACCAAAGGTCGGCCGTGCCATACGCGCAGGCACAGGCGGGGACGCTCCCTGATGGGCGCTATAGCGGGCTGGACTATGTCAGTTTGCTGTTTCATAGATATATAGATATAGTTTTTTTATGGAGTAACACAGAAACCTACAGGACACAGTGGTGGGCAACTCTAGCAGGTTTGTAATCTTAGTCCCTCCACTGAGAATAGAGGGTACATACAATGTTGGTGTGTTACGCTGAAAGGCGGTTATACCGGCTATACAGATACAGAATGGTAAATAATAATACCTAAATAATAATACCTAATCAACAAAGTATAATACACAATAAAACAACAGAGTACAAAACAGGATAATAGTTTCGAATTCTGCATATCAAATTGTCCTTGGAAATGCTTTCTAAAGGTTTAGCGAACTCTACCAAAGGTCGGCCGTGCCATACGCGCCGGCACAGGCGGGGACGCTCCCTGGTGGGCGCTCAGGTGGGCTGGACTAACTACATTTCCTGTTTCTTGTTCTTTTTTTTTTTCAACATGCAAAAAATACAATACATAGTGGTGACGCACTCAAGCAATATGCTTATATTCACGTCACCACTAGACATAAAATAAAAATTGCATCACAAAACATGGTTATCGTCCAGGTAACAAGAGAGCAGAGTTTAGCTATTGAGATAAAGATTCCTGTTTTGGGGATAATAGTTGTGAATTCTGCATATCAAAAACACAGTTATAGCCTTTAATGTTGTCCACAGAAACACTTTTTAAAGGCTTTGCGAACTCTAGATATGTTGTAATGTATCTAGTCTACAGACAAAATTGCAGTCAGTTTCAGCTCAAGTAGGCTGGCTTATCTACATTTCCTGTTTCTGGGATCATAGGTCTGAATTCTGTATATCAAAAACACAGTTTTAGCCTTTAATGTTGTCTAGAGTAACGCTTTTTTAAAAGGCTTTGGGAACGTATGTTTTACTATATCAATTCAACAGACCAAAAACGAAGTTTCAGACTTAAATTCTGTCGATCAGCCGTCCTCAAAAAGGTATAGCGGACATCAATTTTATTCGTATCTTTCAATTCTACAGACAATTAAGAAACTTAAACTTAGGTTAAGCCTTAAATATTGTCCAGAAGTTTCTTTGATTTGAAAAAGTATCATCTTGTTATGACAAGAAGTTGGTTTACCATATGACTAAGGCGATTGACAGGACGGTCATACTCCTGTCAGTAGTGCAAATTTTTTACACTATTGACAGGCATATGATCCTGTCAATAGCCATCACTTCCCATATAAACTTAGCAACAGAGTTGTTTCTCCAAGACTACTGATGACGTCGTAGCGCCACGGTTGTCTGGAGCCCAGCGACCGTGGTGCAGAATCTTTAACACTAAACTCTTCATGGCCGGTTTTAGAACCGAGCCTGTGCGGCTTACTTCCGGACCGTCGCACACCGTTACACGAGATTTTACGTCATGTCGTAAAACGGGACGTTGGTGCTGAATTACGGCAGCTCGGCTAAAGGAAGGAAAAACTGTCGTAAAGGAAGCATCAGTTGGAAATGGCGGCTGAGTCGCGCTGGTGGAAGCGGTAGTAGCTTACCGTTAGTCCATGCGTCACCCACCATCAAATGGACATAAAACAACGTAAATATTTCTGCCGGCCTGTCGGAGCGGCTATCTTTGAGAGGGAAAGAACCGAAAGTGGCAGGCCCATTCAGGGGCAAAATGAGAGGGAACTCCGCGGAGGGTCGTTTAGACCGTGATGATAGCCTATCTCCGCGGAGTGGATGGCTATAGCCCCCGAGTGAATGGCCTTATTTGCGTGGGCATATGGAAAACGCGACGAGGCTCATTCCTACACATATCTACCCTGCTCCAGTTCTTATCCTTATATTTTCCCTACGTAGAAATCAAGAACCACACAGGGAATAGAATCAGCATCACCAAAACTCACGTACAGTACTACTGAGGGTAGGTTTAAATCCAGCCCAATGTACACTCCGTGCCCGTACCGAAGTACGTGTGTTGTGGAAAACCCGCGCTGCCGCACGAACGCACGTTCTCGGCGTGAGAAACGGCGGAACAGACGGTCGTTTGACGACGTTCGGAGGTGTTGTTATCGTCTGGAGGGTGTAAAAGTCGTCTGGTTGTTTCTGGAGAGAGATATTGCTCTGGTAAACGGATTACAGCTATGTCTGCTGCGATGCCGCATGTTGATAATTAACAATGCCCATCTCAACATGTGTATTCTACATCAGTAACAGACGAGAAGTCAAACCTATTACTAGGAAGTTTTAGAACTCGTGTTTTAGATCAGTATTACAAGTCCCGATAATATATGTACTTTCAAACTACTACTGTTTTTCTTATTTGTATGCCAGTACGTAGTCCGATAGGGCAAGGAAGAACATTATTCATCTACCTAAATATACATCTATCTACATGTATCTATATTTCTTAATAACATTCTAATTGATTGGTTATCTATATCTATATAATTGAATATTTAAGACCTCCATATTATCTATTTCCAGCATCGTTTGCCTTTGGTTAAGAAGTTGATGAAAATCAAAACTTTAGAATTAATGCGTATTGGCACGACATTTAAGGGGGACATTTCAGCTGGTCAAGCCGTATAAAAAGGTAGCCGTCAAAGTAGTAGCGATCTACTATTTATCGTTAGGTAGAAGTCTTAAGAAAAGGATACCTAACTCTGGGATTGGTCTCGAAGATACAGTCGTCAATAATTCCGTTCTTGTATTGTCCCCCAAACCGCATTTTTTAAAGATTTTAAGCTGGATATTAGATGAACAGGAATAGAGCGCTGTCCTTGGTGCTGAAACGCTGGTTATTGGGTATAGTCTGGCCTCCATTGGATTTACATATGAAACGTTGTTTAGTGAAAGGTGGGGAACATCGATAGACAATTCTCGTTTGTACTTCTTATATTTCTAGGTTTTTAATCAAGCTTTTCCGAGACAATATGGCATAGCAGATACATAGCCAACCTTGCTTGCGACAAGGGGAAGTGGAGGGCTCTTGCGGTCATCTGCGTTGTAGCCGACCGATTATATGGATGGCATGCAAACAAACAAGCAAGCAAATAAACTAAGCAAAGTGAAGGGTGGAATTTTAAAAAAGCCTGAAAGATCAGCTCAAGTTGATATAAAAATGGATGACTAATAAGCAACTTATTATGCTAAATTTTGTCTGCATTTCAACGTGTACAGCATGGCCAGGCAAGTATACGTAGCCCATGCCCACCGCTGCGCAGGTTTCCATAATGACTTACTGCCTCCGTTTTCCCGCGTGTCGTTGGCGGGCCGCTATCTCCGTGCCCCGCGGCGGCGGTTAGACCGGGCCCCGATAACGGATCCGAGTCGACCCGGTGGTACAGGCGGGGTAATTGGGACGGAATAAGATGTCACGCCAAGGGGGGGGGGGTCAGGGTTGAAAGCAAAATGATTGGAACTCGCTGTCAAAAGTAAAGTAGGGGCATCATCATTAGATAGCTTTAAACAGTGTTTAGAGTTAGATGTTCAAGGGTTAGGTGTAACAAGTCGATCGGTGTAATATAGCCAGTTGCCGCCGTGCCTCGTGCCTGATGAGACACCGAAGGGCGGTTATACCGGCTGTACAGATGCAGATATATAGAAAAGGCTAGTAATAAGACCCTGAAAACACCGCACAACTTGAAACATACAAGTTAACGGGACGAGCCAAACGCCTTTAATAGAATGTATATCAGTGCCGTACAGGTACGAACTACGAGCGTACCACATCGGCAGAACTATTTATCACGTGATATCAAACACAGCAACCCAAAATCGAAGTAACAAACTTTTCAGGAGTGACACATAATCTTTTATTTGCGTTCCCGGCTCACAAACAAAGCCACCCATCATACATTCCCCTCGCCGATAGTGTGTGCGATCACTCATGTACCGATATGTTTCTCCAGACGACTGTATGGGTGAGATATATGTTACCTGTGTGAATTTACAATCAATCTTACATCCGCGTATTCGTATCTTTATATTGATTTAGCGCGGGAGACTTACCGAACAGCAGGCACTGACAAGTTGCTCTTTGATATCATAATTTTGACAAATTAACCTCGTGTAGAGATATTTCATGATTAGAGTTTGTCGGGTTGGCGTGTGCTCAGAGCCTGGGAAATGTTGAGGGGTTATTCCAGAAATACCCGGTGGGAAGAAGTGAGGGAAATAGTTTATCAGACTTTTTCACATCAATCTATTATAGTTACATAATCAAATCGTGTCTTCCCGTATATCCTTTGTTTCTATCTCTTTTTACTGTATCTGTGAACCAAATTATAGAACTTCTATGCCATGCCAATAGTTTATGACAAATGTTTAATTACTTCTACATTCCTCTGGCTTCCTCCTTCTAATACAGGCAAACACATAAACATTCTTGTTTCAAGTGTACTCGTTATACGTAATACAAGTTACACCTCAGTACACAGTTTATGCTTTTTTTCCTTCCCCCTTCTGAAATAAAGAACTCCCAAAGAGCCCATGATATAGTGTAATTCCCCAAACAAACATAGTTTTCATGTCCTGAGTGTACTCATTAGATTCATTTATTCATACATTTGTGCAGTGCTACCCTAACCAGGCTTGTGCCATAAAAAATAAGCCCCCGCACAGTCCACAGCAGGTTCACAAGTTTTTTTATCCATCCCCCAAATGTAAAAGTCCCATGATAAAGCGTCATTCCACAAAAGCGCGGATGATGATGGACCGCCCCGCTCCTGCGAGGCCGCGGCAGCATGCAGGCCGCGTGGCCGCCCATCCGTCAGCGGCCCTCCCCTGCCCCGGGGCGACTCCCCGGGAAGACCCGGTCGTTATTGATCACTTACCGTATGCTGCCGGGTGCAGTTAGCGATCAACTACATGTAATCCGCGCGGCTGGGCCGGGACCCGCACATGCTGATGAGGCCAATAGAACATTCCCAGTCAAACACGCCGAACTCCCTGTTCTATTTCGAACACGTCGAACCATTTCGAACACGTCGAACACCCTGTTCTATTTCGAACACGTCGAACCCCCATTTCTATTTCGAACACGTCGAGTCCCGTGTTCTATCTCGAACTCGTCGAACTCCATGTTCTATTTTGAACACCTTCGTTCGAAATAGAACACGGGACTCGACGTGTTCGACTGGAAATACGTCCAGAACTAAGACACCAAACTAGAACGTTGCCAGAAGGTAAATATAGGGTTTCGAATGGCATTGTGCCTTTTACAATGCGAGGTAATGGCAAAGATAGGAGAGCCAGATATTCATCTGCTAAATCGTCGTGACCAAGTAGTGAGAAGCCATTACAACAAAGGCTGAAACACTGACGTATATCTATTACAATTCAAAATCGTGTCAGAAACTTTGCGAGTTACTTCTTGAAAAGTCAAACAGGCAGAAGCAAATCCAATCTTCAGACGAGGTTTAGAAACATCCTATTGTCTGGGCAGCCTACAGCCATAGCCTATTTAGCCAACTTAAAAAGAGACTCTCTTAAGGTTTACATATTAACCTTCTTATGATAAACTAAGAAGTCTTTATCAGAAAGACCTCCGAGTTATCCCCAGCAGCAGCGCAGAGGCGGATGCGATCGGCAGTAGATGAGCGATCTGTCAGCTGGTTTGAAAAGCGGGTATCATCCATCCCGATCAATGGTTCCCATCCATCCATCACAGCCCCCCCCCCCCCTCCTGCCGCCGGCCGCAGCCCGGGAAAGGCCACAGTCTATCGATCCTGCTGTTTGTAGGGCGATGGACCAGCCTGATCCCTGCCGAGGTAATAAATTGAATCGGCCCAGTCGATATACTAGTACACCCCCCCCCTCTCTCTGACAACTGAAACACGAAAGGAAACCACAGAAAAAGTATTTCATCCACACACAAGTCTTTATTGGATGGCGTTTCGGTCTATCCGCGAACACGCGGAGTGGGGTATTATTTAGCGCCGTGTAGGGGACGTCGGAAATGTCGTGTTCCACCGTCATCTACAACCGGCGTGATGGAGAGGTTCCGACGGGCGCTCTGAAAGGACTCCCGGGAGAGTCAGATCCATCTCCCGGCCGCTGACGGCCCGCGGATCGAACCGGGAGGGTCTCAGGAGGAAATGGCGGCTCCCGCGAGACATCGGTCTTTAATATTCCCTGACGTCCCTAAGCTTTAATGAAATCATAGTCGATACAACGAGTCCAGATAACGACCTGACGTTAAGTAGGAAAATAAAAGTCGGAAAGCTGCCCAATGACGGTCCAAACTGTCCTACATTAACGGACTAGCGCTACTGTAAACTATCCGTTACCGGGTCGGTATGACTGGAAACCGTCTAAGTTTGTTTTCCTTTGGTATCGCAAAAATATACAGACATGGCTTTTAAATCTAATACATGATCTATATCTATCAAGCTTATTGTTCATTGTGAAACGTCTACTAGATATTTAAAGTCGTGGTAGAAAGCAAGAACCAGGCACTAGCTATTCCAGCCGAGTGATTGTTTTGTTACCATGTGATCTTGTCTTCAATCTGCAAACCTACATAGCAAGTTGACTATGAAATATGTACCAAGTTTCAGCTGCACAGTACTAGTAGCTTCAGATACGGACATCAGAAAGGGGAAATCATCATACACGTGTTTCTTCCAAGACGGTTGTCTCTACTAGACTCCAATCACAACGCTCGCGAAGTGTACTCCCATGCCAGCTAACTTTTCTAGCTTATCTATAGCTTATTATTCAGTGCATCATTTTCCACCAGCAGCCAACTGGAGCCTGGCAGAGATTACCAAGACGCATGTGTGCGTCTGTGCTGGAGTTTCGCGGGCTTTGGTTGAAGAATAGAGGCAAACTTGGTGAGGGATGTGTGGCGAAGTTCCCAGCGGCTTGGCGGCTCGTGGCTGGGCGGTTGTGAGGGATGGGGGTGCCGGTGGAGAGGACGTCCTGACCGAAACGCGCATGCATCTTCTCAGCGTTAGCGCCGCGGATGAATTATTCAACTGCCGGGAATATTTACCGCCTCCACCGCTCTCAGACAAGAGCATTAATATCCCGTTTACGTCCCCGACACCCTGGGACCGGCGCCCGTGCGCGGAATTCAGATCCACCGGCGGTTATTAAACGTTTTTTACTCCTCCTTATCACCTGAACATATTCACGACAGAGTACTGTCAGTAGGGAATAAATACAGCAGGTAGAGCGGGGGGGATTTATGCAGGCACCAGCCGTGTACACGTTAGGTCAGGCTGAACGTGAACAGGGTTTCTCTTCATCTTACAGTTGTGTGATTACTTTTCGGGATTAGAACACAGATTCGCGACCTTATTAGCACTTCTTAATCAAGACGATCCTAGAATACATATTTGATCCGAAGGCGCACCATATGGTAGTTGAATAGCAAACATTCCGTGCGGTTAGTTTGTTTGTCTAAGAGCAATTGTACAGTTTTCATTTATCAAAGGAAATAAGATAAATGACTTGAATCTTCATTTTCAATAAACAAAATAATATGGCCATGCATATTCATTCGGGAAAGTTGTGGTGTGATGTTGCATTTGCATTTTTGTTGCACTGTCACAACTTTTCACTTAAACGATGCAACAATGTAAAAAGTACGTCAATCCAGTTATTGATATGCACAAGAAAACAGTTACTCAAGCAAATGGGTAGATTTTGAGAACTCTCAGTTTCCAAAGTCTATGACAAACAGTTTTCAAAATCTATCCAGCTGCTTGAGTAACTGTTTTCTTGTGTAATGTAAAAAAAGTACGTTTTATTAGTGACCACAATGAGACAGTTCGACTGAGACAGTAAGTCTGTTGTACCGTCTTCACCGCCACCTGTTAGATCCTCGGACGCCTCCGCGAAGATGACACAAAGAGATAAGATTCTGACTCTCGCCCCTCGAGCTTCTTTGTGGGATCCCAAAGTAACAAAGTGCCGGCAGAAGAGATAAACAGACCAGTAATCCCGCTATTATGCTGGAAGTCAGGCGGCCTAGTTAGCAGTTGAAGGAGTGGTCCGGTAGAGCGATAGTTTTCCATGGGTTTAACTTTAAAGGCGGACAGCGGTTTTCCTGTCTTTAGGGAAGACCAAGACGTCGCTTTATATATATATATATATTCCAACATTTCATGACTAGACATGGTGACGGCACACTCAACTTATATGAACTTATTTTATGTTGCCACCTAAAACAGAGGACAAATACAAGACAATATTCATTTTCACTTGAGTTAAGTGAGGAAGCCGTGTAAAGTGCCTTTCGCAAGGGCACAAGATCGGTGGCATGTCAGGACTCGAACCCGGGACCTCTTGGTTCCGAGTCGAGCACTCTGCCGTTACGCCACACGACCCCATCTGTTTGTTTCTAACTCAAGAGAGACGGGGGAGTACGGAAATTAAAATCTAATCTTTAAGCACGACACAGCATGCAGGTGTGTTTGAGTAAGAGTACACCGCTTGCTGTGTTGGACACCTTTATAATCAGTGTATCATCAACAAGACCTGCGCCAAGGCCAGGCTTTTTGTTAACGACAGCCGGTGTTTTCAATAGAAAGTGGAACACCTGTATAAGTATAGATTTGATGGACAGTTACGCATGAGGACGCTATTGTCGTTTGTAGGTCACCGACCGGCTCTTGCTCTGAGCAGCTCCTCAGATTCACGAAAACACTTAAAGGCACCAATGGTGATTTCAAGGCAGTAAAACTGGATTTACAAATGCAATTTTTTAATGTAGTAAGTTGCTTCAACCTAATTCCATATCATACTGATATCTGTGAGGCAATAATGCGATATCTTATGTTTACGGTATGTCGCTGACGGAAAATGGCTGATTGTTTTGTATCGTACACTGGTTCTAGCTATTATTTATTTGTGGTACCAAATGATAAATGGACTTCTCATGCAGCTAGTGTTTGGGCTATTTCAAACGCTGCAAGTATGAAATGATGACAAAAAATGTGCTAAAAATGGCAATAATATCAATATCAGACAGATTTCTTCATCCAGAATATATTTTGTTTGTTTTGTCGCTCTAAAATTGCGTTGGATGTAACGGCAAAATTATCATGCGTCGCCTGTAGAGAGACGACAGTGTTGCGTCTCGCCCCAAGACTTGAGCGCGGGTCGGCAAATCCTCCAGTTTTCTGTCCTGAAATCGCATTGAATTCCTTTAAAAAACGGCAAAATCATCATCATGCATCGCCTGTACTGTAGAGACGACAGTGGCATGCCTCGGGTCGCAAGATCCTCCGAATGACGGGCCGAAAAAGGAAACTATTACCCGGGGATTTGTAGCAGTGCGCCCGGGGTAGGGATCCGCCAGGATCGCTTTCATTCAGGGAAACAGCTTTTCCGTAAGCCTCCGTGAGACCCGGTCTGTCGGGGGATCAGATCCGCAAACCCGGGCTCACCCGGAAGCGCCGCGGGGAAAACTCGCTCAGGATCTGCCTGGGAAAAATTATAACTCTTCTGGTGCTGACAACGACTTTCTGTTAGTATAGGGCACGGTCACATTTCCAAGCCGGGACCCGACCGGGTTGTTTGCGTGAACGAAAAATAAACAATAGTGCTCATGGTTAATTTTCTAAAACTTTTTGTGCTTTGCTGTCTTATATCATAATTTTCGTTCCAAGCGACTGCCCGACCGGGTTAGGAAATGTGACCGCGCATTTACTTACTTACTGTCTAATGCTGAGGCCACATTTGCAAACAAGGGCCCGGCCGGGCAGTCCTATGGAACGAAAAGTACGATATAAAAGACAACAAAACACACACAAAAAAGTTCAAAAGATAATAATGAGTAATATTTGTGTATATTCCTGCTAAGAATTGTTAATTTCTCGTTCATGCAACAGCCCCGGTTTGGAAATGGAACCTCAGCATTAGAAGCAACTTTCTCGCTGGTTGTTTTAGTCAAAGCCGTCGGCGAAATATACTTTAAAATGTAGGTAAAACTTTCCGACTTGCGAACTATAAAAGACGCCCCACTTTATCAGTCGTTTGCAGCTCAGTTGTAAAACGGCATGTGATTCTCAAACGCTTTAAGTCACCGCACGTAAAATTGAAAATACCTCAGATATGGCAAAAAAACGGGTCGCATATCACCGCATTCCTACGCACTGAAGGGGAGGATTTGGTGTCGTTTGCATGACAAAGTGGACAAACGTACACTTTACACTGTTAAATCGTCGGGAACGCCGCCCGAGAGGAGCGCCAAGAGCGGATAAATCAGTTCTCTGTACGGTTTTAATCCCGTCAGCGGGAAGCAAAGCCGATTAACCACCAGCCGCGATGTTTGAACAGCGATAAAACAGGAACTTCATCACCACAAGGGAACTTCCAGGACCTCTGATTGTCTTACGATCGAGTCACGAACGTCGTAGGTTCGCCAGCTGAGATGGAATAGTCGTGCATAGTCTTGTCCAATAGTCGTGCATAGTCTTGTGATAGTCGTGCATAGTCTTGGGATAGTCTTGCATAGTCTTGGGATAGTCTTGCATAGTCTTGGGATAGTCTTGGGATAGTCGTGCAAAGTCTTGGGATAGTCGTGCATAGTCTTGGAATAGTCGTCCATAGTCTTGGGGTAATATAAAAACAAGCTGCCTTTCTTATGATAGTGGATAATTTATGTTATAGTGGATGATGCAATGCATCATCAAGGTCCTTAAACGCACTTAACCTCAATCTAACCGACTCTTGTAAGGACTGTAAAGATGTCAGGAAAGACTAGTTTGTGCTAGGACTACCATATCCACAACGCCTGAAATAAAGTCGGCAAAACAAAGAAATAGAACACCTACAAACATACCCAGAAGCTGGCATCGTTATAATTTATTTCCTTACAAGCGAGTTCGTGTTTGCCAGATTTAGGGGCGCGGGGTTGTAGCCTGCCTTTTATTCCGCACATAATAGCTTTGGCAGTTCGTTATCACAATGTACAGGGGCGGTCGGGCCGCGCGCACATTGATAAGCTATTGAATGTGTGCCTGAGGGTGTTGGAGAGATAACCCCTTATCAGGCACGGATTGCGGGCTGTGCAGGTTACTCAGGGCTGGAGCTGGGAGATAGAACTGACAGGGAGCCCGCCGATTGTGGGGTAGAAATCTAATAACACGGAGATCAATAGATCGATAGGGAATAGAGAACACCTTTCTTTGCGGTCAGCTGATGTAAATGTGTACAATTCATGCTGCACACTTTTGTAACATGACAGGTTGGAAAGTTAGGAACGGTGGGTACCTGGTTGGAAGGCTTTAGTTTTATCGCAATAGTGTGTTGGTGTGCTTTTATTTTTTATAAAAACCATGCCTCCAGCTGGCGTAAATGTGTACTATGCTGTACACTTCTGTAATCTGTAACATGACAGGTTGGAAAGTTAGGACTGGTCGGTATGTGGTTCAAAATGCTTTTTTTTATCGCATTAGTGGGTTGGTGTGCTTTTATTTATGCAAATCAGGTCTCCAACTTTCGTGAATGTTTACTATGTTGTACACTTCTGTAGAACGACAAGTAACAAACGTTAAAACTGGTTGACATATAGTTGGAAACGCTTGCTATGGCAATACTGACTAATTTTAAATTAAAAAGACAGAATGGTGGACCTCTTTTCTTTTTACGCTTTTGTCCCAAACACTGCCTTTTTGTGTTCGCTGTCGCCTCGGGGTGATTGAGGCGTTTGGCGGGTCTAGTTGCCGGTTCTCCCCGCCGGAGGACACGCCCGACAGCGCGGCAGACCTAACCTATCATTACCGTCTGCAAGGTAAGAATCATCCCAGCGGGATCAAACTGCCGCACAACAACAGCTCTTAACCTCCTTCAAACCGCGTTAACCTCGTCAGGCAACCCTGTCAATCAAAACCCGTTCCGAGTTGTTGCCAGGGGCGACCAATATTAACCCGCCGTATTGATTGGCTGGTTAGTGACTTGTAAACGTTTGTACGTCTGAATAGATAACTTATGGCGTATCAACGGGTGGCTGGCGTTCACACACATTGCACATTGTACAGGTGTATTCATGTGCATTTGCGTATTCATAGGATCTTACTTTAGACTTTTACAACTTTCAGTGTAGTATCCTTCGACTTCTGGGAGACGTTTTTAAGAAAGCAAAGTTAAAAGTGATCGAGAGCAAATCTTCGTTACTAGTTACTGTTTATCAAGTTGCGAGCATCTTTGTAACTATTTTCGGAATCCCCTAGGATTTGGACTTTTTTTCATACTTTTTTCATAGAAAAGGATATTTTACCCAGTTTCAATGGAACAAGTTTACTTGTACCAAAAGCAGGTCGCCGTTTGTGTGATAGCGCAGTAGCTAAGACGACTTTACTGTAAGTGTAAGAGGGTTAGGTGGGTAAGCTTAGCTTTTCAGTACTTCCATCCGTATTATTTTTGACCGGTCTTGGGCGCGAAGATCCTACTGTCCTCCCTAATCCGTCCTAACCCCCTGGAAATCCCGCTTTTATCCTGATCCACAGGTGTCTGTTCGCTAAAGCCGGTTTAATCCGGCCACAATGCGGCGGTGCGGATCGCGGGGTGGTTAGTGTGGACGCGCGCCAAGGCTTGACGTCACGTCTGACGTCACCGGCCAGTTGCGCATGTCATCTGCTGCAGCCAGCGGCAAGAAAAATGGCTTCTCTCTCACCTGAAGTGTTTTTTCTCTGAGCTCCTTAAAATCAGCACATTGTCTTTACAAATCACCACATCTTTACTTCTTTTTTTTCTATGTCTCAAAATGGAACCATTGCCGCTGTCCACATTACTGATATTCTTGTCCCTAAGAAGACTTTAATCCATAAGATTGCGTGCATACTGCTGCTAGATGTTGGAATATCTGTGTATCTAAACGGAGGCTGAATGGAAAAAGTAAGCATTATGACCTGACACTAGAAAACTTTCTGGTCAAACCAAGACAAGACAGAAATGATATGCAGCGCGAAATCTTTCCATATTACAGATCAGACATGGACATTACGCTTCTCCTGTCAGGTCTATACGACCAATATTGCCGCCTCTTTAGTGGATATTAATAAGCGGAATCTAACCTAATCTAAACCGAACTTGTAATCAATCTTAACTAACTTTTACCTGTCTGCCAAAAGGGACGTTTAGATGTATAAGTACAAAGGAAGCACTCTCAAGCAACATCATTTTACCAGTCTACCAAATAAGGAATCCTTTGGCAGTGGATGTTTTACGAAGTGTCAACAAAGAAGCACTCGCAAGCAACCTCAGTGCAAAGTTCAAAATTCCCCTTACAGACTCTAGACTATTGCTGCTTGATGAAGATCAGTTCTTATCAGAGCAGCCGTATTTACTTCTCGGCAGGCGTCTGGTCCAGTAAGGCTCGTTGTTTAAGTGGGATTGGACCGTCATATCTCCTGTCCGGATCCATATCCGGTCGCCCGACATTGACCTATTGTGGGCCATTGATTTTGTGATTTGCGTTCGAAAACATATGTATCTTCCCTGGTCCCGGGCCCGGCGAATCACTCACCCGAGAGTTTCTGCCGATGTTACTCAGATATTATCGGCAGGAGTTCATCGATTTCGGGCTTAAACTTCCCCGCTAACTGCCGTATAATCCAGCCGGCCGGTCGGCGGGGGAACCCCGGTATTGATATTGTAACAAGCCATCATCATTTTACAACTTCTATCATTCCTTACCGGGAAGTTATCGGTGGTATATGGCGGAGTTTGACGGCCGCGGTGACCGAGGTTCGGTCGTAAATTCCGCCAAATGACAGGCGTTAAGTTTGATCACTCACCAGCCGTGGTGGGAACTCTGACAAGTAGTTACTTTTCCAAGTTAAAAAGTTACTAGAGGATTCTTTCAGCATTGACAAGTTTTTGAAGGGTAAGAGTACTAACCTCCAAACCTCCAAGATGGACTGATAGTCATCGAAAATTTGGAGGTTAGTACTCGTACCCTTCAAAAACTGCTGAAGGAATCCTCTAGTAACTGTATCTATACGTAACGAATGAATCTCTTCAACCAATTTAAAAAGTTTGTTTATCTAATACAGAAGAACTTAAATGACCAAAAGTACAGCGACTTTTGTAAGGTCTATGACTAGTCATACAAACAGACACGTGAGTACAAAAGAATCAACCTACGCACTGGACTATAGATGAATCAACTTATACTACTTGGTTTAAGGTCTAAACATTCTTTGATATATTTACCGAATACATGTTATATAAGCCAGATTGTCCACAAGGTTGTTTTTTTTATTTACTTCATGATTCACCACAAAACAAGGCTGATGGGAGCCACTCAAATGTTTTGGGTTACTGTACAGCCGGTGAGGACAGATGTTTGTTGACCTTAGACTCGAAAAATTTAAGGTTATACCCATATGGAAAAAATCACGTGGTAGCTTGTTAACATTTCGTCGTTAAAACATTCGTTGTAGCATTGCAACTGCTATGTTATATCTCCTATTCTATTGGCAATGGCACGAAACATCTGGTGGAGGTACTTAACGATTCTTGGGCAGGCATGTATCTGATCGATGTTTCTGCCGATGAGTCAGAGCCGATCACAATGATAATGGAGTGATCACGGTGCCATTCGGGCTGCTTCTGATTGTAGTTATGTACCAGTAGTGACCATACTTTGTACCCTGTACAACTGTTGTAAATTAACTAAAGTTTATTCATCGGTTGCATTCCAAAACGTGCCATCATTTGGAATGCTACGTTTAAAATGGAATATGTCTGTATTCCAAACTTGATCCATTCCAAAACATGGAATAACAAGTTTTGGAATGAAACAGCTTCCTCTGTCATGTGGCCTATGATTCTTCTGTCATTTAGCCTATGTTGTTTAGACTTGACACATACAAACTTACATGTATTTCCAAACGAGCCACCCTAAACAATTAAGTTGTTACTTTCGGGACGAAAATATCGTTTTGGGTGGCGCCAATGTATGCTAGGTTTGTACGTTTCGTCAAACAATCGTAGTAGTTAGCCTCCATGGCATGCCAAAAAACTGGGGGGTTTTGGGGTCTTCATGGTCTTTAGGAGCTTTTATGTGCTACTTTCTGATTGCATATAGACAACATAGCCGGCCTGGTTAAATAACCCCCCTTTTTTTAAATGGCCTAGTCAGAAAACAGCCGAATCGAAGACCACCAAACCCCCAGTTCTATAAGCCTGCTACGGAGGCTACATAGTAGTGATAACGCATTGTCTACAATAATATTCATCAACATATCAACTTCCTAGCAGTGGGGTCGCAGTGGGGTCGTGTGGCGTAGTGGCAGAGTGCTCGACTCGGAACCTAGAGGTCCCGGGTTCGAGTCCTGCCACCGATCCTGTGCCCTTGGGAAAGGCACTTTACACGACTTTCCTCCCTTCGCTCAGGTGGAAATGAGTATTGTATTGTCCCCTGTGTTGGTGGCGGCATTAATATAAGTTTTAAAAACTTGAGTGTGCCGTTACCACGTCTGGTGATTACATGTTGGAAATAAAAAAAAAAACTTCCCGGCAGTTTGAAGTATGTGATTTCTTATACTTAGTACCATTGTTGTTTTTTCAGGTGTGGTTCCAGAACAGACGGTCCAAGGAGAGGCGAATGAAGCAGCTGAGTGCGCTGGGGGCCCGGCGGGCGCAGTTCTTCCGCCACCCCAGGAGAATGCGCGGGCTGGACGGCAGTCCCGAGCTCATGGGCGCACAGTACGGCTTCTACCAGGGAGAGATAGGTATGTGCTGAAATACACATACTAGTAAGCTATACTACCAGGCAGAGATAGGTACGTGATGCAAGCCACATGTATACTAGTACGTAGTTATCCTACCAGGGAAAGCTGGTTTCTCTACGAGGCCGGATCCTCAACAGAGGCGCAGAACAGTGACAAAATACAAATTTTGCATACACAATACATATATTAGAACTGTAGTTATCCTTCCAGGGGGAAATAAGTACGTGCTGAAATACACAGTTTACCTACCAGACAGAGACAGACACATGCTACAATGTGCTGTGATCTACCAGTCCACTTAGTTCTCGTAGTGATGGATTTTGTTACGATGTGGTCCGTCAGTACCAAAGACGTGCAGAAACAGGGCGTGTGTCTTTCTTTCTCTAAGCCGATGGGGGTACAGTACGGCTTCTATCAGGTAGAGATAGGTACGTGCTGAAACACACATAGTTATTCTACCAGTGAGAGATAGGCACCTGCTGTAATGTTGGATCTACTAAATCCACATAGTTATCGTAGTGGTGACTTTTGTTTTGGTGGATGTCTTTGATCTGTAGAGATCCTGAAAACTCACTGAGGTTGTAGATGTTTAGAAGATCTTAGTTTAGGGATCATACTATCATGATACGTTTATAATGATACACTATCATGATACTTTTGACAGACTTTGCTGCACACGTCCATAAGTTCATTGTGGACCGTACAACGTTTCTACAATGTTTGTATGAGATAATATTAATGAACACCTCAAAGTGGTTTTGGAAAGCGTCAAAGCCGGTACAACTATATCTATATCAAAGTTGTCAGCTTCCCAACTTCCCACTGCCTCCCCATCAGTCACCAGAGCCAGTGCAACTGAATCTGCTCCAAGCTAGTCAGGAGGACGGTACCGGTGTGCCCCTGCCCCTAATGTGCCATCCTTCCAGCCGGGGTTTGACCGGGCAGTGCCGACTGATCCCTCCCTGAGTCCCTGTCGTGACACCTGCGGATCACATGTCACACCTGGCCCGGTCTCCAGGTGTGACCGAGCTCCTTCCCTACTCACCTCTCACCTTTAAAGGGACCGCTTCAAAAGACGGAAACGTCTTGAAATGAAATTCTGAGCAACAACTTTTTGTTCGAATGGTTTGCCTTAACATCCACCACTTTGGTAGCTGACAAACCTCCACGTTACTGTCTTGTGTGTGCGATATATCTAGCTAGGCCAGATAAGCAGATAAAGGTGCTTCAGACAAGACCCACATGATATCTTATACTCGTACTGTATTTCAATACCAAGTGCTGGGCATCATTTTCACGAAGCTGTCCGAGGTCACAGTTGACAACCTGCTTCAGGCCTTGAGCTGACAAGAAGGTTACTCGGATTGTTATTTCTACTGCTCAAAACAGGTTATTGGGCTGTTTGTTCCTAGCTGAACCTCAATGCTGTAAACAGGAGCAGGTAAACAAGCTCAGGCAGACTGGGTGCTGGTGGGTGCCAGGTGCCGTGAGTTGACAGCCTGTTTCTTGGGCTGTTTGTTCCTGAACCTCAATGCTGTAAACATGAGAGTATGAGCAGGTTGGGCTGTATGAGCAGGTAAACAAGCCCGGCTTGTTGTGTCAGACAGGCTGTGTACCGGTGGGTGCCAGGTGCCGTGAGTTGACAGCCTGTTTATTGGGCTGTTTGTTCCTGAACCTCAATGCTGTAAACATGAGAGTATGAGCAGGTTGGGCTGTATGAGCAGGTAAACAAGCCCGGCTTGTTGTGTCAGACAGGCTGTGTACCGGTGGGTGCCAGGTGCCGTGAGTTGACAGCCGGTTTTATTGGGCAGTTTTTGGCTGTATGAGCAGGTTGGGCTGTATGAGCAGGCTGTATGAGCAGGTAAACAAGCCCGGCCTGTTGTGTCAGGCAGTCTGGGTGCTGGTGGGTGCCAGGTGCCGTCAGTTGACAGCCGGTTTATTGGGCTTTTTGTTCCCGCAGCTCCCTAATCCTTCCCGTGATCCCCCGGTTCTAGGGCAGGATTTACGCGCACAATGTCCCGGATGACGGACGGCAGCGCGCAGGTGCGGCGGGTCGGGTCGGGCCGGGGCAGGATCGGCCGTCGTCATGGCAACTGGTTTTCCCGCGTAAATCAGAACTGAGAGACGACTCGATAACGTCTGCTTGTTGAAAGAAAACTCGCAGCCCCAGAATGTTGCGGCCATCTGAAGTAATTAAAAATCCTATTCTAAAGAAGAGTCTAATGCCGGCCCCTTTTAACACACACGTCATACTCATGTATATACTATAACGTGGTGTCTGTTTTAAAGACTGTCACTTCGGCTTGTTGGAAACTCCTAGGCTTAGGGTTTTGGGTACATATAATGTTCGGTCAGTCGTTCGGGAGCAAGAATCGTAGTCTAGAATTGCTACCGCATAAATTATAACCCTTGATTTAACGCGGTGACTTAAATGTAAAACGATCACGTCGGCGTGTCGAAAACTAACTCTCAACCATAGATCTTAATGAGCCGAACCAAACCTAACCATACCAAACAAACAATAATTCTGAGAGTTAAAGAAAACCCTTATAAGCAACAGTACAAAATGACTTCCATGCTGCTTCCATGTTGAAGAATGAAATCGAACTTAAGGTGCCATCGAAACGTGCATAACCCGATTGTTTGGATCCAAAGTTGCTACATCAAAACCTCCCCACTTGTCAAAAACCTCCAGGCGTGATGTTCCCCTCGCGAGTGGGCCGTGAAGAGAAGAGAGGAGGTTGCGAAGTTCGGGCCGTGCTCCCGTTCATCAATTTCGAACTTAACTCCGCGTTCAATCGACCGCTTTCGCAGCTAATTTCTTCCCATACGGATAGCGTACATGCGGATTAAGCAGATTTCATTACGATAACAACCGCGAAACGGATCGAAGACGGCCGTATATCAGCCGGGCGGCTGAAGACACGTATCGGGTAATCAGCACGGGGTAATGGGCCGCTGGGTTCGGCGGGAGATGCGTCATACCGGCCGTCTGTCG
>NW_017803854.1:311812-327779 GCF_001625305.1 Branchiostoma belcheri | reverse complement strand
ACGGGGGGGGTAGACGGGACGGGGGGGTAGACGGGACGGGACGGGCGGACGGCTGAAGACACGTAAGGGAAAGTCGTATACGTACTGCCAATGGTGTTAGCCTCGTTCAGCAGACTTGGCACTGGTATATTGAATCATTATTTTGTACTGATGTACATTGTAGCAAGTGCTGCTTTGGTTTTTGCCATGCTTGTTTTGCTCTTTCCTAAAGATGTTGTGCATACGTTGTGGGTGCTATCAGAACACGACAGAAAGCCTTACATGTTCAGGAATATATACAAAGTCGGCGCGTAGCCTGTTTTTGAGGCTTGCGCTAGACCCAGAGTGCGCAGCGTCTCGAGGATTCGCGCGTCTTCGGCACAGCAGCACGGGTCATCACGGCCCGAATAATCAGGGGACGAATCGCGCGCTATGTTCATCATGTCGGCACTCCGGACGCGGCTGATGGAGACTCGCCGGTCGATAAATTCAAATCTCTAAACCAGACGGATGACGGGAAGGGAGGACAGCCGTGAGAGATAGATAGTGCACAGGTACAGGCTAGCACAGAGATAGGGAGCCGGGCTGGCAACACTTTGTAGAGTTAAGGTCCCTTTTCCACTACACAGAGATCGCTGGGCAAACGCTGAAGGACCAAAGTTGGATTTTTGTGACTCAGGTACAGGCGAGAACCGAGATAGGGAGTCGGGCTGGCAACACTTTGTAGACCTTTTTTAATACAGATTCTTTATTGACACAACAAAAAGTACAGGGACTTTAGTATGGTCTTCTACAACTAAAGATCTAACAAAGTTAAATACATGTATGGATAACTTCATCCTACGTACAGAATATATGTACGTGGCAAATTACGTACAGAATATATGTCAGTGGTAACAATAGAGGTTTAACTATTTTCTAACATGTAGTTTCAGACTGAAACATTCTTTAATGTATTTTCCTATTTGAGTAATCTCCCCTGAGAATGTAATTGAATTTATCTATAGGACCTAACGTATTGAAATCAGTTGAATTGAAACATTTATTGACAAAACATGGTGACGGGACATTCAAGTTACACTAATATTCATGCTGCCACCAACACATAAATACATGATACATATAACAAGAAAAGCGCGAATTTGCATAGTGATTAAATGATGAATAAGTTACCAAATATGTCCAAAGACTGATATAGGACTGACATGTTAAGATACGTGGATTTGTAGAGTTAAAGTCCCTTTCCCATTACATTGAGATCGCTGGGCAACCGTTGAGCGACCAAAATTAGATATTTGTGACCCTTGATTTTAAAATTAGAATATAATGCACAAAGTTTAAGTAGGATTTAAAAACAACAAAACCGGCCTATACGTACATGTACTCTTATGGCCAGCTTACTCCTCTGCCATATCATTTAGTCCGTCTGTCCAATTTTTACCATTTTCCATCAACCCATTGGAGACTGAGAGATACTAAGCTGGGGTGTTATTATGAATAATAGTGGTTTATTCTTCACCAAATCTCCCTGTTCTAAAACGCGCATTTGTCGGGATGTAGCCCGACTTTAGAGTGTCTAACGTGTCAGTAGAGCAGAATGAGTCCGGACGTTCCCATTACGGCAGAGATTGGGTAATCCCGGGCCGCCGGCGGCACTGATTCTTCCCGTCAGCCGTCATCAGCCAGAATTGTGTTCCCGGATTGAGAAAATGGCCCACCGGAGGCGATGCCTCTCAGTAAAAAAAAATCGCGCAGAAAAAAATTGGCTTCCTGAATGGATTTCTGAGTTAGAGAAATTATATTTTCCGTCGCAGGTTGCAGGTAATGAATTGGTTTTGCGGAGGTGAGAAAAAGATGTGATTGTTTGCCGCGAGCGGAGAGAGCTCATTTTCGGTCCAAATTGACCGCAAATTGGCTGAATACTGCAGTTACGACCGAAAGAGTTGTTCTAACGAGTTAGCATGACACACTCACCGCTTCTAAATGGAGAAAATGTTTTATCCTAAGTGAAACCCCTGATGGGAAGAGATGAGGAAATTGTCTTTCACAATTAGGCAGATTGAGGGAGTATCGGCAGCGGCTGGCGACAATTAAGCTAATCTCCGACTGACAACTAAGTTATGGCTTCATAAACGGCGCTAATGAAGAAACGGGGCGAGTACAGAACAGTCTGGCGCGCGGGGGGGGGGGTGAGTGAGTGAGTGAGTGAGTGAGTGAGTGAGTGAGTGAGTGAGTGAGTGAGTGAGTGAGTGAGTGAGTGAACGAGTGAGAGAGCGAATGATGCATGAATGAATGCATGAGTGAGTGAGTCAGTCAGTCCAATACGCCACCCAATCTTGGACATTCTCTAGCGACTGGATACTGCTTGGCCAGTTTGATACTGTCTTTTGCCACCCTAGGATCTGCTTGGAGATTAACGAACAGACGCCGTTCTCATGCTTATAGAGTCCCGTGACGGCCGTGGCTGTTCCTAACGTCATCGCGCCGTCCGTCTGCAGGTCCTGTCGTCAGCGCCGCCGTGAAGCGGGTCTGTGTAAGGCCACAGCAAGTAATATGTATGGATGACATCGGCGCGCCCGCATGAATTTTTGCCTGATTTTGGAAAAGAAATTTTGTTGCCTGCTGACAGTGGTCAATATGCCGAAAATGGGTAAAGATGTCCGTTGCCATGCCGGAACGTGTATGAATAAAGAGAGACTAGGTACTAGTAGTAGAGGGCGTAAAGCGGGTCTGTATATATAAGGCCACAGCAAGTAAATTTTATAGATGACATCAGCCTGATTTTGAAAAAAAAATTTTGGCTTCTGACAGTGGTCAACAGGCCGAAAATGGACAAAGATGTCTGTTGCCATGCCGGAACGTGGATGACAGATGAATATGAAGAGAGGAGAAAATACAAGGCTCTGGTTTATTGTTATCTTTTACTTGAATGTAGTGATGAATTTCGTCATATATGTGATGTTCTAATGATCAGAAATTTTTATTTTTTAAAGTTGTTTCAGTGACAAATGGATGTTGTAATAGTTGGCAGTAAACAAGGTTCACGATGTCAAAATTTGAAAATGTAGGAATCTTGTCCTTGGGCCCGACTTACTTTTTGGCTCTATCGCAATAGATTTGGAGTCTGTGGTGGATACCATCCATAGAATTTACTTGCTGTGGTATAATTCAGCAGAACGATCTTCTTTTTTTGGGTCCGCCTTTTTTTTTTGCTCTATTGCATCAGATTTTGAGTATGCAGATGATGCCATCCAAAGAATTTACTTGCTGTGGTATAATTCAGCAGAACGATTTTCTATTTTTGGCCTGCCTTTTTTTGCTCTATTGCATCAGACTTTAAGGCTACAGATGATGCCATTCAAAGAATTTACTTGTTGTGGCACAATTCCGCAGCCGGTCCGCCTGACGGAAATGTAGGGATCTTGTTTTTTTTTTTGTTGTTTTTTTGCCCGCCTTGTTTTTTTTCCCCTATCGCATTAGACCTATAGTTTTCAGATGATGCCATCCAAAGAATTTACTTGTGGCATAATTCCGCAGCCGGTCCGCCTGACGGAGCCGTGACGCTGCCCGCGCGCTCAGAGCCATTAAAAATGCATAGATATCTGTGGTGCGGCGCTGCCAGCGTGGAAAATTCATGTTTTCCTGTTGCGAGTCGTTCCCGTGGGAGCGCAGGGAGAGACGGTGGCACGGTGTGTGATGTTGTCGTGCGTTGTCGATCGTCCTACTGAAGAAACAAGCGTCTGGTGCCAGCAAGGCAGCTCTCTGGAAACTGGGGGGAAAGTTTGAAGCAAAACTCGCTCTTTTGTTCCTAACTACTCATTTAGCAACCAAAACATCTGCTTGGAGATTATATGGGCCCAACAGTCACTATCAACTCAGTTGTTGAGTTGCTTTTACACATATGCTTAGGAAAGAAACCCAGAACATGGCAACGAAGACGCTTGTACATACATATGGCCCTCACATGAACAAAATGGACACAAAAATCAGAAAAAAAGACACAAAGTAAGAAATTTCTTCTAGTGCAGTGTCCGTTTCCGTTGTTATAAAACAAAATCCCGGTTCAGGGGCAGAACATTTATGTCAACTTCATGTTAAGCATCCGTTTTTAACGACAGCAGTTTACTGCCGCAGGGTATGGGTATGATTTTTAAAAGTCAACAACAAAATAGCTCGTGCGATGCGCAACCCCCGTGCCATTTCTAAATAGGTCGTAACTCCTGCACACTAAACTTCACCGTTAAGTAAAAAAAAAGTAAATTAATAGCATTATGTACCCGTAAAGACCACCAGATGCGGCACAGGAAAGTTGCGAACGTTACATAAACCGTTATCTAACAAAGACTTTGTAAAAACTCAGTACAAACCATAAACCTGTGAGCACACAACATAAAAACGTATATCAAATGCTATCTGGCGTTTTGACTACCAGTGATAAAGATAATACACCCATTACCATCTACAATTGCACTTCTATGTTTCCCAACAATTTGATATAATATCACATACATCATAACAACCTTTGTTCCTAATATCTATAAAACAACGTGTAAAAACAACATCTCGCCCAAAAGCCCATTTACAAATCCGACGCTTCCTACTCCAGAACCGCTTCTCCAACTTTAACGGCGGGCGGGTTTTTTATTGTTTGGCTTACTGACTCGCTGGAGCTGGCTGTGATTTATCACGTCCCGTAACATCTGAAATAAAATATTAAACTATGAATATACAATGAATGGGGATCAGGCAGGGCCGGGCACGGTCCATAAACCCGGGTAAACGACTGTACGTCCGAATCATCTAAGCGAGTAAATCTACTCGGAATCACTTCGTCTCCTGCAAAATAGTCTGGCCGAGATGCGCCGGGTATTTCTTAAGGGATTATCTTGAGATGGAACGGTTTGTGAGAGATGAGTTAGTTTTTTTTTTATTTCTTGGAAGGGGCTAGAGTTGGTACGGCGGCCGGTTGCGTCATACGTTGTTTGAACTGATCGTTTTGAGAAAGTTTCCAAACTTTGGCAAAATCATATTATGTTGCGATTTAAAGAAACAGGAATGTGGTCCTATCGTAATTTTGTTTAAAGAAACTTTTGAAAAATGATGAGAGTTTACGTTACACGCCACGCCTGTCTTAAAACTCCAGTTTCTTTGTTTGCACATTTATGATTTAATGTAGAAAATATACATCGTTTGCACAAATTTGCAAGGATTTGCTGCTGCCTCTCAAAAGTTTCCCGTTTGATTAAAACGAGGGTTGCTATTCCACATGCTCCTTAAGCGTATAAATATGCAATTTAGATGTTCTTGTTGTTGTTACGCTTCGCTGGTTCTATGAATGTTTGAGCATATGTATGCGAGCGAGCGCACGGGAGGAATGGCACACTGCTTGTTTCGCGTCAGAGAAGTTATTCCGAAATTTCTAAACCATGCCGTACGCGTGTAGAGCATTAAAACACAGTCTGTGCAGGGCCATGTTGTATTTGTATGTTTTAATATAATAAGTAAAACATAGAAAATGACACCAGAAGACATGTCATGCTACCAAGGCCTCCCACTCCAACAACACACCTAATTAATATAACTGCGCTACAAAAACTCTACCATTCCTTACATGACTGACTGATAAATCTAGATCTATTTGAACCTGTACTCACTTTGCTAGTCTGGTCGACCAACTTGTATCAACGTAAAATGTAAAAATCATATATATGTACATCAAGGTAAAATTGTCCTATGGACATTAAGAGATCTGTTCCAATTTTTAAAGTGTTTAGATATTCTAAAGGATGATCAGCGCATTTCCAGTACGTAGTCTATACTTTAATTAAATAGTGTTCTTGACTTTTAATGTGCGTATTACTAAATGCCAGCATTCTGCAGACTCAACAGGCTAGGTCTGCATGCTAAGTAATATTTTTAATAAAAATTT
The DNA here is from genome assembly GCF_001625305.1 of Branchiostoma belcheri. NCBI lineage: Eukaryota > Metazoa > Chordata > Leptocardii > Amphioxiformes > Branchiostomatidae > Branchiostoma > Branchiostoma belcheri. Next base: position 321,871 of record NW_017803854.1, on the reverse strand, counting down.
TAAAGATTTCAATGGTGTGAAGTAAGTGTCCAGATTTTTCAAACGATAAAGATTTCAACACTGAACAAGAACAAGAAAGCTCTCGAAGAAACAACATTCTTAATTTTATTTTAATGTGTAACTAATGACATCATTGAGACTCAAGATGTCTACTGAGAGGTATTTTGAATACAGATTTCAACACTGTCACGTACAGAATAAGAAAAGCGGAGAAAGAAACGTCCCGAGAAGGAAGAAACCTTGTTTATTCAATGAAACAATAATACAATGGAAATGATGAAGACATGGTGGCAGCCTACTCAAGTTAATTGTGCACAACTTATATTCTAGCCGCAACTTCTACATTCTATATCTATATTTGTATAGCCGGTATAACCGCCTTTCGGCGTAACACACCACATCATTGAAAATGAAATGTTTGACAAGTCACTTAAAACAAAACACATAAAAACAATAGCTTTGATGAACACATGGAAGAAAGTATGAAGAACACGGACAACTGAAAGCGTTTTGTTGCTCAGATGAAGGAACCTTTTGAACCTTGTCCGCCTGACGGATGTTTCAGCCAGTCGGCACGCCGGTACTGCACGCCCCGTTAAACACAACCCGTGATTCCACCTACAAATCTCCGTCTCTCTGAGCCCCGGAATCCCCGAAAATCGCCCCAATTCCAAGTCAAACTATTCTCCCCTGACCCCTCCGCCCGGATGTTATTTGTTTGCCTTGATAGTCGGCGCTGCAATGGCCCTCTAACGCCCGTAATGGCGTGTTTTTGTCTTCTGTTTATCATCATAACGACTTCTATTGTGTTTATATTCATAGTTTATTCCCGATATGGCATTTTTGATCACTAGTTGGATAACCTGTACATGATGTACGGCATGATAACGTTATACTGTTCGGCCCTAACTTTGCGGAGATGCGCCGTCCGAACCGGTTTATCGATGGGACTTATTACAACAAATGTGCGCAGGGTTTTACCGAGATCCGGGCAAACCGAACTCATCTCCTAAAACTGCGATTTTATTTCGCTTCTTATCAATTAGACCTTCGCGAAGTCTTAGCTCTACGTGAAGAAATCCACTGGAGGAAAATGTCGGATTAATTTTGCTAGATGGGGCCATGAAAATTAAGTCGGAGAAGAACTGTGTATTCGTTTTGTAATTTGGCATTTTTCTAGACTACATTAAGGGTATCTCTTGCATTTCATTCTGTAATGCTATAGCCAACGTCTTACCATTTAATACTTACACAATGTTACAATGACATCCAGGCCGTCTATATACATATATATAAGGCTCTATCACCTCAACGTTACCAACTCTAAAAGCTGCAGTTGCCCTCTGTTATGTTTGAGGCAATCAAAGAACTTGAGGCTCAGATCTAGGTTTACCATCTATCGGTATCGTTAGGTGCAATATACTCCTGTAGAACTCTATCGGAGTTACCTAAGGGAGTGTGTGTGTGTGTGTGTGTGTGTGTATGTGTGTGCGTGTGCGTGCGTGCGCGCGCGCGCGTGTGTGTGTGTGCGTGTGCGTGCGTGTGTGTGCGTGCATGTGTGTGTGTGTTTGTGTGTGTATGTGCGTGCGTGCATGTGTGTGTGTGTGTGCGTGTGTGTGTGCGTGTGTGTGTGTACGTGTACGTGCGTACGTGTGCGTGCGCGCGTATGTGTGTATACCACCTTCCCAACGACGAAATCATGAAGACGAATTGTCTCACCCAAGTAGAATTAGATGAGCGTATTTCTGCGTGTTGTGAGTTTTTTTTTGGGTGAGACTACCGTCCTATCCATCATCCGGGGGCTGCCCATCGCGAGCCCGGCGCCTTTTCTCCCCGCAGTCCGCAGCCCAGGCCTGGAGATAGGAGATAAGAGAGACTGAATCCGCGCCGAACGTGGGTCGTTTGGCAGATAAGCCCGCTCTAAGATAACATCTCCGGTGCGCCTGACCGCGCTTTTCTACCGTAGACCACAAGAATGCGCCGTTCTCGTATAACTCCGGTAGCTGCACGGGAGAGAGAGAGAGATGGACGGGTTTTTTTCAGGCTCCTGAATAGCGATCGTTCCCGCTTTGCAGCGTTTCTATTATTCTCGTTGCCACCTGTTTTATGCGGGGGCGAGAACACTGGCTGTTGGCTAGAAGGCGCGCATCTTCATCTGGATGCCTCTGTACTGTACAATGCCTCAGGTATTCTTTGTGAAGCGGTAAAGCGACAAAGAGAGATGGTGCTATAGTATGCGCACGTGTACTCCGTCAATAGCGAGCGCACTAGTACTTGCGTGTTTTGAAATAGTTTGGTTAGTTCTGGTGCAAAGAGGAGTAACTACATAACAAAGCGCTTTGCCGCAGATGTTTTGGCACGATGTTACGCGTCTGATGCAACTCTTAGTAATGCTATGAAAACTAGACACATCCGTACGGTTCCAAATGATAAAACAAAGCGTTCTTCTTGCTATTTAGTCTACCGCGTCGCTTTAAGCAGGTACAATAGTGATGCTACATGAACGAAGCTGCAGTTCCATGTATAGGAGCCTCAACAACACAAGAAATCAATGTTTTCCAGTCGTTATCTTTAAACCTCCAAGGCATCAATCGTAATCACACCATTCAATTTCCAATCATTTTCAAGCTTTGAGATACGGGATTCACACGATTGAATACTGTCCAACACAGCTCCCTCTTTTTAGATCTTGACAAAGTTGTTTCGAAACTGACACCAAGCTGATAGGGTGACTCAAATTTTGTCAGATGCAACTGCTTCTAACTCAGAGCAATGCATACACATTGTTTGAAATCAGAAACCTGTCAAATCGATAAGTTTGCGCTTTTTCCGTTTAGAAGTCCAAACCACCTTATGCCAGCTAAAGCATGACCCCCTCCGTTCTAGAGGAGATGATAATTTCACCAGCGAAAGAATAATTTCTCGGTGTCCACCAGGTCGGAAGAGAACATCATCTGGTTCAGTAGTACAACACGTCATCAGCTTTATCAGAGTTGGTGGGGAGGGGCTCGCCCGTCTCTTATCTGCTCACCCACCGTACATTCACTCGGCTCCACCGTGTAATTTCTACCACCTTCTTCTCCCTCCCGCTATCTCCTTAAAAGAGAAGCTACGCTGAGTCCCATAGGAAAGCCGCCTTGCTTATCTCTGCGCCTGTGTGTGTGTGAGGGAAGCCGCCGCTGCGACCACTACCAGGGGACCGCCTGATAACAGCAGGGATTCGCAAGATTTCTTCTCTCTGCAATATTTGCTATCTTTTTTTTTCTAGGGTTTCGCGATAGGAATTTTTTTCAACGAAGTGGCTGGAAACTTTGTGAGTCGGAAACTGAAATTATGAATATGTTCTTGCTCTTATCAGTAATAATAATACAATCCTAGACGATGGCGAGGCGTTAATTTCTGCATGTGCTTTCTGATAGTTTTTTTATGTTAATAAATCTGTAAGAGGCAAAGCTTAGATGCCGAACGTTCACGCATTCATCCTATTTGTTAGCTAATCAAGTGTGTAATTCTTCAAGAATTTGAAGACTTTAATTGTCATATATATGTTATATTGAATTAGACAAATGCAATTCCATTGTAGATATGTCATTTATAGGATTAGGATGAGATGCAGGAAATTTGTTTGCAAAAATTGCCCAATTTCTATCGATGAAAGATTTTCAACTGGAACGTATGACCAGAATAGACAAAGCAAGAAATGACTTTCAAACAATGAATAACTCATATTAGACGCCACCTATTAGTAAAGTCCAGGAGGAGAAACCTAAAAAAATCTCGTGACATAAATTTGCATATAAAGACCCTTAGAACCACTTTATCCCACCTGGATCCAAGCACATCATACCTTAAATGATTTACGTGAGACATCAATATATCATTTTATAGTAAAGACCAGAGTATGTACAGGGTGGGCTGCGTATGTCATTTTCTAGGCCTCTACTGAGACACCCTCCTTAATACACTATATGAACAGAGAGAGAATGGTTTATTCAACAACAACAAAAACCTTTACAGCACCAGCGCTGAATTGTGGTTTCCTAACACAAATCTTAGACTTGTTAGCATTATACGTTACAAATAAGAAATCAAAACAAGTCATAAATCCTATGAAATCACTACCATCACGACCTACAATTCTGCTATAACATTAACTGTCATTCAGCAGGCGGACACAATAAGGTAGTGTACTGTTTAGTATATGCAGACAAGTCAAAGTCAAAGTTTATTGCACAACGATTGTCACGGGTACAATGTATGGCAAATAATGCTATATATATGGTCAACGGACATTGTATCTGACAGAGTATTATAAAGAACTACTGGCTAGAAAATATTTCGACTCTACATGTACGTTCTACATTACGCTAAACTATACACATGAAGGGTACAGTGAGCAGTTGTACCTGATTATACAAAACATATTCTATGGCTACTAAACAGAGTGTATACTAAGTTACTTGCCAGGAATGTTAAAATTCTACATATAAATGCTACGAAACGCTACACTATATACAGGTAGTTGATAAAGTATATGCAGACAGATGCGATGTTCCCCCAATAAACCCTACAATACATGCTGGAAGTACGACTGGACAGGAATCGCAATCATCTCGCTCCTCCATTAAGCCCGAGCCGCGATAAGATCTTGTGATCTTCCCCGGGCACGCCCCTTTAATTTCATCCACTGCGGCAGCCGCCTCGCTCCACGAACCAGGCCCGAGATAGCACCTCTCGCGCGAGATCATCGCGAGATTTGGCGCCGCGCGGGATTTGGCCGCGGGGTTACGGGTGGTGACGCTGGCTTAGCCTTCTGTGCAGGCTCCGGGGCGGGTGGGAACTTTGATACAGCGTTTTGAAGAGTTTTTAACGCGTTATCTTAATTAGAAACTTTATTTGCAAAATCATGCCCGAAGGCTAATTGCTTTTACAATCAAGTATAATACTCATTGCAATACAGTAACAGGAGACAGGTAACAACTGTCTGGAAAAACTTCTACTTCTACTACTACGCTAGCTATTATGAGGTTCGACTTCTTCTATGAAGGCAGTGGATAATGAATAGTCCCACAGTCTGCATAATTAGTGGGTTTTGTGATCTTAGTAGAAATGCAGTCTTTTGGTGATCTTCTAAATCACGAAAGGACAGAGAAATTGTTGTAACTGTCTGAAATAACCAGCCGCCGGGAGAAGGTTCCATTCCCTGATTGTAGGATGGCCGGCTATTAAAATAACGCGTTAAAAACTCTTCAAAACGCTGTATCAAAATTCCTCTTCAAAACGCTGTATCAAAATTCCTCTTCAAAACGCTGTGTCAAAATTCCCACCCGCCCCGGAGCCTGCACGGGAGGCTAACGCTGGTACGCCGGTGCGTCAGCGCGCAGGTCTTTCACGAGGCTGCTGCGACAAGGATCGGGAGATTATTTCATAATTGCGGGTTACTTCCCCCGCCGCCGGGCTGGAGCGAGTGGATAGAAACGTCTGCAGTCTGCTCTTACCGCGCAGGGGAGGGAAGGAGATACGGAAAAAAAAAAAACAGTTACTCTAGCAACTGGATATGATTTTGGAAACGGTCACTGTCGAAGGTATTGTCAGTGTCAATAAGTATTGTTCTGGATAAAGCACGGTTCTGGATAAAGCACGATACAACCCTGTCTATGCCTGAGCATTGTTCTGCTGGATAAGGCATGGTCCTGGATAAATTACGATTCTGGATAGAACTTGGTTCTGGATAAAGCACGGTTCTGGATAAATTACGATTATGGAATAAACAACGGTTTTGGATAAAGTACGGTTCTGGATAAAGCACGGTTCTTGATAGAACTTGGTTCTGGATAAAGCACGGATCTGGTTAAATCGCGATACCACACTGCCTGTGTCTGAGCTTGGTTCTGGATACGTATGGTCCTGGATAAACCACGGTTCTGGATAAATCACGATACACCCCTGCATGTACCTGAGCATAGCTCTGGATAAACCACGGTTCTGGATAAATTACGCTTCTGGATAGAACTTGGTTCTGGATAAAGCACGTTTCTGGATACAACACTGCCTGTACCTGTGCATAGTTCTGGATAAGGCATGGCTCTGGATAAAGCACGGTTCTGGATAAAGCATGGTTCTGGATAAAGCACGGTTCTGGATAAAGCACGGCTCTGGATAAAGCACGGTTCTGGATAAAGCATGGTTCTGGATAAAACACGGTTCTGGATAAAGCACGGTTCTGGATAAATCACAATACAGCCCTGCCTGTACCTGAACATAGTTCTGGATACGTATGGTCCTGGATAAAGCACGGTTCTGGATAAATCACGACACAACCCTGCCCGTATCTAAGAATTGTTGTGGATAAGGCATAGTTCTGGATAAAGTACGGTTCTGGATAAATCACGATACACCCCTGCCTGTGCCTGAGCATAGTTCTGGACAAAGCAAGGTTCCGGATAAAGCGCTGTATGTTCTAGATAAAGGCACGGTTCTGGATAAAGCGCTGTTCTGGATAAATCACGACACCACCCTGCCTGTGCATATGAATCAGCCTGCTACATTAATATTCCCCCTCCGCCACGCGAGGATTACCGCCCGGCTCAGCCGCAGCGCGAGGGTGGCGCGGATGGCGCTTTTATAGAGTCCGTAGCGCCGGCAAGATTAAGCGCGCTTTGTTGGGCGTTCAGAACGGCATGCGAATAGGCGGCTATGAATATTCTGCTTCTTTCTTTCGTCGTTTGCGCTTCGACGTACGCGGAGTACAGGCACATTAGGGGAAGGTGTGCAACTGACGAAACTTTCTCTAACCGCATACATATACTCTGTACGTAGAATGACGTTATCCACACATGTATTTAGCTTTGTTAGATCTTCAGTTGTAGAAGACCATACAAAAGTCCCTGTACTTTTTTGTTGTGTCAATAAGGAATCATCATTGTAAATACCATGTACTTTTCTTTTGATTAAAAATATTTTTAAGATATCCTTGTTCAGTAAAGATTGACAGGTGTCGGCAAAGAGGATGCCGTTTTATTTACAAGTACGCCCATTAGTTAGTTTGTTAATCCGTGTGCAAGCTGATTTCTAGTGGGTAAACGTGGCCTAATACAATCCGTCACTCTTCTGTCAGATTCGAACCCCAATCCCTGCGATCCACAAACAAGATTGCTAGCCACTAGGCCGTGGCACGTCCCTGTAATGTCCCCTTTCTACCGAGCGACTAAACATTTGTCGTATTTCATAAATATATATAGTATGAGAACAAACTTTTATTTTAGCCTTATATTACTTATATTGATATTTTGTTTTCCTTTAAATCATACTTTTACGTCTTGCATCGTATTCCAATTATATTTATAACATCACTGGTCACACAAATCTAATTTTGGTACCTGTGGCCCCTACTAGTGGAAACTAGGTCTAATACAATCCGTCAGTCTTCTGTCAGAGATTCGAACCCCAGTCCACGCGATCCACAAACAAGATTGCTAGCCACTAGGCCGCGGCACGTCCCCGGTAATGCCATCCGTCACTCTCCCGTCAGCCCCCGGGTCGGCAGGTGCACCCAAACAAAATCAAATGTCGTCCCAAATCTGGAATCGTGTCCGCGGTTATCGAGCGATCGACCACCCGCGGTCCGGGTCGATTTTCCTGTCGTAGTACAGGAGCCAGGGCCTTGAAAAAGAATGATTTCGTTCAACCCATCTTATACAGAAAAGGTCTGACTTGATATTTTGGTAGAGGGGGTCCTTCTGTATCACAACCGATGATTTTTTTTGGTCAAATTGTGGCATCACGCTCCCGCTAGCGCTAATTAATGATGTAATGTTAATGGGCCATATGCATATTTTTATGTGAGAGAGGCCAAAATCTAAACATCAATAGATTTTCCTGTCGGGGTTTGCCTCCCCGCGCCCGAGCGCCTCCGCCGTCCTCCCGTCACGGGCTCACCTGCGGTCGTCCGTCTTTCCCCGCCGGTCGATACGGTAGGGCCGGTCGTTAGGCCCGGCTGGCCTCTACCAGGCTTCGGGAGGCGGCTGGCAAGAGTAGAAATCGGCCAAATAGAGAGAGATAACATGCCAGGGGAGTTGGTCTGCTGCCGGGTGCGGCAAAATGTTCTCTCCCTGCAGACAAACTCCCCTGGCATGTTATCTCTCTCGCTAGTTGGCCGATTTCTACTCTTTCCAGCCGCCTCCCGAGTTAAAAGTTAAAGTTACTTCCAAAACAAGGCCAGGAATAGCCTGTTAGTTAGTTAGTTTGTTTGTTAGTCCGTTTGTTAGCTACTTTCTCTATGCTCCTGCCTCAGGCTAATCATAAGTTACCAAATTAATTTCGCTCTCTTCACCAATTGCCTCTGGACTTTGCAAGTCATTCTAACTCCTAGTGTCTTAGTTCTGCATTTTTTCTCAGCCCTACTATGGCAGATTTGTCAGTACTATAAATGTATATCACCTGTAAGAACTTTAAAAACAAGAGGATTCCATAACATGTTTTGTGGCACGGGTAGTGCGACTTGCACTATAACTCACCTGGAGTAAATTTCCTACCAATACCCTCCACAAAAACCTCGGAAGTCTTCCTTGCCCGCCCCAGCCTGTCGCCGTAGTTTTGAGTGTCGGTGATAAATTTTACGGACTAAACAGTGAAATTTACCGCCCAAGCAAAGCGGCAGATTGGGGGTAAAAAGATTATGGTTCCGTCGATTTTTCGCATTTGGTGGCCTTCCAGTGCCCGGTGTCATAACGCTTTTACAATCGTTATGATTGCTTTAGAAACACAGACGGTTGGGCCGTTTACGGGAAATCGTTAGCGGACGTGAGCCGGCAGCTCGCGCAGGCATAACTTAAACAACTCGCGGTATTGACAGGAGGGCAGAGTCGATAACTTGAATAAACGCGAGCAGTCTGGGAAACGATTAGCCGGAAAAGTTTTAACAACAAGAGTGTGGTAAACTAAAATCATGTGGGGTCGTGTGGTGTAGCGGCAGAGTGCTCGACTATTAACCAAGAAGTCCTGGGTTCGAGTCCCATAGGCGCAGGCATAACTTAAACAACTCGCGGTATTGACAGGAGGGCAGAGTCGATAACTTGAATAAACGTGCGCAGTCTGGGAAACGATTAGCCGGAAAAGTTTAACAACAAGAGTGTGGTAAACTAAAAGTTTACATTCAATGTCCCCTGTGTTGGTTGCGGCATGAATAAAAAGTTGAAAAAACTTGAGTGTGCCGTCACCACGTCTTGTGATTAAATGTTGGAATATTTTTTTTAAATGTTTACCGCATGATATTAACGTAGATACAACTTTTACAACAACAGTGTGGTAAACTAAAAGTTTACATACAATATTTGTCTTCGTCAGAAGGACTATGAAATTGTCTCGCCGGAGTGTGGGGAACTGCGGATTTTGCGATATAACTCTGGAAGGCATGATTCGACGTCCATGATTTTTGGCAGGCAGATTACCGCTGTTAAGGCCAAAGTCAAGTACAAGTTTTGGCTTCGTGGGGGGTCCGTGCGTCACGTTAGTGCACCTTTTGTGTTTGTGGCTTGTTAGCAAGATAACTCAAGTATTTGTAAAATGTTGATTATAATTCTTGGTGTGGTGCTTACTATTGTCGGGACCAAGGTTAAGTTCGTTACTGAGCTTCGTGGGGGGTTTCGTTGTGACTACAGGGGGCATTTTGTTAATTTTTCTTGTGAGCAGGATAACTTTTGTATGTGTGGATGGAAGTTAATGAAATTTGATAGGCATATTACTGTCGTGGTCTCCAAGATTGAGTTCAAAGATGAGAGTCGTGGAGGTCGTTATGTCCCCGTAATAGGACCTTTTGTGTTTAGAAATCCCCCACCTACATCTGCTTGGAGACAGCCGACAGCTGGATATAGCCGTTACCGCCGGGGAACCCCATAATGGGATGGGATCAAATGACGTTACATTGAGGGATTGTACTATAACTTCAGCAGGGGGAGGATAGGTTGGACATATGTCAGATTATTTTCTACGGCCACACCAAGTAATTGCTATGGATGACGTCCACTGGAGACCTTAAATCTAATTACCTTAAATTTAAGG
>NW_017803854.1:310049-311792 GCF_001625305.1 Branchiostoma belcheri | reverse complement strand
AAGAGGATCCCGTAACATGTTTTGTGGCACGGGTAGTGCGACTTGCACTATAACTCACCTGAAGTAAATTTCCTACCAATACCCTCCACAAAACCTCTGAAGTCTCCTTGCCCGCCCTAGCTAGCCTGTCGCCGTAGTTTTGAGTGTCGGTGATAAATTTTACGGACTAAACAGTGAAATTTACCGCCCAAGCAAAGCGGCAGATTGGGGGTAAAAAGATTATGGTTCCGTCGATTTTTCGCATTTGGTGGCCTTCCAGTGCCCGGTGTCATAACGCTTTTACAATCGTTATGATTGCTTTAGAAACACAGACGGTTGGGCCGTTTACGGGAAATCGTTAGCGGACGTGAGCCGGCAGCTCGCGCAGGCATAACTTAAACAACTCGCGGTATTGACAGGAGGGCAGAGTCGATAACTTGAATAAACGCGCGCAGTTTGGGAAACGATTAGCCAAAAAAGTTTTATGGATACAACTTTAAGAACAACAGTGTGGTAAACTAAAATTATGTAGGGTCGTGTGGCGTAGCGGCAGAGGGATCTATTAGGAACCAAAAAGTCCTGGGTTCGAGTCCCATAGGCGCAGGCATAACTTAAACAACTCGCGGTATTGACAGGAGGGCAGAGTCGATAACTTGAATAAACGCGCGCAGTCTGGGAAACGATTAGCCGAAAAAGTTTTATAACGTGGATACAACTTTAAGAACAACAGTGTGGTAAACTAAAATTATGTGGGGTCGTGTGGCGTAGCGGCAGAGTGCTCGACTAGGAACCAAGAAGTCCTGGATTCGAGTCTCATAGGCGCAGGCATAACTTAAACAACTCGCGGTATTGACAGGAGGGCAGAGTCGATAACTTGAATAAACGTGCGCAGTCTGGGAAACGATTAGCCGGAAAAGTTTTATGGATACAACAGTGTGGTAAACTAAAAGTTTACATGCAATGTCCCCTGTGTTGGTTGCGGCATGAATAAAAAGTTGAAAAAACTTGAGTGTGCCGTTACCACGTCTTGTGATTACATGTTGGAATATTTTTTAAAAATGTTTACCGCATGATATTAACGTAGATACAACTTTTACAACAACAGTGTGGTAAACTAAAAGTTTACATACAATATTTACCATATAGTATTGACGTAGATACAACCTTAGCAACAACAGTGCAAGAAGTAAACTACAAGTTTATATATGGGATATATGCGACAAACTTCTTGTCGTAGTCAGATTAGACTAAAATGCCTTATTTCGTGTACATTTCTGATTGAATTGAGTAGCACGATAATACTAGTAGTACCATTATGGTATGGGATGTCGTACTTTTGTGCCATGCCCTTAACGAACGACTGGCAACCCAAAACATTATCTACAACTGAAAAGTACATTTTGCGAAAGTAATATGAATGGACAAAAAGCAGCTAAAACACATCACTTGCTCTGCTGTTTCTAATTAGAATAGCGCTATAACTGGATGGTTATAGTATGTCATTGAACTGTGCTAAAGCGTGCTCACCCTTCCGTTTTGTACTTACACAAATTAATGCAGCTTAAACACCAACATGACCCCAACATACTTGTTCCAGACCGGTCACCGTGGGAGTCTGTCCGATACTGCTGTCGGGGATATCATATCCGTAAACATTTGTTATCAATATTGCCTGTTAGAACCTAAGGCCACACCAAGTAAATTTTCTGGATGACGTCCTTTGGAGACCCTCAATCTAAAAAAAAAAAAANAAAACAAGGACGG
>NW_017803854.1:308968-310029 GCF_001625305.1 Branchiostoma belcheri | reverse complement strand
AAAACAAGAAGGGCCCTAAAAACAAGATGCCTAGATTACAAATATACTAAGAGACGACAAATGTTAGGACACAAATTGAATGAGGTGACACAGTGTAACAAGCAAGAAGTCTTTTATTCATCATCAAAACAGCAATAAATCAGGTGGAACAGCAGTTGTCGTCTTGTGCTTTGGGGAGATAGATGGAGCGGTCAGCAAGTTTCTTCAAATGTGGCAGCATGTACCTAACTGAATTCCTAATGGAAGTCATGATTTCCTTGCTTGATGCTTCATAAGCTTTGGTCCGTACAAACCTATTTGCGGCACTGTCGTGACTCTTTGGTCATAGTTACAGGAAGCTAGAACAGGCCAAAATCAATGCGCGCGCGGACGTCATCCATAAAATTTACTTGGTGTCGCCTAACCCCCCCCCCCCCTCCTGTAGGGACGCAGTGGGTCTATCCGCTTTGCTGGACCACGGACAGGAGTTTATATCGGAGAGGTGCTTCATCATTAATACTTAAAATATATCATGCAAGGTTTAGGAAACAATCTTTATTTGCACAATACTGAAAGTACAGCGACTTTTGAAAAGGTGTAGATCTACTACAAAACAACGTTACATACAAACAGGTGGATACAAATGAACTGACATATAAACAAGTATATGAATATATAGGGTATAGTCTTCTGCAAACAGATCCCTTTCGGTGGCAAGACAGTATCCATTAGCCAGAGAAGGTCGCCAGCCACCAACGGTGGTGGGGGTACCGACAAAAAGAGCCATATATAAAAAGCTAACGATTATTCCCCACAACCTCTGCTTGGAGAGTAGGGTATAGTACATAGCAAAGCGTCACTAAGTGCATGTGAAGATTGTATATAGTTCGAGGCTTGGCAAAGACTATAAGTTAAACAAGCATCGCAAGTAAAGGATGAAAATAGTTTGGCATTCCGGCAACTTTCCGTCAAACTTGTTCCGTGTGTTCCCGTCCGCCCGCGTCACGAGTCGAAGTCTCGTATTTCCGGGACCTTGAACATGACGCGTGGGTCTGTCAGCCTGCGCCGCACGAGCCTTTTCG
>NW_017803854.1:275002-308922 GCF_001625305.1 Branchiostoma belcheri | reverse complement strand
TCTCCCCCGCGGGCCGCGCAAGCCCGCCGCGGTCGCCCTGTCTGACCCCGACTGGAGCCAACAAAGCTCCGGCGGGGCGGCGTGTCAGCTCTCGGCGGCGGCAGCTTCCCTCCCCCGCCCGGCTCCACACGGCGCGCCCCGCCTGACACCGACCGGAGCCAAAAGAGCCCGATGCGAGGGAGTTGCAGCGCTCAGTGAGCTTTGCCCTGGCCCCCCGAGTGGCAAAAGCCCATGGAACAAGTTGCCGGAATGCCAAACTATTTTTCTCCTTTACTTGTGATGCTTGTATATGTTATATAGTCTTTGCCAAACATCGAACTATAATTATACAATCTTAACATGCACTTAGTGACTTTTTTCTATATACTATCTACCAAGAGTTGTTGTTGTTGTTGTCCATGTTTAACATCTATTATGTCGCTAGACGTGGTCTCTAGGTGCTCAGTTTTACGCTTGGTACAGTTCTGAGTCAGTTGTCTCCCTAGGTATTAACATTTGGTGGCTTAAGAGTCCGAAGCGAGGGAGTTGTAGCGCTCGGCAAACTTTGCCCGGCCCCCCGAGTGACTCCCTGCCCCTTCCCCGATCACCGGGCTGACCCCGTACACGGCCGCAGCTGGAGCGGGAACCCGACCCCGCCGTGCTCGGGACCGATCCCCGGGGAAGGCCGCAGGTGTGCCGGGGTGACCCCGCTGGCCAGGGACCGTGACTCTCTATTCATATCCATCTCTATTGCCGCCGCGCCCGAGCCGTGGGACCGTGAATGGACGTACTGTACATCACGTTTGTGTTGCAACGCTTGTTATTGAATAGTTTTTGCTTATAAACCTGCCTCTCTGCAAGGGTAATCTAGTGTCACTGATGAAAGGTAGTGGATGCTACCCGAAACGTCCGACCGTTTCCAAAATCATATAATCTATACCGTACATCACGTTTGTGTTGCAACGCTTATAATTAAAAAAAAAATCTTTTCCCACTTTTCCTGGCATAGGTGACATCCTTCACGTATTCATTTATTGTGATTCTTTCTTTCTTTCTTTCTTTCTTTCTTTCTTTCTTTCTTTCTTTCTTTCTTTCTTTCTTTCTTTCTTTCTTTCTTTCTTTCTTTCTATAGCATCTATATACATGTACAAATAGTATGGCACCCAGGCTACCCACTTCCACCCCCAAATACGCTTATGAAAAAAGTAAAAAAGTGACAATTTAAAGAACTATAGGAGATGACTTTTTCTATTGCCCTGTTGTTGTCATATCGATGTATTCCCGAGAAACAGCTAGTCTACGAGTTTACTATCTTTTTGACTCACGTTAATTTCTTTCGCTTTCGTCGTAAAAACAAGCCGTGTTCTTCCCTCCATTAGATTATGCCCCCCATAATGATGATATTCATTGACCTACTGCGCGAAAACCGTGACGTCAGCTGGTGCGTGGCGGGCCAGCGGCGTGGAACGAGAGCTGGGGGGGAAGGTGACTCGTTCCCAGTGTGGGTCAGCGGTTCTGAAGAACGCCCGGTCCGCAGGTGATTCATGGGTAATTCGACGAGCGGGTTCGCGTTTCCCGGTGAACTATGAAGGGCCGGAACGTAACAGCTGTTAGCCGTGCGCGATCTTCCGTGCCTGCTGCAAAATGCTGTACTCAATTCTTCTCTCTGACACTTTTATTATGCGTGTTCGGTTATGCTTTGCCTGAGATTTAGTTGTTAAACGTCGGTTTCAATTTGCTATTTTCAAGATATCACTTAGATATAGGCAATGTCACTACTAATGTTTGTTTAGAAGCTCTAAAATACCATTAGACAAATTGCCTAAATAAAATTTAAAGCGAATAAAAGTTGTGGAATTTTACTGCCGTTTTTTTTTTGGAAAAACATATTATTCATTCGTGTGGTAAAGACGTTTCGGTAAGCTAGCCAATTTTGCGCTTTCAAGTTTGGCAGCCATTGGAAGTGCGGAAAACAAATCAATTTATAACCCATAACCTTACTCTGGTAGGTCGTGTTTGTGTTTGGGTCTGTACGTTGGGGGCTAGCCTGGTAGTATCAGCTACAGAATAACCCATTTTGTCCGTGAATCGACACATTCTGCTATAGCCTCCATAGCATGCCAAAAACTGTGGGCTTTGGGAGTCTCCAGTGTCTTTGGAACCATTTATGTGCTATTTTCTGATGGCATATCTATAGACAACATAGCCGGCCTGGTTGAATTACCCCCGTTTTTTTTTAGAACTGGGCTTATCAGAAAACAGCCGAAGACCACCAAACCCCCAGTTCTCTAAGCCTGCTACGGAAGCTATTCGGAAAACAGCCGAAGACCACCAAACCCCCAGTTCTATAAGCCTGCTACGGAGGCTATTCTGCTACGGGAGCTCCTTTATAAACCGCCGCTGAACTGTGAATATTAGCATACGATGTCGGAGATTGAGCTAATGCACTGACGACCCCTGTCAGAGGTCACGTCGTGGCGGCCATAACACCATGTATCCCATGGGTCACCGCTCGCGGAGGGATATCAAATTCACGGGCCGCGATTCGGTCCCAGTGTTGATGTTACTGCTCTGCAAACCACCTGCTCAATATGCTCGGAGAAGTTTTTTTTTTTTTTGCGATCGATGTAAAAAAAAAAAACATTCCATCAAAACCCTCTTCTAGATTTGTTTGACAACATTTGTAATTGAAAATGCCAAAGGTGTTCATGTGACTGCCTCGATTCGTTTACTAAACGCGCTTATACGGAAAACGAGTAGAATACCAGGTCAAACGATTTCCTTCGTTCGTGACTATTCACATCTACATACTGTACGTACACGTGTACCAGGATGCGACTTTGTTTCGCAAACTTCTAGGTGTAACGCCTAAACCCAACACCAAAGAGCGCTTGGAACGCACAAGACATTAAGTCATAAACACACCCATAAAAGAATAACATAACGCACAGGCATATTCTTCTCTCTCTCTTGTTTTTTTTTCCTTTTTCACAAAATCGATCCTGTGTTCACTTTCCAGCGAACCCTTTTGTTGTACAAATCCTAATCCGGCCCATCAACTCCCGCACATCCAGCCATCGGTGTCACAAAAGCTATTACCCGGCGCGCTGACCCGAGCAGACCCGCCGAGTTTCCAGCCGCGCTCGATACCTCGCTCCAAGTACCGTCACCTCTCGGCGGCGGGGTCACCGGCCCCGGCTCGGTAACAGATCTGCTCACAGAGTAAAGAGACTCACTTGTTTTTTACACAACCCTAGTGCTTTATTCACAGCTGACGTTTCGGTGACCGTCTGTCACCAGCCCCGAGCTCGGCAACAGATCTGCACACACAGAGTAAAGAGACTCTTCAAAAAGCAGTTACTTAAGTAACTGGATATGATTTTGGAAACTGTCAGACGTTTCAGCTAGTATCCACTAGCTTTCGTCAGTGACTGAGAGACCAGAGGAGCGGGTTTATAAGCACAAACTATTGTCTCTCAGTCACTGACGAAAGCTAGTGGATACTAGCTGAAACGTCTGACCGTTTCCAAAATTATATCCAGTTGCTTGAGTGACTGCTTTTTTGGCGTATCTTATTACCTGGATGTCTAACCTTCATCGACGTAAAGAGACTCTTATGTTTTGTTTCATCACAACCAAGTGTTTTATTCACAGCCGACGTTTCGGTGCGTGACCGTCTGTCACCTTCCTCAGGGCTGGTCCACACGGCACTGCAGCACAGGTGTCGCTGCTATAGATGCATTCCCAAACGTGCAATATTGACATATCTACACGTATACTGTGATTGAAACACTTGGTTGTGAAAAAAAAGAATCTCTTTGCTCAGTAACTTGCCAACCGGATGAAACTATTCACGGAGATCTGCACACAAGCTCGAATCTGCTCCTGGCGAATTTGCCGATCAATTTTACCTTCTTCTTTTTTATTTCGGCGGCAGTCGTTCAGGAGAGTCGCAAACACAGTTGGCTCCCGCGCTGATCCGAATCGGAGTTTTCCAATCGGAGGCTGCTTTAAAACGGTTTAGCTGACAATCTCGAGTCAAGTGACTTCCGCGTAACTTTGCTGCACTCGGTACTGAACAAGACAAATATATAGTATACTACAAAAATATATTATGTAATATTTAGCGCATTGGCACTGGTATCGGTTGCTTTTCTTGTAGTATGAAAGAAACAACAGCATAAAAAAACTAGAATTCCGAGATTTCATACCTCCATGAAATATGATCTTGATATGTAAATGTAAATTTCTTCTTTAATTGTTCAAATGACCTCAGCATTAACATGATATATGCATCGTGATGTATGTTAACTTTTGATTAATTTACAGATGTCCCAAGTATGGCATTCTCATCATTCACCATTACGAAATCATAGAATTGTCACATTAATTATGCAAATTAGGTCATCATTTGCATAATTAGTATCTGTTGAAGTTCCGCCTGCCATAGGTTACATAGTCTAATGTAAAACACTGTAGTTATAGAATTTCCTCATTAATTATGCAAATAAAGTCCTCATTTGCATAATTTACATTTAATTATGTACATCTCTCTCTCAGCTACCTACACACCAAAAATAATGAAAATATGTTGTTCCTGTCTGGACTTATTGGCTTTTAAACATTTCACCAGAAAGTGCCCTGCAGTTCCAGAACAAGCCGCTAGGGGGCCCAAACTCATATGACTTCTTCCCAAGCACGAGAGCTACCTTCCATCAAAATTTCATGACCTTAGCATGTCCAGATCGTGAGATATCAAAACCGGAAGTTGCGCTGCAGTACCAAGGGAAGCCACTAGGGGGACCAAAATCTCATCATTTCCAGTTTTCGTCACACCCTACTAACACACCGAGTATGAAACCCATCCATCCAGGCGTTCTTGAGTAATCTTGTTGACCAACAGACAGACGGACGGACGGACGGACGGACGGACAGATAAACGCAACTGAAAATATAACCTCCATGACACATTTCATGGAGGTAATAATGAAAAAACAGATCTTTACAACGGTGAGCATCAAGGCCCTCTCCTTGTGTTCGGTGGGTTGTAGGTGTTTTTTCGGACCCAAAGGACGTTCGGACGTGGGCATTTCAAAACCCGTGTTTTGTTGCCCCGGTGGGCCGGAGATGAGATGTGTTTCGGGCCTTATAAGCATTCGGGTCGGCGCTCCCTAAAGTGGCACTTCCCTGCCCCTGTGATCTGTAGGTGTTTCTCGGACCCCATGTACACTCCGAAAGCCGTGTTTTGCCGCGACCCCGATGACCCGTTCCCAGCCGGGGCCCTTTGAAGCAATCTCGTTCCCAGCGCGCGTGGATCGGCGCTCCCAGTCCTCCCGGCCCGCCCTTTGACCCCCAGCGTTCCCGGACAGGCTCCGGGGCGAGCCTTAAGCGCCTGCCGGAGACCGGATTTGTAAGTGCCGCCCTTCGACAGGTGTTATTTCTGATAACCTCCCGCCACCTTCCCGCGCCCTTTGTACATCCGGGCACTTCAACCTTTGTACATCCGGGCACTTCGATCTTCCGACGTTGTGGCTGCAGGTTGCGCTGTTCTAGAGTTACTTCTGTGTTCCTTTATAACTTAAGCTTACAGTCCATACGGCTTGGGCAAATGGTTAGAGATGTTTCGTCAGTACATTTGATATTGTTTGATTTTGATACCGATTGGAGGGTTGGGCTATATAGACCAGGGTTTTGACAGTGATCTACCCGGTGAGCAACGTCGCTGCTGTGTTGGGTTACAATTTTAGGGGTTCGAATCCCGACCGGCTGTCGGCGTCGACTGTTCTTAAATCCGATAGTCACTCTGATAAGTCCTCAGCATCAGCTCTTACAAAGACCAACCACACATTTCAAAACGAGTAGGGGCACATTCTGTTGCCTACGATGAACCCATCGGTTGCTTATGATTACTTTACGGACCTTGTACTTATATTGTCTTACAATACTGGTGTGCTGCTTTATTTGGAGGTTCAAAAATCAGCCCCAAAACAACCGGGGCCTCGACAACCACTTAATGTAGGCCGTTTAAAAGCTGCATTATCTTTTGTCAACGCTGAAAGTAGAATTCTAATCGAAAAGTAGTAAGTATAACGCGTGTGGTAGTGCAGGCTGATTGATTCCTGCTGTATCCAGATTTGTTCTTTATCCAGAACCATGCCAAAGCACGATTCTGGATAGTCAAGGCGTATCAAGAACAGTGCTTGGGGTAAATATATGCTATTGAATATGCGGAGACTATCCAGAACGGGGTCTGATCCTAACCCTGACCCATTCAAGGATAGAACTCGATAGGTATGGTTCTCGATACGATAATTCTTCCCAAAGTTGTTGGTGGTGGTGTTTGTTTAGGATTACGCATATATATGATTGATACCCCAGAATTTTGATAATGTTATCTGCATAGAATGAGTATACGTTTTTCTACTTTGAACAGCTTACGTTTTAAGTGGTCTGCATAGTATAAGAATCAGGGCATATCTTTCACGTGTAAAGTAGGAGTTTATACAAAGCGAAACACTCCGCAGAACGTAATCTCTCCACGCCAGACTCCCACAGAAAGTTTGCCGTCTCTGACCAAACGTAAAACTTCACTCTAAAAAGAAGCTACTACAGTTAACCCGAGCGGAAAAGTCGAAAATCGCGAATCTCTTTGTGCGGGAGTCGCGCGCAGTTCTAGGGCGATGTTTGCCGGTCCTGACCCCAATATCCCGTCCATACAGCCCGGCCGGGAGGAGATTTATCCCGCAGAATGGCCATCACATCCGTAATACACACTCCGGTGGAGAGGCCGCGGCCCCGGTTACGAGCGCCCGCCCCCATTGTACCGGGTTACGGCAGTCGGTCGCGACCCCAATCTCAGATCTTCGTCTCCCTTTGGGGGATCTAAATCGAATTTATCTCCAAGAACAAACATTGGCTTTGGTAATGAGCGCGCGTCCGGCCAGGCCCATCCCCGGTCACTGCTGACCTTTGCCAACCCGCCAGGTCTAATCCAGTTTTAGTGCCAATATTTGGAGCCGCGAACTTTCTCCGGCTGGAACGCCCTTTAGCGGTCGTTTCTCGCATCCCGGTCAGGACCCCAATTTCCTAATTTTCTCGGCAGAAAAGGACAATTTTTACTGCTATCAAAATGGAATTGGACTGAGTAATATCCTCCAGCGGGAGGCTGGGCTGTTATTGGCCGTGTGTTGCCGTGAGTTGGACAGGTTACAGTCTTGTAGAGCAGCAACTGTTTGGAGATGAGTTCTGCCAGTTTAGAGCCGCGCTGAAGTTTGTGATGAAATAACGGTTCTTTGGCTGTTTCTACATAGATATCGTAATCTACTTCTGTTCATGGGTACTTTTATTAGCTTTTGCGTTCTTGTTTGGCTTTTTTATTCATTGCATATCCTAACTGTTAGTTCAATCTACTATCCCAAGATGATTCAAAAGTTTTTTTCTAGCTTACAGCTAGTGCTCTTCACTCATTACATTAGATTTGGAAAGCGCCCATTAGAAAACAAACTAAGATCAAAGTGTTTAAGGCATGTATTGAAACAATTCTTTTGTATTGGTCAGAATCATGGGTCATGAATATGTCACATTCTAGAAAACTAAACGGAACATACACG
Organism: Branchiostoma belcheri; assembly: GCF_001625305.1. Lineage (NCBI taxonomy): Eukaryota > Metazoa > Chordata > Leptocardii > Amphioxiformes > Branchiostomatidae > Branchiostoma > Branchiostoma belcheri. The sequence continues at coordinate 301,333 of NW_017803854.1, read as the reverse complement.
AAGATGTTGCGAGTGGTTTTCAATACACCATGGTGGAAACATACTACTAATGAACAGTTATACGGTTCGCTACCAAATGTAACTTCAGTAGTCAAATGTCGACGACTAAGCTTGGCCGGTCATGTAATACGTAGTGAAGAACCAGCCAGTAGGCTTCTACTCTGGAACCCTGATACCTGTAAGAGAAGAGTTGGACGCCCAAACATAACAGTTAAGAAACTTATTGAAACTGAAACTGGCTTGGAGGGACATGAACTTTTCTCAGTGATGTATGACAGACAGTTGTGGCGAACTAACTTTGTATGCTCCACCTCTACGGAGGATGAATGATGATGATGATGACAGCTATGTCTTGATGTGAAGCTTGCGCTGTGTGTTGATATGTGTCAACACCGGTTATGTTAAGGTTTGAAAACAATGGACGCTTTAAATCTCGTACAAAACTTCCTTTCCACTATTGCAATATCAATTGTTTCATGTACCAAACGGGAGCTCCGGTGAATTCCAGAGGTACATCATTGATTTTTAAGATTGCTGCGTTGATACGAATTGCTCAACACAGACCCCCTCCTTATACGTACATGTATCAATCAACTTGAGCTGTCTGTAGTTGGCCCTCCCACATCCCAGCAAATGGGAGCCATTGTCGGGTATCCTTAAGTGGACTTAAGTATCACGCCATGACATTGAGCAAAACGACTTGAGTAAAGCTTCTATAAATTGAAAAGTCCCGGGGTACATCAAGACTTATCTTCTATAGTCGGGCTTAACTTTCAACCATTCCGAAATTGATGTCCCCGGTGTCTGAAAATCCCGAAATAAAGCCGAATGTAACAGTCGTGCAACAAAATAGTTTTTTTTTTTCGTACAGTTGGAGGATTCTTCCCGCTTTATTTGAATAGTCTTGCTTGACAGTTGTCCTTTGTCCAAAGCCTATACTTGACGGTTGTCCATTGCTGGAAGCCTATACTTGACAGTTGTCCCTTGTCCAAAGCCTATACTTTAGTTGTCCATTGCTGGAAGCCTTTGTTTCACAGTTACCCATTTTGCAAATTTGGGAAGCCTTTGCTTGACAGTTGCCTATTTTGGGAAGCCTCTGTTTAACATTTGCCCATTTCAAAAGACCTTTAAATTTGTTTGACAGTTGTCAGTTTCAGAAGGAAGACCCCTGTTTGACAGTTTCCCATTCCCGGAAGCTTCTGCTTGACAGTTGTCCATTCCCGGAAGCTTATACTTGACATTTGTCAATTTTAGAAGACCTCTGACTTTTGCCCATTCCCGGAGATCTCTGTTTGACAGTTGCCTATTTTGGGAAGCTTCTGCTTGACAGTTGCCCATTCCCGGAAATGCTTTACATTTGTCAATTTCAGAAGAACTCTGACAGTTGTCCATTTCAGACATTCCAGAAGTCCCTGTTTGACAGTTGCCTATTCCAGAAGGCCCCTGTTTGACAGTTTCTATCCCAGGAAGCGGGATGTAACCGGTGCCTCCCCCGCCGGCGCCTGAGATGGGAACACAATCCCATAACACTTCCGGGAATCGGTCCGCCAGCGGCTGCAGCCGACACATTGACATTTACGTCGCTTTCGGGTCAAATCTCCTGTATAACTCAGACTTAACGTTTATGGACATCCGGGGAGCGTTCTGGCGACCGGCGCTAGTAGTGGGGGCATTTGGAACACAGTACAAGCCCTAGTCACAACCTTTCCTAAACCTGCAGCTTTCTTTTCACTACCTACATGTTTTGTGTTTATCTTAGTATCACTTTTAAATCCATCCTAGAGAAAGAAACACGAAAGGGTGAAAGATGCGGAGAACTTGAACAAATTCGGACACTTCGAAAGAGATTGTGTAAAAAAAAGTGCAAAACCTGCATGAAGGTGTGTGCGTTTTAAGTGCCCTCCGACACTCCGTCTCTTCCCAAAAAGTTCTGCACGGTTGTAAACCCGAAATGATAACTGTAAAGATGCCAGTTAAATCTAAACCGTCGCTACGGTTGGTTCTTCTTTACGAGGAGCATAAAAAATGTTTAGTTTGGGGTCGACAAATCTTTATCAGGAGTTGATGCTCTCTTTACTGCAGGTAAAGGGAGGATCTTCGCGTGGCGCCCGTGTTGTTTTTGTCAGCGAAGCGTGCTTTTTTCTGCCAAACAAACACACAAACAAACGTCGGGAAAAGCGTATCTCCTCCGATCTGCCGGCTGCAGCCTCCGAACGGCCAGTCCCTTTCACGGCTCCAATCCATCAGTTCACGCATGTGCAGGGGAGATACCATTCAGCGTGTCAATCACTCGGGCAGCGGCAGTCGACTCGGCTTTGTGCGGCCGCCCGGTTATCAGATCCCCCCACTCCGCCGCTCCGAAGCCAACGCCCTCGCCGCTTATCAAATCGCGCTCGTGGCGCCAAACTCTGATCCGGCATGAACGGGCGGTAATTCTCCCGCATTACCCACACGTTGCTATGGGGCAAAAAAGAGAGAGAGAGAGAAAAGTTATCGTTCCACCGGCTTGTCAATCAAACCGGGCTGACATCTATCTCGCCCATCGTGAGTTCGCGCTGCCCTGTAAAGTCCTTTACTACCCGAGTTTTTTTACGCAGCTTCGACCGGTCAATTAATTAGCTAATATCTCTGGTCCTGGGCGTCATCTGGGCAGAAGGGATTGCCTGTTTTATCGATAAGGATTACAAGTATGGAGTAAAAGTGTGCTTCGGACGGATAAAGTCCGGACCGCCGACAGACCTACAAATGTGTTCTCCACACTCGTAAAGTTTGCGAGTGAAGTTAAGGGTGGATGTGAAGAAAGTCACGACATTATGATGGGATGTGGTTATCTTACATACAGCATGGTGATATACTGGTTAGTTTATTATTACGATCTCCATTACTGATACTTTCTGCAGTCCGAACTGAAATGATACAAAATATAAGAACTAAAATATAAAAACAAAAACATATTAATATGGACTAGCTGTATTACTTGTCATAAAATCTAATCTTCATAGCATCACATACACGGATGTAAAATTATACGTACAGAAACCAAATGTTGCCATGAAACATTGCAATTGATGATTAGAAAAACATCTCCTCGCACAAAACGCGGATACCTGTTGGTCAGTACCCCTGAAATTTAGCAGAAAGAAATTTGCAAAAGTAATGATAAACAAAACTAGAAAGGTAAAGCAAATGCATAATGTTTACCTTCCCATATGGTCTGCTCTGTTATACACATTCATGTATATGGTGACGGGAGTCTAAATTCCTCCTGTTATAAAATTGCAACATGATGTAACCCAACACCAGCTACCAGTGACAGACGTCTGGTTCAGGCCTTGACCTTATTGGTTTGGAGAAGAAGAGAAAACTGAGCAAAAACACTGTTTTCCTTCTGCAAAGGTAAACATAACTAATGTATTTAGAAAATGCTCCACATTGATGTTACTATATGTAGAAGAGTGGCTGGAAAGTTTTCAGTACAGTTTTGACACGAAGAGAAGGTCGGATATGTTCTCGATGGTGTTTTCAGCACCAAGGACAGCGGCGGCGATCTGGACTGTCCTATAGCTTTGGCTTGTTACAGCTACTAGTTAGCATGTCAAGGCTGTCGTTACTCGCCTTGTATTTGATTACAAACATCTGTGAACAGTTTTACGTCGGTGGAACTTGTAGTGGGAGCGACCACCCCTTCCCTCCCCTGGGCTTTCAGGTTGCCATCTCTAAGCATCTCTCTTCATTGATCTTTGTATGCTGACACTAGCAGCTCATTCGTATGCGCTCGATTCGCTTGGCTGTTCGCTCTCCGACACGGCTAATGCGATTTCGCGCGGAACATCTGCCGGTACGTAAGCCTGTTTCTTCTCCGCCGCTGCCTTTCTTCACCGCGCATCGGTGAACTTCGGATCCCTTAATCTCAAGATTAGCCGTCCTCTTTGAACCTCGGGGATTTGCGCGGGTGTTCGCTGATAAAAGAACGTTGTTTGGGGGGTTTTAAAGTTGTCTTAGCGCTGCCACGTGACTGCCGATGGACCCAGGAGATCCCCCCAGCATGAAGAGACCATGTATTCTACCTGGCTCGCGGTGTAAGGCCAAACATGTTGCGCTTTGTCGGGAAGAAAGCCCCATCATCCAGATCGATAGTTCAGCTGCCTAGCTGCCTAGATGATGTTTTGATGTAGGTTAACCCAGCGCCGTTGGAAGTGCGCACGTTTTCAAAAGTCCGGCTACGTTTTGACTAGTTGGCTGTTTTGCAAACGTTCTTGAAAATCGATCTTTGTTCGTCGCTAGTATTTTTTTTTCTTCTTTTCCAGCCTCGCGCTTCCGCGAGGTTCATTATCGCAGGAATGTGTGTCCGCTCTACGCGTCAGGGTCCAGGAATTTCCAATTTTCCACCAATTCCAACTTGTTGTTCCACGACAGTCTCGCAACAAACGGATTCTCCTCGCCGCGTTTTGTGATTCTTTGTTACTCTCCAAGCAGAGGTTTGGGTTTGGGGTTATTTTTGGCGTGTTTTTAGGCTTTTTCATTGGGGTTTCTCTTTTGCACCGGAGGTTTTTTTTCCACCCAACCAGTGCAAAAGAGAAATCCCGATGAAAAAAAGCCTAAAAACACGCCAAAAATAACCCAAACCTCTGCTTGGAGAGTAAATCTTTGTGCCGATCTCTTTCAACCAGCTTCTTCCCATGGTTTTCAACAACATTACTGAAATCGATTTAAACGGTTTTAATAGCTCCAATAGGAAAACAAACTAACGATGTGAAAGGAGACGTTTGTTTACAGTAGTGTTTCTTAGTGACGCCCTGGTGAACAAATTTGTTGATGTACTCAGAAAGAACGTATACTTGTGATAATATCAACATCATGATGTTGCTAGCCCTAGTCTGTTATTTGTCGAAGATATCTCTGCCGATCTCTTTTACACAGCTCCTTCCCATGGTTTCAACAACATTACTGAAATCGATTTAAACGGTTTTAATAGCTTCAATAGGAAAACAAACCGGACATTGGTAACGACGTGAAAAAGGAAAACATTTGTTTACAGTACTAGTGTGGCTTACTCTTAGCGACGCCCTGGTGAGCAGGGTTGTTGATATACACAGTATGAGACGAGTGTATACTGTACAGGGTTTTTTCTAAACAGGGGAATAAGGGAGCTGCTCCCTCATGTAACCAGCCAGCTCCCTCATACCAATTTTCAGATTGAACCCTAAGTGGCTACTCTTATTTTTAAAAAAAAACTCGGTCGCTTCTTTCCTTGTCATGCTTGCGATCTGCTCCTTCATGCTAAATTTTTCTAGAAAAACCCCTGCCAGAGTATACATGTGATAAAACTAACATGATGATATACGTACGTGTAGCTGGCCACTTCATCCGCCATGATTCTGGATCTAGTCTGTTATTTGTCAATGATATCTCTGCTCAAAGTAGTCCACATACATGCAAAAGATTATTAGATAGCTTTAAACAATGTCTAGAGTTAGATGTCCAAGGGTTAGGTGTAACAAGTCGACCGCGTGCCTGCGAAGCTGGTGTGTTACGCCGAGGGGCGGTTATACCGGCTATACAGATACAAAAGCTGGTGTGTTACGCCGAAAGGCGGTTATACCGGCTATACAGATACAGAAGCTGGTGTGTTACGCCGAAGGGTGGTTATACCGGCTATACAGATACGGAAGCTGGTGTGTTACTCCGAAATGCGGTTATACCGGCTATACAGATACAGAAAAGTGCATGATCAAGTGGTACATATCTGTTCACGAAGCTTGCCACTTTGGCAACAACTAAGGACCCAGTCAAACTTGTCAGATAAATGGTTGTTGGTGTAGAAAAAACACACACAATGAAAAACAGCTCATAGATGAGAGATAAGCGAAGAGGAAGCCGCCTATTTATTACTGATCTACTCTAACGAGAGTTGTCTGTATGTAGTCATAAATTACAGACTGTTGGAAGTCATTCTTATCCCGTTAGTTAATTACATGTAGTTACAGTGATTGTAGATGTAGTAATGATTGGTGGGGTCGCCTTAGGTTAATGTGTGTGTATGTGTGTGTGTGTGTTTGTACAGTCTACCTACTCTCCAAGCAGAGGTTTGGGTTTGGGGTGTTTTTAGGCTTTTTTTATCGGGGTTTCTCTTTTGCACTGGAATTTTTTTTTTCACCCGACCCAACGTGAAAAACAAAATTTCAGTGCAATAGAGAAACCCCGATAAAAAAAAGCCTAAAACACCCCAAACCCAAACCTCTGCTTGGAGAGTACAGTATACCAACTACATACATACGACCCCCTTCTTAGGTTACAGTATACCAAGTACATACATATGTAAGAGATAAAACATGCACTGATGTTGTGTTCTCTGCTGTCGTTACAGATGACCAAGGCGAGTACTACAGCCCGCAGAGCTACTACGACTTCTTCCCGCCCGGATCGCAGCCGCCCAACTCGCAGGCCGGAGGGATGCCGCCATTCCTGCCGCCCTCTTCCCAGCCGATGGGTGTCATGGACCCGGCGATGCCGCACCAGGGGGGCGGCGGCGGTATGGGGAACGGCCACGGAGGGATGCCGCCTGACGGATTCCTCCCCCCGGGAGACATGCTACCTCAGTCGGACGCGCCCACTCCGGAGCCGATGATGGGGGACGGAGGGTACGGGCCTCCGCCGAACCAGACGCTGGGGAGGGGTTTTCCCCCCGGCATGCCCGGGCAACCCCCCCGGGAAGAGTCGGTGTGGTAACCCGCTGAACAGTGTGTCGCTTGTGTCGACGAGAACACGCGAGGGTTTAGAAAGAGAACCCTTTCACGAACTTAGTATGTTCCAGATCCTCAATCAATGTTGTCTGTTTCGGATGCTGCCACTCCCAGAACAGGGGTGGACGTAGATATTTTGTATGTTGAGATGCCTGTTACTTGACCGCAACCCTTGTATGTAAAGAACAACATCAGTACAGTAGCGCTAGTCCACAGCTAGCTAGACGCCATCTTTTATCGGACGTTTTTATGACAAGAAGATGGGTTTTGTACGTGTACGATTTGCGGAAACAAAAGGTGGAATACATTGTGCGGGCCACAAGAAGGAAAAGGCGGGAAGAAAACTGAGGAAGACAAAAACAGACTTGCGACAATCTGTTCATCGCGAAGGACACATCGTCCCCAGTTGTAGAAGACTCGGATCCAAACCACAAGACGACATCGTCGTGTTTCCTTCGTCTTCGCGAGAAGGGAGCTTAAAGAGTGGTTTTTAGAGAACTGGCCAACTGGTTGGCAATACTTAATACTTGTTGTAAACCTCCACACCTATGTATACTTACAGATTCTGCGATCTATTTTATGGTTGTGCTTTGTTTCAACTTCTGTCTGACATTGGCATTCCGTCCAGAACAAGAGGAATCAACAGAATTTGTTAGAATCGAGGGTGATTTCCGTCACCCAGAATGCAATCCGTGATGAGGGCGATCTCTAAATCCCCAAGCAGATGTTGGGAGTGAAGATCGTAACATTGTCTGACATATCTCACTTCCTGGATCAAAAAGTTATTATTTGCTCCCGTCACATCTGCTTGGGCATTATTGATCATCTTCACCCTCTCAGACACCCCACGGATCGTAAGTGTGGATATTGACTTGTCTTATCCGGAAAAGGCAAGTAGTAAAAATATGTGAAAGTTTTACTATCATGAAAGTTCATCTGTGTTGGTAGGTACATGTTTAAAGTTAAAACTTTTGGTCCAACACAAAAAAATTCTCTCACCTTTCGACCAGTTACTCTGGTCTTCCTCAGTAGACCGACCCAGTGAAGCTTGTCATGTGGCTTCTTTGAAGTGTGTTGGAACAAAAGTTTTAACTTCAAACATGTGAAAGTTTTGCTTACCTTAAGACATCCATGTAAGTCCTGTTTTACCGATATCCAGCCGTGTTTGAATCATCGTGACGTGCAGGGTGTGTGTACATGACAGAATATATTGAGTTAGTTCTTAGGTTTCATGAGAGACCTCAGTCCTGTTATATCTTTGTACAAAGTGCGGAACCGCCTACCTGTGCTAGACAGTCATGTTCTCGGTGTACCGTAGAGTAGGCAGTATCAAAACTGATGATGTGTAGGGAGGGAGGAAAGTCGCCATCTTGGATGACGCGCTCTGCGGCCCCTGCAATGAATAGGAGTAGGGTTCACGTGGGTTGTAAACCGCCAGTTGTATCCTGAGGCCATCCAGAAAAGTACAGAGTTAGATTTGGTGTCACTTATATATATTTATATCCATTCTGTGTAAAAGTGGTGGTTTCCCCCCTGTATTTATTTGTCTTAGTTCAACGACCATCCTCTCTTTAATGTTGTCATGAGAAATCTTATAAGAAGAAAATCATGTAAGATGATAGTTGAACCAAAGACCAGATGAGGAAATACAACAACCTGGGTCCTTCCGTCATCCGATAAAGCGCTGAGTTTCGCAACTAGAGGATCTGTTCATCCGGGTACTTCCGATTACATCCGGGGCATTGGATCCCGGCGCCGCCATCTTGAATGTTGTTCGATTTTTAGAAACCGGTTGACGGCTGTGGTATTTTTGACTGAGGATTAGAGAAGTAACTTCAGCTCTGCCCTTTTCGATGTGTTATATGACTGTAGTCCATAAAACGGCAAAAGTACCGAAGTAACGGGTTCCTTTCTCAGCACTCTGTATACAGAGGTGAGGCGGCTTCCGTCCTAGATCTCCAGTGCCGAAGTTACGTCAACACTTGGTGTCCAGTGTCGGCGGCTTTAGCACTGGAAACTCTAAATCGGCAAATCAAACCTTGTCTTTAGAAAGGGTACCGAGATGCCGCCTTTGAATTCTAACACTTATATAGCGCTGGCTATCCAGTGGTGAACGGCCTCCGAGCTCTGGCAAACGAGTGCTGAGTGGAAGTTAGCACCGGAAAACGAGTGCCGAGTCAAGATTCAGCTCTGGAATTCCAGTCCTGACGGTGTTTCAGCACTGGAACAAAGCCGTTTCTGCACTAGAATTCCATTGCGGAGCTTTCTTCCGCACAGGGCCCCGAGTGTCGACGCCACTTTCCCCTCGAGTTCGGCACTGGGTGGCCAGTGAGGAACCCGTAACTTTGGTACCCTTGCCATAAAACGGTCGTGCCGGTTTGTCGTCTGTTGCCTCTATAAAGATTTGAACACAACGCTCTGAGTTCACTCGAGTTCCGGTTTCATTCCGCTCATTTGAGAAGTAGAAAAAAAATCACGATATTTAAAATAAAATGTTGTATTTGTCACTTGACAGATTTTTTCGTCTGTCCTTGGAAGACCCAACGTTTGTTGCTTATTCGTCCATGAAATTTAAGGGAAAAAGACCAAAAGTCTTAATTTTCTGTTATCATAATATCTATTGAGAAATAGTTGGTTTTAAAACAATGGAGACATTACACTTAACGTTACTATTCGTTTCCTACAATCTGGACCTTGATACACAGCTCATGCATGTGATATATTTTCCCCTCAAAAATCTGTATGAAATAAAAGTGTACAAGTCTTCCTTTTAGCTCGTCACAAAGCTGTGTCCTTGGTTTCCCTGACCACCCCTCCCCCCCACTCCGGACTTGCTCGGATGACACAGTGTGCAGTGCTGTTCTATCTGTTGTACATACGATGTAGAGCGGAATATATCCCGTCCTTGATATATACTTTGGTACCTGTTTTGTGCCAGTTGTCTGTAGAAATCTATGAATACATTGTGTAGTAAAAAAAGTCAACTGTGTCCTTCTGTCTTCTTTGACTCCGTTAGTATAAAGTAGTGCCCGGTGAGTAATCGAAGTAAGGAACACCCACAACTGTTTTATATTATATCAATGATTACCACACTAGTTAACACATTTTCACGTTTGTACACTGTACTAGAAATTTTATATGAGAAAAATAAAGTGAAAACGCCCTTCAGAAATCAAAACACTACACGTTATAAATATTATAACCGTTATACAATATACATATCACATATGTACAATGAGAGTCAGCATATCAAAAGCATGAGTAAAAAAGTAATAGGCAACAGAAAATCTCGAGTAAAGAATGTTAATCACATTAAGTACTAGCTACTATAGTAAGTACTGTGCTACTGAACAACACTGGAGTACAAAATATCTAGTACCGTAACGATTCCAAATTTGATGTTCATGAAATCTGAACTATTACCTCCCCAATCTGAACCTCCCCCAACCAGAATCTGTCACTGCAATTGTATCCACGAAACGTTACAAAAATGTGTCTCACTATCGGTTGCGAACAGAACTCATCAACGAGAAGAACCGCCAGAAAAAAAATGATATGAATCTTAAATCTAGATGGACAGAAAATGTGATGGAACGTAATACATACGTAACGTACAGTTTTTTTTTTCGGGAAAGAGATATGGTCGAAAGTCATTGTTTTCTATTCAAAAGTCATGACGTTCTATCAAAAAGACATCAAAAGTCGCGATTTACTTTCAAAAAGCCACGTTTTGTATTCAAAAGTCATGATTTTCTATTAAAAGGTCATGGTTTTCCAGTCAAAAGACATGGTTTAGTCAACTTGACATGACGAACAAAACCAGATCAGTACATACAGTAATATTATAAAACATTATCGTTCGAAGCTGGATGAAATCACCTTCTGAGAAACGTTTGAGAAACAGAAGACCTCGCAAAGGTCCGTGTCTGCAGTTTTACAGACAACAGAGGTATGGATTTGCAGATGTGACAATAAGGATATCTCTTCGCCTCGGGCTAAAACAGATCTGTTGAAATGACACAGGTCAAGTACAACAATTCACAAAACACACAAACTCATACTAGTCTACAAATCATTGAACAACTTGATGCTGGGACACATGAATGGACTCTTTGTAACTTGTCGTGAGAGTGCCACTAGAAACCCAAGGCAAGCTTCCTCCCACAAACTGATGGTGCCTAGAATGAACAGGACCTGTATGCAGAGATCTCTGGCTGTGTCTGGGGCTATCATCTGGAACAGCATACCAGAGGATGCACAGTGTGCTCCAACAGTGAGAACTTTCAAACAAAGAATACGGTAGTGGAGAAATTTGATTTGCGGACTGTGACTTTGGACATGTTATGATTATTATGTTAGACATTTAGTAATTTATTTTTGTAGTAATTTGAATTTTATTTACTTAACTTATTTATTTATTGTGTTCCCGTGACCACCCCTCCTCAACTGGACCTCTGGGAAGAGCGGCTAAGGCCGACAGGGCATCTCCAGTATAAATAAAGGATATTGATTGATTGATTGATTGATTGATTGATTGATTGGCAATAGCATCTTTCAACTACAGAAGACAGACGTGACAGACCCTGTGTCGTTAGATATGGATTCCAACTTAAATAATCTTCACCTCAAAGCTCATCAAAGTTTCCAGAAGTTTAGGTTCATTCTAAAAAGTGAAGAAGTCTCCTTCAGACGTACCGTTTGATTATAGTCCACAGACAGTCGTTACAGAAAGGTTGACAACGTTCAATTGCTTCTCTTCCGAGGAGACGCCGATTAAGATGCAAATTTCCGCCGCGTGAGGGCTAGTTTCCGCGAGATCCTGACTCCTCAAGTGTTTCGTTTAAAACTTATAATTGATTGGCGTAAGTTCAGATAAATCCAATTTACTTTTCGTGATACTTGTTCGGCTATTCTTGTAGCCTGTTCATGATGCTGGATCATTTCTTGTATAGTATAGACTGCTTCACATTTTAAACAAGATGCTAGGGGCCAAACGTTTCAAGCACGAAAGCTATCTACCATTAAAAAATCGTGACACTAGATGCCCAGATCGTGAGAAATCAAAACCGGAAGTTATGTTGCATTACCAAGAAAAGCCGCCAGGGGACCCAAAATCTAATAATTTTCGGGTCTCATCAACACCTATCGACCTACCAACTTTCATGACAATCCATCCAAAGCTTCTTGAGTTATCGTGCTAAACATATACACGCACACATAAACACATACAAACAGCTTTGCAGTGGGGGTGAAGACTTGGGGTTTGAAATAAAGGTAAATGCGTTTACAGTGCTTGTTTCTAGTGGTTTTAGCATAGAATTCCAATGGGATGCCCTTCGCTAGTCCCTGCCCTGAACTAACTTGCTGAATACCCAGGAAGGAATACAGAGTTCACCCCGGTTTGAATTGCGGCAAAAAACATCTCTGAGACGGCTAACTTGCCTTTAAAAACAGCCTGTAGCTCTTTGAGTAGCGTCAGTTGCATAGATGATAGATAAGAAGGTAAACCTGCGCACGCCATCTAGCGGAATTAGACAGAAACACATTGAACGATTGGTGGGAAGCTGAGTATGTTGCACTTCTACCACATTCCTCCAGGTGGCGCTCCTATTCCATCCAGCAGCCACGTTTTCAGCACCAAGGCAGGGTCCTTTGACTAAACAATGCGGAAATGAAAAGCCAATTTATAAGGTCTCTCTCTTAGTCTTCTATCTCTCTCTCTCTCCCTCATTATCTCTCCCTCACTCTTTCTCTCTCCCTCATCCTCTCTCTTTCTCTCTCCCTCACTCTTTCTTTCTCCCTCATCCTCTCTCTTTCTCTTTCCCCCCGTCTTTCTCTCTCTTTCTCTCTCCCTCCCCCCCTCTCTCTCTTTCTCTCTCCCTACCCTTCTCTCTTTTTCACAATAGAGTCGCTGACAGGGCGTGTTGCAGCGTGTTGGAGAAAGATGCTTCATTAAAAAACACACTGCGACGAAATGCCTTTAATACGGGGTTTAAAAGTAACTGATGAAAAGTGAAACATCCACGACAGAAGCCAGCCTTTCACAATGGCAATATGGCAATGCCTGTTGCTCGTACAAAGCATAATTTGATAGTATTGAAGCATAGTGTCATAATTTGATCATGATGGCACCAGTTAGTGTACGGACACACAGGTGGATCTTCGTTTCTACCATGGAGACCAATGTACACTATTTTTAAGCATCCATATGGGTCTGGTGGAGACACAATGGTTGCCAAGGCAACGCCACTGTGACGCATACGAAGCGTACTGCCTCATGAAATATTCAAATGCCATTACCTCTATTGGGTCCTACCGTCCGTATTGTTGGTTCTCTATTGCTATTGTTATTGCGAATTCCGATGTCCTTTGAAGGGAAGGCCGGTGCAGTCAGACCAGTGAAGCGGGGGCTCCGCCATTGTTGTTTAGATGTCTTTACTCTAAGACCAGGGATTTCGCCAGCGTGCAGGTGTGTCTGTTTTTCTGCATGTTTATCAGCGCATGGTAACAGTGAGGAGGCCGTTCACACTACTGACTCACTTTATGGGAGGGGAGATGTGATGCTCTGCGTGTTTTTTAGTGTAATAACCTGGTTCGTTAGTTGAGGTTATACTTACACGTATCTCTGCCTTTTATATATACCATCTATTCTGTATTATAAATCATTTATATCTATTCCTTATTATAAATATTATATATCAAATGCCTTTAATACGGAGTTTAAAAGTAACTGATGAAAAATGAAGCATCCATGACAGAAGCCAGCATTTCACAATGGCAATATGGCAATGCCTGTTGCTTGTACAAAGCATAATTTGATAGTATTGAAGCATAGTATCATAATTTGATCATGATGGCACCAGTTAGTGTACGGACACACAAGTGGATCTTTCTTCGTTTCTACCATGGAGACCAATTTGTAACACAATTTTTAAGCATCCATATGGGTCTGGTGGAGACACAATGGTTGCCAAGGCAACGCCACTGTGACGCATACGAAGCATACTGCCTCATGAAATATTCAAATGCCATTAACTCTATTGGGTCCTACCGTCCGCATTGTTGGTTCTCTACTGCTATTGTTATTGCGAATTCCGATGTCCTTTGAACAGAAGGCCGGTGCAGATAGACCAGTGAAGCGGGGGCTCAGCCATTGTTGGAAGGATCCAGCTAAGTGCCTGCACACTAATTTGTGTCATCATATGATCAAATCATCGGCACCGTGACGAGATATCATCCAACAGATCGCGCGTGAGGCTGCCACATGATGTAAAGACCTGCCTGTCCATGTCCACTTTTAACTTTGAACTTTATTCTTCACCTTTGCACCGGTGGCACAGACGGACAAAGCCGTGTGCAGAATACAAGTCAAGTCAAGTCAAAGTTTATTGCACAACTAATGTACGGATACATCGTATGGCAATTAGCGGTACTAGGTACAAATCTAAAATCTAAACTAATGCGTAAAAGAGTACTACATTCATGCTGTATATGAATCGAACTTAAGTTACATCGTACTAGTATAGAAAAGGAATGGCAAACATTATACAGGGGTTCTGTAAATCTACAACTAAATACTACTCTGTCCTATACTTAAGTATTACTAGTATAATGGATATATATATATATAGTTGATTCCATTGTTATGTGTAAGCAATCAGTTGACTGTTTCGGAAATGACATTGTTTCTTTTAACTAAGGCGTTAGAAATATATTGGCCTATATATGGTGAGATTGCATCGGGGCATGACATAAGAAAAGTAAAGGTATCTGAGACTGTCTTAGGTAATGTAATACTTGTGCTGTTGGCGATAAAGTTCATAAGTGTTTGTCTTTCTTCATTGTAAGCTGGACATGTTAACATAAAATGCAATTCATCTTCTACAATATCTTTGCAAATAGGACAACATCTGTGGGTGGCTGGTACATTGTTATGGCGTCCCTTTTCTATTTCTAAACAGTGTGAACTAATTCGTATTTTGGTTATATTAGCGGCGAAAGATTTGTTTTGTATTAGTGAAAGATATTTCTCAAAAACGAAGTCAGATTTGACTTTGGAGTAGGTTTTCAGTTTGCTGTAATTTCTGATATTTTGCCTCCAGCCAGAAACAAACGTGTCTTTGAGCCGTTCTTTGAACACGTTTCCAAAATGTTTGGCGTTAACTACTGGGTTTAGCCAAACATTTTGGAAACCGTGTTTACATAACATGTCTTGCACATGAACGGCCCAGTCGTGTTCTTGTTCCACAGCAATATCGTAAGCTTTCTTAACTATTCTATCGTTAGGGAGGTTGTGTAGTCGGAGCCAGTATTTAATAAGGTGGGTTTGTGTATCAATGTATAATGGTAATACATGTGCATAACAAATTAAAACAAATTATATCAAATTATAATCAAGTGTTAACTAACTAACATAAAAATGATAGGCTAGTTATAACAAAATATGGGCATGGGGCAAACAATGTAACAGGTTACTGGAGTGGTTTAACCGTTCCATAGAAGAAAATAAAATACTAGCTAAACAGTTTCAGGTTAAAATGAGATGTAAAAATTGGTCTGACCTCTGACCTCACCATACCAACAACTTGGACTGGACAATGACTGGACAGGACAATTTGTGCTTTTTGTTATTATCATTATTTTCTAATGTCATTGGTTAGTTACTGTTTTTTCTTTATTATTATTGCCATTATCATTATAATTTATTGTATCCCAGTTTTACTGTGTGTATGTGACTGTTGTGTTTTGTTGTGTAAAACAGGGCGCCATTGAAAAGTGAAAAGGAGTGCAATCACTTAATGGGCCACCCTGTATAAAAATGACGGAAAATAAATAAAAATAAATGAAGAAAATGAGAGAACAACATCTGCACTCTCACGTTCGTACCGCCTGCTATCAAAGAAAGAAACCTACAGGGTGTGTTACTGGAAGACAGACGAAAAATTTCTCGACTATGCATGATGTACAAAATTACTCATATACCGGTGGACGTGCCAACTACTAAGTACCTAATACCAGCCCAGAAAAGAACAAGAAGCAGTCATGCCTTCAAGTACCAGAGTTATCAACCAAGAATTAGTTATTTTTGTGTCAATAAGGTTCTCTCTATCCATGAAAGATCTGTGTGGGGTGCGTGTGTCCGTACAATAATTGGTGCCACCATGATCAAATTATGAGAGAGCCATCTCCTGCCTTGCACAAACAGCAGAATTTGCCATTGTGAAAGACTGGCTGCTGCCATGAATATTAATTTTTCATCACTTACATTGAAGCCCCTTACTAAAGAAACGTTCGTCAGAGGTTTTTTTTTTTCTTTTGTTGTTGTTGTCAAACATGTTTCTTCAACACGATGCAACATGCCCTGTCAGCGACTCTATTGTGGAAGAGAGAGAGAGAAAGAAGGAAAGAGAGGGGGAAAGAGGGAGAGAGAGACTGAGAGAGAGAGCGACAGAGTGTGTGTGTCTGTGTGTGTGTGTGTGTGTTTGAGAGAGAGAGAGTGTGTGTGTGTGTGTGTGTCTGTGTGTGTGAGTGTGTGTAAGAGAGAGAGAGAGAGAAAATGGATGAATAGTAAGTTAGACACGAAAATATGTGGCGTGACACTGGCACGGTAGTTCCACGTGCTGAGCACAATTACAAGGAAATTAACACAGGTCTCTATAACAAGTAATCCCCGAGCATTGTAACCGACTGCATTGGACATGAATATTTTAGATGTCTTTACAGAACTCTAAGACCAGGGATTTCGCCAGCGTGCAGGTGTGTCTGTTTTTCTGCATGTTTATCAGCGCATGGTAACAGTGAGGAGGCCGTTCACACTACTGACTCACTTTCTGGGAGGGGGGATGTGATGCTCGGCGTGTTTTTAGTGTAATAACCTGGTTCGTTAGTTGAGGTTATACTTACACGTATACCTGCCTTTTATATATACCATCTATTCTGTATTATAAATCATTTATATCTATTCTGTATTATAAATCATATATATCAAATGCCTTTAATACGGGGTTTAAAAGTAACTGATGAAAAATGAAACATCCATGACAGAAGCCAGCCTTTCACAATGGCAATATGGCAATGCCTGTTGCTCGTACAAAGCATAATTTGATAGTATTGAAGCATAGTATCATAATTTGATCATGATGGCACCAGTTAGTGTACGGACACACAGGTGGATCTTCGTTTCTACCATGGAGACCAATTTGTAACACAATTTTTAAGCATGGATGGGTCTGGTGGAGACACAATGGTTGCCAAGGCAACGCCACAGTGACGCATACGAAGCATACTGCCTCATGAAATATTCAAATGCCATTACCTCTATTGGGTCCTACCGTCCGCATTGTTGTTTCTCTACTGCTATTGTTATTGCGAATTCCGATGTCCTTTGAACAGAAGGACGGTGCAGTCAGACCAGTGAAGCGGGGGCTCAGCCATTGTTGGAAGGATCCAGCTAAGTGCCTGCACACTAATTTGTGTCATCATATGATCAAATCATCCGCACCGTGACGACATACCTTCCAACAGATCGCGCGTGAGGTTGCCACATGATATAAAGACCAGCCCGTCCATGTCCACTTTTAAAATGAGATGTAAAAATTGGTCTGACCTCTGACCTCTCCATGCCAACAATTTGGACTGGACAATGACTGAACTGGACAATTTGTACTTTTTGTTATTATCATTATTTTCTAATGTTATTGGTTACTTACTGTTTTTTCTTTATTATTATTGCCATTATCATTATAATTTATTGTATCCCAGTTTTACTGTGTGTATGTGACTGTTGTGTTTTGTTGTGTAAAACAGGGCGCCATTGAAAAGGAGTGCAATCACTTAATGGGCCACCCTGTATACAAATGACGGAAAATAAATAAAAATAAATAAATAAAATGAGAGAACAACATCTACACCCTCACGTCCGTACCGCCTGCTATCAAAGAAAGAAACCTACAGGGTGTGTTACTGGAAGACAGGCGAAAAATTTCTCCACTATGCATGATGTACAAAATTACTCATATACTGGTGGACGTGCCAACTACTAAGTACCTAATACCAGCCCAGAAAAGAACAAGCTTGCAATAAGCAGTCATGCCTTCAAGTACCAGAGTTATCAACCAAGAATTAGTTATTGTTGTGTCAATAAGGTTCTCTATCCATGAAAGATCTGTGTGTGGTGCGTGTGTCCGTACAATAATTGGTGCCACCATGATCAAATTATGATAGAGAGCCATCTCCTGCCTTGCACAAACAGCAGAAATTGCCATTGTGACAGGCTGGCTGCTGCCATGAATATTTATTTTTTCATCACTTAATTCTAAGCCCCTTATTAAAGATATTTTCGTCACAGTTTTATTTTTGTTGTTGTTGAAGCATGTTTCTTCAACACGATGCAACATGCCCTGTCAGCGACTCTATTGTGGAAAAGAAAGAGAGAGAAAGAAGGAAAGAGAGGGGGAGAGAGGGAGAGAGAGACTGAGAGAGCGAGAGCGACAGAGTGTGTGTGTGTGTGTGTGTGTGTGTTTGAGAGAGAAAGAGAGTGTGTGTGTGTGTGTGTGTGTGTGTGTGTGTGTGTGTATGTGTGTGTATGTGTTTGTGTGTGTGTGTGTGTCGTGTGTCGTGTGTGTGAGTGTGTGTAAGAGAGAGAGGGAAAGAGAGAGAAAATGGATGAATAGTAAGTTAGACACGAAGATAGAGATAAAACGTATGTGGCGTGACACCGGCACGGTAGTTCCACGTGCTGAGCACAATTACAAGGAAATTAACACAGGTCTCTATAACAAGTAATCCCCGAGCATTGTAACCGACTGCATTGGACATGAATATTTTAGATGTCTTTACAGAACTCTAAGACCAGGGATTACGCCAGTGTGCAGGTGTGTCTGTTTTTCTGCATGTTTATCAGCGCATGGTAACAGTGAGGAGGCCGTTCACACTACTGACTCACTTTATGGGAGGGGGGGGATGTGATGCTCGGCGTGTTTTTAGTGTAATAACCTGGTTCGTTAGTTGAGGTTATACTTATACGTATGCCTGTCTTTTATATATACCATCTATTCTGTATTATAAATCATTTATATCTTTTCTGTATTATATATCATACATACAAAAGTGTTAACTAACTAACATAAAAAAAGGCCAGTTATAACAGAATATGGGCATGGGGCAAACAATGTAACAGGTTACTGGAGTGGTTTAACAGTTCCATAGAAGAAAATAAAATACTAGCTAAACAGTTTCAGGTTAAAATGAGATGTAAAAATTGGCCTGACCTCTGACCTCACCATACCAACAACTTGGACTGGACAATGACTGGACTGGACAATTTGTACTTTTTGTTATTATCATTATTTTCTAATGTTATTGGTTAGTTACTGTTTTTTCTTTATTATTATTGCCATCATCATTATAATTTATTGTATCCCAGTTTTACTGTGTGTATGTGACTGTTGTGTTTTGTTGTGTAAAACAGGGCGCCATTGAAAAGAAGTGCAATCACTTAATGGGCCACCCTGTATAAAAATGACGGAAAATAAATAAAAATTAATAAACAAAATGAGAGAACAACATCTACACCCTCACGTTTGTAAGGCCTGCTGACAAAGAAACCTACAGACAGACGAAAAATTTCTCGACTATGCATGATATACAAAACGACTAATAAACTGGTGGACGTACAAACTACTAAGTACCTAATACCAGCCCAGATAAAAAGTAGCCATGCCCTCAAGTACCAGAGTTATCAACCAAGAATTAGTTATTGTTGTGTCAATAAAGTTCTCTATCTATGAAAGATATGTATGGGGTGCGTATCCGTACACTCAAATTATGATAGAGAGTCATCTCCTGCCTTGCACAAACAGCAGAAATTGCCATTGTGACAGGCTGGCTGCTGCCATGAATATTTATTTTTTCATCACTTAATTCTAAGCCCTTATTAAAGATATTTTCGTCAGAGTTTTTTCTTTTGTTGTTGTTGTCGAAGCATGTTTCTTCAACACGATGCAACATGCCCTGTCAGCGACTCTATTTTGGAAGAGAAAGAGAGAGAAAGAAGGAAAGAAAGAGAGGGGGAAAGAGGGAGAGAGACTGAGAGAGAGAGAGCGACAGAGTGTGTGTGTGTGTGTGTGTGTGTGTGTTGTGTGTGTTTGAGAGAGAGAGAGAGAGAGAGTGTGCGCGTGTGTGTGTGTGTGTGTGTGTGTGTGTGTGTGTGTGAGAGAGAGAAAGAGAGAGAGAATGGATGAATAGTAAGTTAGACACGAAGATAGAGATAAAACGTATGTGGCGTGACACCGGCACGGTAGTTCCACGTGCTGAGCACAATTACAAGGAAATTAACACAGGTCTCTATAACAAGTAATCCCCGAGCATTGTAACCGACTGCATTGGACATGAATATTTTAGATGTCTTTACAGAACTCTAAGACCAGGGATTACGCCAGTGTGCAGGTGTGTCTGTTTTTCTGCATGTTTATCAGCGCATGGTAACAGTGAGGAGGCCGTTCACACTACTGACTCACTTTATGGGAGGGGGGATGTGATGCTCGGCGTGTTTTTAGTGTAATAACCTGGTTCGTCAGTTGAGGTTATACTTACACGTATCCCTGCCTTTTTATATATACCATTTATTCTGTATTATGAATCATTGTTGATTAGGTTACTTCGATAACAGGTGATGTCGTTTAAAAGCTCACTCCTACCCATGGTCGTAATGGTATAGCCCTGGCAGGCTTGCTGTCAAATAGTTCATCTCCCGTCAGCCTTCTCAGTCGCAGTTGAGCTGAGAAGCGGTGCTTGACTTTTGGAAGCACCACTTTTGGCTTCAAAACCCGACTCAACCTGACCATTTGGTCACCTGTTTGCATTTTGAACTTACGATTTAAACCAACGAATTCCAAAACCGCTAAGTTAGACCAGCGGTGCTGTTGGTTGTACTTTAGGTACCGTGACCTGACCGAGATACTCTGGGAGAAATGGGCGGGACGAGCATGGAAATTCACCGGCTGCTGTGCTGCGTCATCGCGATCACCTGCGTCTGGCTGGTCAATGCCGAGCAAGGTGAGGAACTGGTTACTCCGTGATCACTTGGACTACTCCAAGCAGATGTTTGTTAGGATTCTACTTCTTTTTGACGTGTTTTAGGCGTTTTTATCGGGCTTTATTTGGTACTGGCATCTATTTTTACGCCGGCTGAACGACGGGTGGCAAATGGCAACCGCCCTTCCAACGCCGCGGCTTCTTAACGCCAAAAAGCAGTTACTGAAGCAACTGGATATAATTTTGGAAACGGTCAGATGTTTCAGCTAGCATCCACTAGCTTTCGTCAGGAGAAATGCAAGTTTCTAAGCACAAACAATTGATTTTTTGCATATAAGTGAAGACAATTTTTGGAAGTCCAAAAAGAAACAAAAGTTAGACATGTGAAGACAAGATGATGCAAATTAGTCAAAAAGCCCTTATTGTGCAGAACAGTTAAACAGTTAAACCTGTCCTGAGTACATAGGCAGGTAGGCCATGCAAAATGTAAACTGTTGACGACATCAAATATGTCAATTCCAAACCATCACTTTAGGCCATGTTGATTTGATTATATGGATGATGTCCGCCCGCGCATAAAAAACAAGGAAAATCTAACAACAAGGAGATTTTATACCTCCGGGTTATTTATTGTATTTTTATATGTTTTTTGTTATGTGTAGTTGACGGTGTTAAATTTGATGTGTTAGATTTAGCGTTCCGGGTTGTGTTAGGTGTTGGATATAAATTTTGGCACATGTTCTGTGCCCTGATACCGTCCAGTCATTTTATTACGAATAACGTACTCACCAGTATTCATCATAACAAACCCCGTATAATACTGGTAACATCAACATCTACACAAAATTTTAAAAAGTTACACAACTCGGTTGGCAAGATGTGTAGGATGAATGGCTGATGATACCTAGGGTAAACAAGGGTTTACAAGTTGTGTGGGTTTAATGTAAGTAATGTACGCACGTATACAATTTTTTTATATTTGCATAAATATTGCGTATATTTATGAAGTATATTTGCATATATGGGAAGATACCCGTAAACGCGCGCACGGAAACCATTTTCTTTATCTAAAAATATGCGCTAAAACGCTGTTTTCCACGATTGCATAGCCACATTTAGTGAAAATAAATTCAACGAATCTTTGGGGAGAATATATATATATATGTATTTGCGGATTTATAGGGTTTTTCCACATAATTTTACGTTCGTTCAACCCGGACGTGTGTACACCCCTCTGTCAGACGCCTAGAAAAAATGGAACAACCCCAAAATACCTAAACAACAGCCAAGGCAAGCCTGCAAAACCATTTTCACGCTGAAAGGGGTGTCCGGGGTCGCCAAAAGGTTTCATTTTCACGCACGAAAACACATATACAATAAAAACAAAAGAACGTTAATCATGCGCAGCCTAATCGCAAAACGTATGCCGATTCCCCAAAATATTCGCCCAACCGCGATAATCAACTGCGAACATGAAAACTGTGAACTCTTACAATATCCTTCCGCGGAAGGATATATCTCCTTCCCCGGAGGTAACAATATCTGATGCCTACCTGTACCTAACCTGCACTGGCCCATGTATATTGACTCTGTCGGTATTTTCTGTCCTCCCCACAGGCTGTCCGAAAGCAGGCTACGTTTCTTTTAGCGGAAATTGTTTCAAGCTCTTTGCCGAGTCGCAGACCTACAGCGAGGCCAAGCAGACGTGCGCCGCGGACAGGGCGGTGTTAGCCATGCCGAAAGACAGCGCGACCAACTCTTTCCTCGCCGGTATGGGAACTGCTGTACGGTGGATTGGGATTTCGGACGCCCAGATGGAGGGCCAGTGGGTATTTGCGGACGGCAAAAACCTGCAGTCAGCTGACTATTCCAACTGGGTTCCAGGTCAACCAGACAATGATGGATCTGGAGAAGACTGTGGCGCAATTAGGAGTGACGGACTGTGGGGGGATGTCCCATGTCAAGACTCCAGGCCATTCCTCTGCCAACTAACACCAGGTATGCTTTCTGCATACTTACTTTATGGTTGTTATCATGATGTCATGTTAGATTCTGTCGTATTTCGGTGTGTCTGAAATTCTCGTTCTCCCCACAGCGTGTCGGATATCAGACTCCTACGTTAACGTCAGGGGAACCTGCTACAAGTACTTTGCTGAGCTAAAGACGTACGATGAAGCCCAACAGACGTGTGCCGCGGACGGGGCGGTGTTAGCCATGCCGAAAGACAGCGCGACCAACTCTTTTCTTGCCGGTATGGGAACTGCTGGACGGTGGATTGGGATTGCTGAAGCCCAAAAGGAGGGTCAGTGGGTATTTGTGGACGGCCAAGCCCCGCAGTCAGCCGTCTATTCTAACTGGAGACCAGGTCAACCCGACAATTATAATGGACAAGACTGTGGCGTAATTTGGAGTGACGGAACGTGGAATGATGGTCCATGTCACGACTCCAAGCCATTCCTCTGTCAATTACAACCAGGTATGCTTTCTGATTACTTATAATTGACTTTATTTTATTTTATTCTATTTTATTTCATTTCATTTCATTTCATTTTATTTAATTTTATCTTTTTTTATCTTTTTTTTATCACCTACATTGTTGTATAGCACTAGTTTGTTTATTAGTCATTCACGGCACAACCACCACCGGCTGCACCTGGGCGAGCACCTCTCTCTCTCTCTTTTTTTCTTGAGCAGAATGTCCCTTGTGGGACTTGAGCTCAGTACTGTAAAATATCAGACAAGAAGATAAGATGCTTGGGGTTTTGAACCACCAGAACCACAGTTATTTCTTTCTATTCATTTCTGTTAACATCTTTTAGTACCAGTCGACAGCATTATCTGTTTCAGTTAGGCGTGTGAACTCCCACAGAGATGTGTGCAGGTGACTGACTTTGTCCCAGATTCAAGCTATAAACCGCTTGTAAAAGCCTTAGCGTCTGTATGATTCACAGTGGTGTTAATGGACAACAGGGAGGGGCAACAACACAGATTTTCAAAAGAAATGCTCCTCCCTATTTCAATGTCCGAAAATCCTTCGGTAACTAATTATAATGAATAGTTTCCAGAGCTTCCACTAGACTTCTTTTGCAGGCTGAATAAATCGTAGAAATCGGCCTAAAAAGGGTATTTATTGGTGAGAGAAGGTGGCCGACCATAGCCGACGATGGCCGGCTGACTAAAATATAGAAAGAAATAACTGTGACATTAGCTAATGGACACTCCTCTGGGCAATGAATACTACCTTGCCACCGTATGATCTGCTTGGATATTACCAGATGCCACCAAACTGAAATCTCCGTGTGCTATTGATATTTTGCAGTTCCCCCAGTAGCTGTTTGGCCCTTGGACGCGAAGTATGGAGCATCAGACGCGACAGGAAACGGAAATGACGGGACAGCAACAGGAACCCAGTTAGCCCCTGGTCCGTACGGAAACGCAGACGGCGCTTTCCTGTTTTCGGGAGCTTCAAATTCGTACGTCCACATTCCAAACGATGGCCAGTTAGATGTGCAGTACTCCTACACCATCCTGGCCCACATATATCCTACTGGACAGGCCGGGCCAATCTTCCGCTACGCTGGGAATCCCACAGCCGTAGATTTTTGGCAGGACGCTACATATAACCTTGTAATGTGGTAAGTTTACTTACTTAATATTCGCCTTCTTGGAAGAATGGTAATCCGGTAATCGATTAAAATGGAGACCTTTATTGCACAGATATACCCACTGGGTTAACATAGTAAGAACAGATATGTTTCATAATGGAAGGTTTTACTGAGCGAGCCAAACTTAATTTAAACAATGATAAAATCAACGTTTCCCTACAGACAAATTCCAATTACTAATGAGCTACTAATGAACCTTTGATCCGAAAACATGCCAGTTCGTATCTTTTCACCATCACAGAGAATCGATAAGAAATCGCATTTCCTGTATAGACTATAGTGCTAATGATATAATAATCACGTATGTGTGTTACACCGAATAGCTATACAGATACAGATCATAAGCCATTCTTTACTGTGACCTGTACCTGACCCTGTGGATATGAATGTGCAATAAAGGTCTTCATTCCTTTATTTTGATTCTTGTACCTACAAGTAGTAGCTACAAATGCCATTGAACATATTTGTTGCAAAAAATGTTGTAGACCCTACTTACATGAAAGAGTGATTTGCAGTGATGACGATTTCGTGTTCTCTTCCGTTTGTTTGACAAGCGAAAGATGTCAGAGACTTTCAGTAAGTAAGTAAGAGGCTTTCTGTTGTAGGCCGAATGGAAGAGATGGACAACCTGCACCTACCATCCAAGCCACTGTGCTAGAACAGAACGCCTGGAACTTCGTGGGTGGAACCTACGACAATACCACAGGAGTGGGATCCATCTGGGAAAACGGCGAACGGGTTGGACAGGCAGAGGTTGGATTCTCGTCAGTCGCAACCCAATACGACGTCCGGGTGGCCAAGGCAGACAGTAACAGTCCGATTTTCAAGGGTCGAATCGCCTGTCTTCAGCTGTACGACTACGCCTTGACAAGAGACGAGATTCTAGCAGCACGGTATATGTGTAGAGGTGGGTCCAATGTCCAACACATCTACAACATTTTTGAAAAAAAGAAAGAATTGAGTGCTAGTACAACTATTGTACTAAAAAAAAGTAAAAAGTAGTTTCATCAGGTTGGTAAATTTATTCAATATAGTTTTCACTGGTGCACAACCTTATTTTTGACTTTTGATATTTACTTTCTCGTGACTTTTCTACTGAACATGCCGTGTTCATGATTTGTGACGAAACAGGGATCTAGCTTCAAATAGCGTTGTTTTGTCTACAAGGTAGAGAGATGGTATGTAAGATGCTCTTTCTCTTCTAGAAAAAAATATCTACCATAAATTCTTCTCATGTATTCATTGCAGACGAATGTGCAACAGACAGTGGAGGGTGTGACCAGATCTGCTCCGACCTCCTGGGAAGTTACAACTGTTCCTGCCGACAGGGCTTCGTGTTGATGGCAGATGGCCACGGCTGTGAAGGTGCGATGTTGGATCATGATTTGTATTGCAAGTGGTTGTGTAGCTGAACCTTTGTTCTCCCCTTTTAAAGATTCTTGACTCCAACTCACGCATTCGCCTACCCGAATAATCCTGTTTGAACCTTACAATGTTTATGTTGTTTATGAACTACTAGACATGCTTTTGCAGATATTAACGAATGTGCAACAGACAG
Source organism: Branchiostoma belcheri (assembly GCF_001625305.1). Classification (NCBI taxonomy): domain Eukaryota; kingdom Metazoa; phylum Chordata; class Leptocardii; order Amphioxiformes; family Branchiostomatidae; genus Branchiostoma; species Branchiostoma belcheri. The sequence continues at coordinate 275,333 of NW_017803854.1, read as the reverse complement.
TGGAGGGTGTGACCAGATCTGCACCAACTTCCTGGGAAGTTACCACTGTTCCTGCCGACAGGGTTTTGTGTTGATGGAAGACGGTCATAATTGTAAAGGCGAGGAGCTTTCCATATGTTGCAATTCTTTTTCACATGAAGTTACCAATGACTTTCTCTTTGGCAATCTTACTCTCACTTAAAGTTGCAAATGTGGGAGTTCAAGAGAGATCTTCACGTCTTCGCCTATATGAAAAGAAGCAAGTGGTAAAAAACTCCATCATCAGCAATGTTGGCCAATTGGTGACTTTTATTTTTCAGTGTGCGGCCACTGCCAGGGCGGGGACGTCAAC
>NW_017803854.1:272303-274982 GCF_001625305.1 Branchiostoma belcheri | reverse complement strand
CATACATATCGTCCTTGTTGTCGTGGCTATGATATATTTCCTTGATTATTTCCCCCTTCTAGCGCCTGTGCCGACAACACCGAGTCCAGCTACTACAAGTGGGCAGACAAGTCGCATAACTACCGTCCTTTCCACAAGCTCGTCCTCTTCAAGCACTCCGGTGAAGACGTCGGAGTCTGCAGGAGACCAGATATCGTCGGACGACGGTAGGTGGTCATCAGCGATGCTTTTAGACTAAAACCAGGACCCCCAGAGTAAAACCAGCGCCCCTAGAGTAAGACTAGCACCCCTAGAGTAAAACCAGCGCCCCTAGAGTAAAACTAGCGCCCCTAGAGTAAAACCAGCATCCCCAGAGTAAAACCAGCATTCCTAGAGTAAAACTAGCGCCCCTAGAGTAAAACTAGCGCCCCTAGAGTAAAACTAGCGCCCCTAGAGTAAACCAGCGCCCCCAGAGTAAAACCAGCGCCCCTAGAGTAAAACTAGCACCCCTAGAGTAAAACCAGCGCCCCAGAGTAAAACCAGCGCCCCTAAAGTAAGACTAGCACCCCTAGAGTAAAACTAGCGCCACAGAGTAAAACTAGCGCCCCTAGAGTAAGACTAGCACCCCTAGAGTAAAACTAGCGCCACAGAGTAAAACTAGCGCCCCTAGAGTAAAACCAGCATCCCCAGAGTAAAACCAGCATTCCCAGAGTAAAACTAGTGCCCCTAGAGTAAAACTAGCGCCCCTAGAGTAAAACCAGCATCCCCAGAGTAAAACCAGCATTCCCAGAGTAAAACTAGCGCCCCAGAGTAAAAGTAGCGCCCCTAGAGTAAGACCAGCACCCCTAGAGTAAAACCAGCACCCCCAGAGTAAAACTAGCGCCCCTAGAGTAAGACTAGCACCCCTAGAGTAAAACTAGCGCCCTAGAGTAAAACTAGCGCCCCTAGAGTAAAACTAGCGCCCCTAGAGTAAGACTAGCACCCCTAGAGTAAAACTAGCGCCCCCTTTGTGTGGCAAAGAACTTGGAGTATTACGTACAGAGATTAATGTATCAATCTGTTCTCTCAGATGACGCTGGAAGCGACAGTGATTACTCTTATGACAGTGATTACTATTATGACTCGGAGCCAGAACCGCCAATTCCTACAACAGAGTCCAACAAAGCTGGTAAGTTGGTGATTTACTTCCACGGAAAACGTAGTCCTTCTTGTTCAGGCCTCTCTTTAAACACATTAGAGCCACATGTTTACTTGATGAAGAATGAAACAAAATGTGGAAAGGTAACATTTGGAAGGGAAATACATTATGTTTATCTTCACATAGTTATGGGTTCACCACACCACGAAGTGGTGGTGAACCCATATTGCTTTTTCTGATGTTTCTTCTCCTCCTTCTCCTTCTTCTCCTGCCATTTTTTAAATGGATTCAGCTTCTTCATTTTAGGGCCCGAGGTCCTGAAATTTGGTATGGAGGTACAGTGGGCAAATACCCCTAGGCGTTTTTTAAATTATTGTGATACAGGCTTTTAGAATGGTTTTATTTGAGTTTTTTGGCTGTGTTATAGCAAATGTATTACTGTGTTAGTGTGCCTTGTTTACCACGTTTGGGCATGAGTCATCACAATGGAATGCAGGGCATCAACCAATAGGCATGCAGCTTTCCTCTATTCTTCTTGCTGATTGGCTGTTGGGATTTAACTTGATTAACAGACTGCACAGAGCATTTCCACCTGCACAGAGCATTTCTTGCTGATTGGCTGTTGGGATTTAACTTGATTAACACCTGCACAGAGCATTTCCATACTGACAGTATGTCTTTATTCAAGTGTTTTGGTAGGGATTTCAAGCTTTCCTGCTCCAGCATTGGAATGCGGGGCATGGACGTTTTTTTATTTTGAAAATCAACAGTTTGCATTGTGCAATTAAAAATCCTAACCAATAAAGTAGGGAATAGCTATCCAACTGTTGTTTTAGTTGTATTTTACTTCATATTATAGTTATATCAATGTAAATCATTGTTTTCCCTTGTGTTTCTCATTCTTTCCCTGCCATGTCGTAAAATGTGGTGAACCCATCGCTGTATTTGCTCCAAAGCAAATATTGGCCTTTCTAGTTAATAGTTAAGCTTAACAAACTACTGCGCTGTCTAATTTTTACTTAAATACATTCATATCATGGTGACCAGCTCCTCTAACTCTACCCTGCCGCTTGCTACATAATGTAATGGAGCACAACAGGGTACCTGCTACAGTACCAGTTACCATAGTAACAGCTGCCTGGTCCAAGTCATGTATCCCTTGTTTTTTTAGTAGAAGAAGTAGAAATGGACTAACAACGATAAACATAATAACATCCCTTCCGCTTCTTTTTGTGTACAGCAACAACGGCAACAAGCAGCAAATCACCGGATGACGTCAGGCGAACGTCATCATATCAGGTTTGCAGCTTTCAATAACATTTACTAGTAGTGCTCCATTTGAGATTTGTAGAAGATGAAGCAGCTCATATCAATAAATTTGCAGATTTTGGTAAATGATAAAAGTAATGAGATTTACAACATACTGCCATGGGTGTATGTAACACTGGATGCGTTTAGGTGACTCAAAGAGGATGCAAATGCACCGATCTCAAACTCCGTTTAGTTGGTTTAAAATGGTTTTATTGTACAAACAGTACCCGTGCAGTCGCAGCCTTGCAAGC
>NW_017803854.1:263701-272283 GCF_001625305.1 Branchiostoma belcheri | reverse complement strand
CTAAAGATACGGTGTACGGGCATCAGCATAGCTTTGTACTGAAGGTACGGTGTACGGTCATCAACATAGCTTTGTACTGAAGGTACGGTGTACGGTCATCAACATAGCTTTGTACTGAAGGTACGGTGTACTGCCATCAATATAGCGCTGTACTAAAGATACGGTGTACAGGCATCAATATAGCGCTGTACTAAAGGTACGGTGTACGGGCATCAGCATAGCTTTGTACTGAAGGTACGGTGTACTGTCATCAATATAGCGCTGTACTAAAGGTACGGTGTACGGGCATCAGCATAGCTTTTGCTGCAGGTACCGTGTACAGGCATCAACACAGCTTTGTACAGAAAGTACGGTGTACGGGCATCCACGTAGCTTTGTACTAAAGATGGTATTCGGTCATCAGCCTATCTGTAGAAAAGATTAAGTTGAGCCATAGTCAAGTGTGCATTGCACTCATCGAAAAGCAGGAGCTAGGGGTATTTCCCCGGTACAATTGACCTGTAATACTGTACAAAGTTTCCGTCCTTCCGTCACTACCAATGAAAAATTAGCTCAACTGTTTATTGACTTCATGTAGCTAAACTGGAGATCACTTGCACTTGCACTTTTTCCGCAGCTGTGGACCCACCTGTTAACCTGGCCGTTACTGACGTCACGGAAGGAGGGTTCAATGTCACGTGGTCTCCATCCCGTGACCCTGACCTTCAGGGGTACCGTGTCGTGGTGCTGAGGCTGGACCTGACGACAGCTGCCAATCACAGCACGGACCGGGCGTCATGCATGGTGAACGGGCTGTCATCGGAAACTTATTACGTCATCGAGGTGACGTCACTGGTCCTGTCGGAGGGTCAAAGGTCACAGAGCGAGGAGGCGATCATGCGCGAAGTCACTGGTACGGAGTGCTTTGTTCCTCGTAATTAGTGGCCATATAAATTGAATTATAACTTAACAGAGACCATTATTGCAAATTTTGTCTCAATGGGCTAGGTACAAGTAACAACCAAAAATGGTATAGTTTATGAAAAAAAACAAGGTATATTTATCTTGTTTTAAATCATTTCATCACTTCCATCAGGTATTATCGTAAACATATCTAGTTCTATGCCTATAAGTTTAAGTTTAGCATCAGGCACGGTTCGAGATAGTCTCCGCGTAGTCTCTGCAAAAACGTAGAATTGCCCCAGGCACGTTTCTGGATACAAGTGGACTATCCAGAAAGTTTATGGATAGAAAACGGATCTGGAAACTGATTTTGACCGTGCATTTCCAGGAGCGCGTTCCTCCACACACCTGCAGTTCGTTGAAGTGACCGACTCCATGCTGGTCTTCACCTGGGTGCCTCCCGACGCGGCGGTGAGCGGGTACCGCATCATGTACGGGCAGGAGGAGGCGACGGAGCGGCTCATCCCCTCTCCGGGTCCCGACGCTAGATCTGCAGTCATCACGGGGCTCCAGCCCGACACGATGTACAAGGTGGCGATCACTACAATCGGAGTTTACCGAGAGAGCACGCCTCTAGTCGGGCAGAACAGGACCGGTGAGTACACTGAGTGGTCTTCAACTAGTTTGTTTGCAGCTCGTTTGGTGGCCTCAAGACGGTGTTATTGGAAAAGCAGCATCTAAGCCAAAATTTAACTAAGAAAAAATTATCTCTACAAAATAAGACAGGCATTCCGTTCCTTCACTTCTCCTTCTGATATATATATATACTGATATATATATACATATATATATATATATATATATATATAGAGAGAGAGAGAGAGAGGGAGAGAGAAAGAAGGCTTGATTATTATGCTAGGTATATGGTAATATTTTTTATCAATTTATTTATTTATTTATTTATTGTGTTCCCGTGACCACCCCACCCACCCCAAACTGGACCTCTGGGAAGAGCGGCTAAGTCCGACAGGGCATTCCAGTCTAAATAAAGGCCATTCATTTATTCATTCATTCATTCATTCATTCATTTTTTTATTCCAACATGTAATCACCAGACGTGGTGACGGCACACTCAAGTTTTCTTTCAACTTATATTAATGCCACCACCATCACAGGGGACAAATACATGACAGGACAATACTCATTTTCACCTGAGTGAAGTGAGGAAAGTCGTGTAAAGTGCCTTTTCCAAGGGCACAAGATAGGTGGCATGTCAGGACTCGAACCCAGGACCTCTACGTTTCGAGTCGCGCACTCTGCCGCTACACCACACGACCCCAAATTCATTCATTCATACATATCGTCCTTGTTGTCGTGGCTATGATATATTTCCTTGATTATTTCCCCCTTCTAGCGCCTGTGCCGACAATACCGAGTCCAGCTACTACAAGTGGGCAGACAAGTCGCATGACTACCGTCCTTTCCACAAGCTCGTCCTCAAGCACTCCGGTGAAGACGTCGGAGTCTGCAGGAGACCAGATATCGTCGGACGACGGTAGGTGGTCATCAGCGATGCTTTTAGACTAAAACCAGCACCCCCAGAGTAAAACCAGCTCCCCCAGACTAAAACTAGCACCCCTAGAGTAAGACTAGCGCCCCTAGAGTAAAACTAGCGCCCCAGAGTAAAACCAGCGCCCCCAGAGTAAAACCAGCGCCCCTAGAGTAAAACCAGCGCCCCTAGAGTAAAACTAGCGCCCCTAGAGTAAAACTAGCGCCCCAGAGTAAAACCAGCGCCCCTAGAGTAAAACCAGCATCCCCAGAGTAAAACCAGCACCAACGCCCCTAGAGTAAGACTAGCACCCCTGGAGTAAGACTAGCGCCCCTAGAGTAAAACCAGCACCCCTAGAGTAAAACTAGCACCCCTAAAGTAAAACTAGCGCCCCTAGAGTAAAACCAGCGCCCCCAGAGTAAAACCAGCACCCCAGAGTAAAACCTGCACCCCTAAAGTAAGACTAGTGCCCCCTTTTTGTGGCAAAGATCTTGGAGTATTACGTACAGAGATTAATGTATCAATCTGTTCTCTCAGATGACGCTGGAAGCGACAGTGATTACTCTTATGACAGTGATTACTATTATGACTCGGAGCCAGAACCGCCAATTCCTACAACAGAGTCCAACAAAGCTGGTAAGTTGGTGATTTACTTCCACGGAAAACGTAGTCATTCTTGTTCAGGCCTCTCTCTAAACACATTAGAGACATGTGTTTACTTGATGAAGAATGAAACAAAATGTAGAAAGGTAACATTTGGAAGGGAAATACATTATGTTTATCTTCACATAGTTAATAGTTAAGCTTAACAAACTACTGCGCTGTCTAATTTTTACTTAAATACATTCATATCATGGTGACCAGCTCCTCCAATTCTACCCTGCCACTTGCTACATAATATAATGGAGCACTACAGGGTACCTGCTACAGTACCAGTTACCATAGTAACAGCCGCCTGGTCCAAGTCATGTATCCCTTGTTTTTTTTGTAGAAGAAGTAGAAATGGACTAACAACGATAAACATAATAACATCCCTTCCGCTTTTTTTTGTGCACAGCAACAACGGCAACAAGCAGCAAATCACCGGATGACGTCAGGCAAACGTCATCATATCAGGTTTGCAGCTTTCAACAACATTTACTAGTAGTGCTCCATTTGAGATTTGTAGAAGACGAAGCAGCTCATATCAATAAATTTTTGCAGATTTTGGTTAAATGATAAAAGTAATGACATTTAACAACATACTGCCATGGGTGTATGTAACACTGGAGGCGTTTAGGTGACTCAAAGAGGATGCAAATGCACCGATCTCAAACTCCGTTTAGGTGGTTTAAAATGGTTTTATTGTACAAACAGTACCCGTGCAGTCGCAGCCTTGCAAGCAGTTACATATACATTGCTCAATGTGTACTTATATCTGTTGTTCCAATGATTGAAGCCTGTAGAGGTGATGACAACAGCTGCTGAGGAAAAGACAGAGGTACGTACAAAGCTCCGTAAGGCCACACCAATTAAATTTGTTAGTTCTCGGATTTTTTCAGGAAAAATATGAAGCGACAGGGCGAAAAAAATAAAAATAAAAACAGATCTAGGCAGCCTATTATAGTCCCAAATGCTACGATAGGAGGTATGAAGTCAACACAAAAGGCTGGTTCAAAATTTAAACGATGAATTTTGAACTTCTAATGATACCACTGCATTGAAAGATGGAATAACTGTAACGACTAGGACGAAAAGGACTGTTTTCAACTGTTCAGGGCAAAATATGAGCTTTTTGCAGTTGATTCTGAATGTTTTTTTTTTGCAAATCAGGAACAAATGAAGAGGCGAATCCGAGAACCAACAAATTAAATTGGTGTGGCCTAATTACAATTAAGATGTAACAACTTGACAGTTTAGATACGCTTCATGCTTGATTATTCACACAGGTCAAATGCAGGTCAACACAACTTTTGACATGATACAGTGCAGCAGCCATCATAAAACTCACTAAAGCCTAAGTTACAACTGAGGGACTAGCCTTAAGATCCATGCGAATAAATACAAGAAGTAAAAGTACAGGAAAACCCTCGTCTAAATATCTATCTATCTATGGCAATCAATCGAGATTTTTTTTTACAATCAGATACAGATTAATGTACGGATATACAGATACAGATTGTCCGAGTATGATGACCGTGTCAGTTCCTACACCTCGTCTAAGTAATATTTGCAAAATATGTAGCAAGATTTGTATCCGTGTGACAAAAGTAGACATTTATTTCCCGAATAACATTACCGTCATAATCTCGTTTCTCCATCAGTAGTTGGGTGTCAAATGAACGATGTTAGTCTTAGACTTGTTCAATGATCACTACCACATGCACAGATGCCAACAACTTTGAGAACAAAAATGAAACATGTAAACACACAAAGATGTTTTGCTCCAGATAAGAAAACAGCAAACATAGTGAGTACACAAATAGAATCCAGTTCTGATGTTTTCAAAGTTCTAATTTTGCTAATGACGATACCTACTGGTCTTATGCAGGAGGAAAAGGCACTGGACATGCTCCAGTCCATCACAAGCGCGCTGGATGAGGTCGACATGTCCGACCCGGTAACTCTAGAGTCTGTGGGAGGATGTAAGTACAGAAAACACAAGTTAACTAGTTCTGGAGTCACAGAGAGAAGATTGACACCAGATGACGGTCTGACGTCTTTCTTTCTTTACCAAGAGATATCATACGAGCAAAGGGTAGACTGGGTAAACGGAACAACGAATGAACCCAATGTGACTTTTAGATTAGCCATATAATCCATTTCAAACCAGTATATAAGTATTATACTCTCACGCATGGCCATAACATATTTTGTTTAAACATTGTGTTCTTGAATTCTTTCCTTTCACAGCTGTGTTGGAGTCCGTTGGCGCCCTGCTCGAAGGACCAGAGGAAGATGCGGAAGAGAAACCGGAAGACGATGGCTTCGCGGAGGACGAGAGTCTCTCTCCAGAGGAGCGCCTTCAAAAGGCTGAAGAAAAGAAACAAGAGAATGAAGCTAAGGTAGGAACAAGTCATTACGCTTTTCTCAACACCCTCCAACACCGTATCAACTCAATCCAAATGTGTGTTTTAATTGCGCATACATGAACAGCTGACTATTGCCATTGACTTGTATGGACAGCTGTGAAATTAACTGAATGTCCCAAGGGTATGCATATGAAAATAGTATCTTTGGAATGAGCTTTTAATATGTTGTTAATATGGTACTTAAACAATCTTTAGCCAACTGTTCACCATTAGTACACTCTGTATAATTTCAGATTACAGGACCCACTCTTATATGAACAATAGCTTATCGTCATAGGTAATAACTTTAATCGTTGCATCAACTTTCTTCATTTTACTTACAGAGACGCAATCTTGTCGAGGAAAGCCGCCGGGTCCTGGAGAAGATGGAAAATGCCATGCTAAAGACTCTGAAGCCTGGAGACCCACCTGTGTCGCTCACAAAAGGCGGAGTCACCCTGAGTGCTCAAAAGATTTTGGGTTCTGAGTTTGGGGGCCAGGTCGTGCAGACAGAGGAAGGAGGCTTCCAGCTTCCGTCTCAAGCCGCACTTTTCTCGGAATTGGACCATGCGCCGCAAAGTGTCACTGTTAAAGTAGGTGTCAGTGTCCTGCTCTAGTCATCAATGATCCCTTCCCTTCATTTCCATGGTGGGGGGAATATTGATGCCCAACATATTCATGCCCAACATGAGGTTCTTGTCTTTCAGATGAAGCAGTTTGACCAAAACCCGTTCACCTGGGGCTCCGGTGAAAACCAGGTCCGGACATCGGTCGTAGAGCTGTCCCTTGAACAGGACAACAACCAAGTAATGACCTTCCGCAACCTCACCGAGGACTTTATCATCACCATTCCCGGCAATCCCAATAACAAACCGGCGACAAAGATCATAACCATCCCTTCGGCCGGAAATAGAAGCGCCAGATATCATTTCTACCACCTCGCCGACATGGCAGAGGGATTCCTGGTCACCATCATACCGTTAAACGCAAGCGTAGTGTACCGCGTGTCGGGTAGACGCGGGGGCCGCCCTGACGACGAGAACTACAACGTGTCCATGGAAACGTACCTTCTTCCCGAGCAGTGTTCCTTAACGAAAAGCCTGAGTGGCGACGAAGGCGACACAGACAAGACAAAGGCATCAATGTTCATCCAAGGGGAGGAGGATCCAGGAGACTACTACGTCAAAGTTCAGGTTCTAGGTCAGCGTTTTGCATTGCCATTTGATGCTACAATGCATTAATGCTTTACATACTAGATAGGAGGACAACGATACATGTTGGTTAACATATCTTTTATTCAGAACAAAAAAAAATGTCTACGTAAAGAATTTTATGGATAATTGTAGCATTGGTTAGAAACCGAAAAAACACACCAAGACACTACAATAGTTAAATTTGTCGCCCGTACTAATATAAGGGATTATGTTGAATTTGTGTATTACTATATAGTCATTATTTGAAATCGGAATCTGATACAAAGAGAATATTTCTATACTAGACTATATATTTTGTAATTGCCTTATTTAGTTTTAGTCAACAAGGTACCGCTGGAAATATAACAGTCGCCTCTGTAAGCACGTGTCTAATTTTTATGAATGCACACTTTTAGCACTTACTGGTGCTGTCTCCATTTTTCAGGCCCAGTGACCGAGTGTGGCGTCGAAAACAAGTCTGGCCCTGGGGATGCCCGTGACTTCTTCGCCTACGAGATCCAGTGGGCCCGTCTGAGGTGTCTCTACTGGAACGAGACCCTGGAAGCCTGGATGGCAGACGGTTGTTCGGTAGGTACCGTCACAGTAACTGTTCTTTCTGTTGGTCCACATTTGGGTAGAAACTAAATTTATTGTACATGTATAAGCAGTTCATAGCACAAACGACATTCATATCTGGAGAAGTAACCGCGAAAATAGCGGCAATGAAAGCACTGCGACCATTTCCAGGTTTACAGTAATATTTAAATGCGAGAGGAACTAAACAAAGTCTAACTAATATTTAAGAATAAAATGTATCAAAATGTGATAATGACATCGCGTTTTTTTTGCCGTTCCCCACAGATTAGCAACCAGTCTAGTATCAACAGTACCGTCTGCCGCTGTAACCATCTAACAGCGTTCGGGAGTGACTTCGTCACGCCGCCCAACGCCATGGACTTTGGGAAGTTGGAGTTCAGCGATCAACGGTGCGGTTTCGACAACCGTTTGCGTGGTGTTCCGTTTCTGCGGGCTCGCAATGGTCCCTTTACAAGTGACCGGGGAATTCAAGAAGAAGGTACATTTACCCATTGATAAAATCTGCAAATACTGTAAATAATTGGTTTCTGATGTCGTCATAAAATGGACAGTTAGAGATGAAATGAATTTCGTCTTCCACTGCATTTGAGGAGCAATATTTACAACTTCTCTACAACCTTTCGTGATGTTTTATTGTTGTTTAGGTTTTTGCACGAGGCAGCCAGGTGACGCTGACCTTCAGCACGGTGGAACAGCTGGATACTGTGGAGCATGAAAACACCACCACTACCAAAAAACTGGGCCACGTTCTACTATGAATGTGCCTTTGTCGCATGACAAACGGATTACTTTGTGTGTGTGTGTGTGTGTGTGTGTGTGCGTGCGTGCGTGCGTGCGTGCGTGTCCGTGCGTGCGTGCGTATGTGTGCGTGCGTGCGTGTGTGTGTGTGTGTGTGCGTGCGTGCGTGCTTGTGGGTGAGTGTGCATGTACGCGCGCGCATGTGTGCGTGCGCGTGTACATGTGTGTTTGCGTGCGTGTATTTATGTATGTATAAATTATGTTTGTGTGTGGGTACATGTGTTCGTGCGTGCGTGTTTGTTTGTACATGTGTGTGTGTGCGTGCGTGTATGTGTGTTTGTGTGTATATGTTTGTGTGTGGGTACATGTGTGCGTGTTTGTGTATGATTGCGTTCCTGAGTGTGTACATGCATGTGTGCGTGCGTGCGTGCGTGTGTGTTTGTGTATGTGTGTGTGTGCGTGTGTGTGTGTATGTGCCTGTATGCGTGTGTGTGTGTGTGTGTGTGTGTGTGTGTGTCTGTGTGTGTGAGCAGCATAACTCGAGAAGACAATGATGAATTTATAAATGACAAT
>NW_017803854.1:260428-263681 GCF_001625305.1 Branchiostoma belcheri | reverse complement strand
CGCGCGCATGTGTGCGTGCGCGTGTACATGTGTGTTTGCGTGCGTGTATTTATGTATGTATAAATTATGTTTGTGTGTGGGTACATGTGTTCGTGCGTGCGTGTTTGTTTGTACATGTGTGTGTGCGTGCGTGTATGTGTGTTTGTGTGTATATGTTTGTGTGTGGGTACATGTGTGCGTGTTTGTGTATGATTGCGTTCCTGAGTGTGTGCATGCATGTGTGCGTGCGTGCGTGCGTGTGTGTTTGTGTATGTGTGTGTGTGCGTGTGTGTGTGTATGTGCCTGTATGCGTGTGTGTGTGTGTGTCTGTGTGTGTGTGTGAGCGCGCGCGCGCGCGTGTGTGTGTGTGTGTGTGTGTGTGTGTGTGTGTCTGTGTGTGTGAGCAGCATAACTCGAGAAGACAATGATGAATTATAAATGACAATCATATTTGGCACATGGGTAGAATTTGGTGAGAAAAAGAAACGATTAGATTTTGGACCCCTTTCGGCTTTCCCTGGTATTGCAACAGTGATCTGGACATGCTAGTTGTATATGTGATGATTAACTTTTGTACTCAATGCTTACCAAACAAAAGCAGTTAATGGACATACATTGTCAGACTTTTGAACAGCAAAAAGAAAAACAATCTTCGACATGTTAAATGCAATATCCAGGTCTTCAAATACGTGTTACGTTTATTGCATTCTTGAGTTATTTCGAGAAAATATTGCGGGGCTCCATATATACTATCATTAGCATATGTATAAATCTATTTAAAGTTGTTTGTGTCTTAACTTATCCATTGTTACATGCATGTATTATTATTATTATATCATTATTAGGATATGTATAAAGTTATGGCGAGAAGGCTGAAACTTTATGTCCAACGCGAAGTAAATTTGGACCAAATTTTCGGTTGACTCCGTCAGCCTTGTTCATGGATTGTACCCGTCTACTGCAGCTTCCGGGACGTGACGTCGGAAACACGTGATTGCAGCAGAGGGCCATACGTGCCAGATAACCTGTGTCGCCCCCCGTCTCTGTTCAGTATTGGTCAATTGGCCCGAATATGCACAGCCTCGTTCACTCCTCTTGAAATGAAATCCGGTTCTGAGTCCAGAATTTTCACTTTGTCCAGAGAGACGGAGTGTCCTGGAGATTCTATGTGTATATGTTGGCATACTTCTGAATTGGCGGAGCTTGGGCGTTGGTGTTCATCTGTTTTACCAATGTATGTTACTTTACGCTGTCTCTTGTTTGTTTTACAATGGCAAGAGATGTGGACATAATTTTTTAGCTTTTTTGTCATAATGTATTATACCAACACAGATAAACATTGATGCTGATATGTAATATATAAAGTTGTGTTTATGTCTACTTAGGCCACAGCTAGTAATTCTTATGGATGACATCAGCGCACGCATTAAGTTTCGCCTGATTTTGGAAAAAAAAGACATTTTGTTGCCTTCTGACAGTGGACAACATGCCGAAAATGAGCAAAGATGTCTGTTGCCATGCCGGAAGGTGAATGGCAGATAACTATGAAGAGAGGAGACAAGAAAGGCTCTGATTTAATGTTTTGTTTCTTACTTTGATGCTGTGATATGTGATGCTGGCTGTGTATATGTATATGTATATGTGTTCCCATTGAATCAAAACCATTTGAACAATAATTGAGTCAAAATTTTAAATTGTAGGAACTTTGTTTTTTTCGGCCCGCCTTGTTTTTTTCGCCCGCTCGCATTAGATTTGGAGTCTACGGAGGATGCCATCCATAAGATTTACTTACTGTGGCCTTATTCATTATTACATGAATTATTATACTGTATAGAGATAGATGGGTGGGGAGAGATACAGCAGTGGGGACAGATAATGTATATTAGTATTATCAATAATGCATTAAGTTAACCCTATCTAGACCGGGCTTTTTTGAGCTTGGCGGGACGGGGGGGGGGGCTCATTTGACCCCCCGCAGAACTCAAGAACAGTATATCGTAGGACCACCACATTTTCAGAGGATGGTGTACTAGTGAAAATTTATCATATCTACAATTTTTATGTCGTTATGACGTTATATGACGTCATTATGACGTCATAAATGTGATTTTATTGGCCAAAAAAACCGTCTAAATAGGTTATTCCCTGAAAACTAAATGGTATACAACATAACTTTACCATAAGAGTTTATGACTGAATATTAGGGTGTACTTAGTCTTATGTTGCCCATAGCAACACCGGTGACGTCATAAAATGACGTCATGCATATTTAAGCTATCCGCCATTTTGGACTTGAATTTTCAAAAATAGTTTTTTTTTCAGGATAAAGCCTAAAATACATTGTAAACAGACGAAAGACGTTCATATGAACCTTTTTCGTAAAAGGAAATGGAAGTTTTGATGAAATTTGAAGGAAAATAACTTGTATATACCTGTTCTAATGAAATCCGCCATCTTGGATTTTGGCCAATGACGTCATCAAATTAGCATAAATTATGCATTTGTAATTATAGAATTTACATAAAATTATATGGGATGTTATTAATATTAGAAACCATATGTAACATGACATAAAACCCATAAAATTCTATTGTTGAAACTAAAATTACTAAATTTAGCAAAAAATGCCTGCCAGAAACCCGTTGCCATGGCAACACAAAAAATTATTATCTTATTAAAATGATACAGAATTGTTGCCAACAGTATTTTAGGAAAAGTCATCAAGTTTGGCCGTTCTAGCGCAAGCCGTTCAGACGCTACCTGACATCAAAGTTGGCGCGGGCTACTTTACGCCCCCCCCCGGTCTAGATAGGGTTAAGTTACCTTAACCCTCAAACACCCGTAACTTTTTTTGTTTCTTTCAAATTCATATTTTTTGCATTCTTTCAGTGATCTTTGCACATATATTGGTTAAACATAGTAAGAGGTATATTTTGGCATGATAAAGTGTTGAAAAATTCCAGCTCATTATCATAATTTAGGCAAAAATGGAATGAGGCCTGCAGGCATGAAGAGGGGTTGACCTTTGACCTCATATGATTGTCAAATTGTCAAACCTCTGAAAACCTGATGAAATAATTCCAGAGGTTGAGTTTACTTGGCAAACTGCATAATATTAAAGCAATTATGCTTCCTTGAAGACATATTGAGGACATCCGAACAATTTTGTGTGTAGGAAAGTTCAAATACATGGCTAGGGTCCGTTTGGACCCCAGACGGTCTTACATCAGACTTCCGTTATTATTTTACAAATTTGTGCCGATCTCCAAAAAAA
>NW_017803854.1:260141-260408 GCF_001625305.1 Branchiostoma belcheri | reverse complement strand
AAAATTCAGGGAGAACTTGTAGAAGATGTTTATCGACAAGGTCACGGGAGGTAATTTTTTTTTGGAATGAGAAAAATTCAAATAGCACATAAAAATATACGCCTGGGGTCCAAATGGACCCCGTTCGGGTGTTTGAGGGTTACGTTGTTTAAGTTGTGTCTGCATGTTAATTTTACGTGTATTATCACACTGTCTGAATAAAGTTTGATGTGAAAAATCATTTTCTTTTTTTTTATTCGATGTTATGCCGGTAGGTGAATGCCTCAT
>NW_017803854.1:232956-259959 GCF_001625305.1 Branchiostoma belcheri | reverse complement strand
ATCTCATACCTCCATGAAATATGATCTTGATATGTAAATGTAAATTTCTTCTTTAATTGTGCAAATGACCTCTGCATTAACATGATATATGCATCGTGATGCATGTTAACTTTTGATTAACTTACAGATGTCCCAAGTATGACATTCTCATCATTCACCATTACGAAGTCATAGAATTTTCGCATTAATTATGCAAATTAGGTCATCATTTGCATAATTAGTATCTGTTAAAGTTCCGCCTGCCATAGGTTACATACATTACATGTATGTAAGTAGTATAATGTAAAACACTAATTATAAAATTTCCTCATTAATTATGCAAATAAAGTCCTCATTTGCATAATTTGCATTTAATTATGTACATCTCTCTCTCTCAGCTACCTAAACACCAAAATTAATGAAAATATGTTTTTCCTGTCTGGACTTATTGGCTTTTAAACATTTCGCCAGAAATTTAAAGTGCCCTGCAGTTCCAGAACAAGCCGCTAGGGGGCTCATATGACTTCTTCCCAAGCACGAGAGCTACCTTCCATCAAAATTTCATGACCCTAGCATGTCCAGATCGCGAGATATCAAAACCGGAAGTTGCGCTGCAGTACCAAGGGAAGCCACTAGGGGGACCAAAATCTACTCATTTCTAGTTTTCGTCACACCCTACCAACACACCAAGTATGAAACCAATCCATCCAGGCGTTCTTGAGTTATCTTGTTGACCAACAGACAGACAGACAGACAGACAGACGGACAGATAAACGCAACTGAAAATATAACCTCCATGACACATTTCATGGAGGTAATAAAATAAAATAAAGAGGTTGTTATAAAATAGACAATAGATCCACGAACCTGTACGTTTCCCTGCGCGCATGTGTACCATCCAACGTAGTTCAAGTGTCGCAAACGCAGCCGATGGCCTCTCCGACTCTTTAAGCAGAGGTTTGGATTTATTATTGGTGTGTTTTAGGCTTTTTTATTGTGATTTATTTTTTGCACTGTTTTTGCACGCTAACCTAACCCAGCTTTTAATAGATTATCCCCGACCAGGGTCGAGTCACTGTCGGCAGTTGGGTTAGCGTAAGAAAAAACAGTGCAAAAAAAAGCCCGATAAAAAAAGCCTAAAATACGACAAACATTAGCCAAAATCCAAACCTCTGCTTGGAGAGTACACTGTAGGAGTCTCTATTATCATATTCATCATGCGAAATAGTCCGCCCGCACTCCCAGACAATAATGAGACCTCCCCACCTGTTGATATGCTTTGTATAACACTTTGTATAAATATTTAACACTTGAACTGTTTAGGGGCAGAGTGCTCGACTCGGAACCCAGAGGTCCCGGTTTCGAGTCCTGACATGCCACCGGTCTTGCGCCCTTGGGAAAGGCACTTTACACGACTTTCCTCACTTCGCTCAGGTGAAAATGAGTATTGTATTGTCCCTGTGCTGGTGGCGGCATTAATATAAGTTGAAAAAAAAATTGAGTGTGCCGTCACCACGTCCTGAGATTACATGTTGGAATATTAAAAAAAAAAATTCAGACGTGTCTGAGGCAATTCGGCACGTCTGCCATGTTGATGTTGAATAAAAGATGTGATTCCCACGCACCACGCACAGCCACAGGCGAGACAAATAAAGCCATGGCGACTACAACAAACGTCTAGTACTTCGGCGGCCCCATAGTGTAGTGGTGAACACGTTGGACTTTGAATCCAAAGACCCGAGTTCGAACCTCGGTGGGACCTCATCAAGTTATCATTTTTCACAAAAATTAAATAAAAAAAAGAAAAATGTAGAAAAAAAACCAGCGCCTAAAGATAAAAATGCCTGAGCTCGAAGGACTTTGAATCCAAAGACCCGAGTTCGAACCTCGGTGGGACCTCATGAAGTTATCATTTTTCGCAAAACAAACAAAAAGCATGAAAATTAAAAATGTTGAAACTTTTTTTAGCGTATCAAGATCAAAATGCCTGATGATGATGTGGCATTTCTTGGACATTGAACCCACAGAACCGAGTTCGAAACTCGGTGGGACCTCATTAAGTTATTATTTTTCACAAAAAGCACAAAAAAAAAAAGATGAAAAATGTTGAAAAAAATGCCAGCGCCTAAAGATAAAACTGCCTGAACACGATGGACTTTGAATCCAAAGACCCGAGTTCGAACCTTTTTGTTTGTTTGTTTCGCATAACCGGTAAACCGCCTTCAGGCGTAACACACCAGTTTTGTACATGTGCGCACATGTACAAGCTGCGTAAGACCGGACTGTAAGTTTTGAACCACTCACACCGGGAAGATCCCCTACTCTTTTCGATAAGTGCGGTGGGTTCTTTAACGTGCATGGGGTGTGGCTCTCCCAAACACGGGACCTCCATTTAACGTCCTATCCGAGGGACGTCCCTAACCGAAGCTAGGTACTCATTTTCACCTGAGTGAAGTGAGGAAAGTCGTGTAAAGTGCCTTTCCCAAGGGCACAAGATCGGTGACATGGGCAGGGTTCGAACCCACAACCTCTGGGGTGTGAGCCGAACGCGCTACCGACTGCGCCACACGACCCCTCCCACCACACGAACCTTGATGGGACCTCATCAAGTTATCTACCACCCCCCCCCCCAAAAAAAAAAAACATGAAAAATGTTGAAAAAAATACTAGCGACATCAGATCAAAACGCCTGATTTGATATGGCATTTCTAATGTAGTGGTGATCACGTTGGACTTTGAATCCACAGACCCGAGTTGGAACCTCGGTGGGACCTCAAGAACTTATTATTTTTCACAGAAACAAACAAAAAGATGAAAAATGTTGACAAAATAACAGCGGCAAAGACCAAAACGCCTGATTTTAACTGGTGGGCCATTTTTAAGCGATTGCGTAAAAAACATTAAAAATGTTAAAAGCATACCAGCGACACAAGATCAAAATGTCTGATGTTGATATTGCATTTCTTAATGTTGACCTGTCTATCCCTGAAAAGACTCTTGTGACAGTTTTGCCCAATTCCAAGCCTGGACCCAACTCCTGACCCAATTCCAGTAGCCTGGTTATCAGACCTATTACAGCTCCCGGGTCATACAGCCTCTCCGCAAATTGGAGAGGATGTAGGACTCGGGAGCTATAATAGGTCTGATAACCAGGCTACAATTCTAGACCCAATTCTGGCTACCTTTAATTAAGAGACTCATAAAGTAACGGACATCAGAAATGTCCAAAAAGAACGGACATGAACCATATATCAGCTCCCACTCTTACGTGTGTAATTTGTACCATTTATGCGTGAAAAATTTTGTATAGATTTATCAGGACTTTAAATCTATATCTTTGTTATATATTTTGTCTGACTCTGACCTCTTCCCTCATGACCACAAAAAGCGGCATGAGGCCGATTTGAGCTTCTCATGGACAAAGAATGACCCAAACATGGTTTTTGGGGATTATGAAGAAGTGTAGAAGAGCGTGTACAAGAAATGTTCCATATATGTAAGACAAAAAAGGACAATATCTCAGGAGCCTCAGACTCATTTATTCCAGGTCGTTGGCACTATTGCTATATTCGGTGACATCCGATCTCTATAGAACATATTACTCAGCCAACTTTTAAATAGACAAGGTCGCAGAACACGAAACTGCTTGCGTCATAGAATGACGTACGTCCCGCTCTGATGACGTACAAGCACACATTCGATCGAACGCATCGAACGCACATGGAAATGACGTTCAGAACGCGTTCGAATTTGACGGATATGACGTAGTTAAACCGTGACGCAGGCAGTCTGGTGATCTTTGAACTCATCTATTGATGACCACTTCCGGTCTGGACTTGCTTGGACGGCCTTCAAGGTGCGTCCTCCTCCTCGTTGTCGATATTCTGTAAAAGAAATAATAAAAAAAAAAGAAACTTAGCAATTAGCAGTTCATTGCGAACTGGTCTATGATATCCATCCATCCATACATACATACATAGTTTTATTACATACATACATCCATACATCCATACATGCATACATAGTTTTATTACATACATACATACATACATACATACATAGTTTTATTACATACAACCAACCAACAAACAAACAAACAAACAACCAAACTAGCCAACCAACCAATAAACCAACTAACCAACAAACCAACCAACAAACTAACAGACAAACAAACGCATAACGTTAAAAGATATGTGTCACCTAATAATCAGTCCTTGCGCCTGCATTTCTCACTAACTACGTAGCATTCCACTCCTTAGATCATTAGTAAGATAATGTCAAGTCTTACCTCCTCCATCCTCTTAAAGAGGCCCCTGGCCCGCTTGAACCACTCGTCCTTGGAGATCTTCCCGTCATCTGTAAGATCAGAACAAAGTAGGAATAGAAGTATTAAAGCAAGGTTAGCACGAAAGTTCTTCTGAGTGACAATTAAACAGTTCTCCAACTCAACGAAATTTGGCTTACGGGATTTCTACGTCCCTGAATAGTTTTATCAGATTGGTAAAAATCTGAGTAAAAAGAAATTCTTTTTACACAACCAAGTCTTTTATTCAGCCGACGTTTCGGTGACCGTCTGTCACCTTCCTCATCAGGGCTGGTTCACATCGCACTGCAGCACAGGTGTCGCTGCTATAGATGCATTCCTAAATGTACAATACATGTGCGAAACGTCGGCTGAATAAAAGACTTGGTTGTGTAAAAAGAGTCTCTTTACTCAGGGAGTTCTACTTGTCTACAACACTTGGGTGAGGTAGATGATGAAGATCGAGAGATTCAGTAGAAAATTCTGGAGAGTTAAAGTTTTTTTTAGTAGGAGAGCACTATTCTTACTATATAATAACAAGACTTAATTGTAGTTAAGTGCAAGTGTAGTTGAACTGCACATGAAGAAGGCCAACAGTTCAAGAAAACATACCGAATACCGAATCAAAATATGTAACGTTACCGGCTATAATGTATGAAGTATAACACTTAAGCAGCAAGTCTATCGCAGTCTATGGGTGAAAAATTAAGATAACGAAGATGATATTTACCGTCTTTGTCCACCTTGTCGAAAAAACTGTTGAACTGTTTTTCTCCGATGCCAACTTCGTCTCCTTCTCCAACCAGCTTTAAATTAAAGTAAAATAAAACAAGTAATAATTGTCAGTCAGGATATAAAGAAACTTTTAAACAGAAAGAAATGACAAGTTGCAGTGCTGTGCTCGTTGCGTTACCCTCTTTAGTGCGCGCGGGCAAATTTAAAAAAATCCGGCTAAAAATAAAAATGCTACTAAACCACAGGAATACAAAACTGGTATTGTGAATTTGCGGCAGTACTTAGCGACGTATACGACAAGCCGGTACATGCTGGCTTTTGGCGGAATTTATGAATCGGCACTGTACGCATGTACTTGAGTTCTTGAGTCTTGGAGCTTCGGTAGCCTGGGTGCCCGGCTTCGTATTGTCGCTATTACCATGGACTACCAAGGCCAGAGCCTCGGTGGGCGTGATTTTTGTTGGAACAGGCGAAAATCAATGCGCGCGCGGATGTCATCCATAAAATTAACTCAGTGCGGCCTTAACGACGTCACGTACCACGAGGTTGATGGCTTCATAGAACTCCTGCTTCTCCAGAAAGCCGCTCCCGTCCGTGTCCAGCTTGTCCCACGCCTGGTCTATGGCCGTCTTCATGTCATCCTGACAACAACAAAAAAACAACAAATAACGTCTTCATGTCATCCTGACAACAACACAACAATAAAGTCTTCATGTCATCCTGACAACAACCAAACAACAATAAAGTCTTCATGTCATCCTGACAACAACCAAACAACAATAAAGTCTTCATGTCATCCTGACAACAACCAAACAACAATAAAGTCTTCATGTCATCCTGACAACAACAAAATAACAACAACAAACAACGTCTTCATGTCATCCTGACAACAACAACAACAACGACAACAATAACGTCTTCATGTCATCCTGACAACAACAACAACGACAACAATAACGTCTTCGTGTCATCCTGACAACAACAACCAAACAACAATAACAACAAATAACGTCTTCGTGTCATCCTGACAACAACAACAACAAATAATGTTTAGGCCTAGTCTATAATCGTCTTCATGTAATCCTGACAACAACAAAACAACAACAACAAATAACGTCTTCGTGTCATCCTGACAACAACCAAACAACAATAACAACAAATAACGTCTTCATGTCATCCTGACAACAACAACAACGACAACAATAACGTCTTCGTGTCATCCTAACAACAACAACCAAACAACAATAACAACAAATAACGTCTTCATGTCATCCTGACAACAACCAAACAACAAATGACGTCTTCATATCATCCTGACAACAACAAAACAACAATAAAGTCTTCATGCCATCCTGACAACAACCAAACAACAATAACAACAAATAACGTCTTCATGTCATCCTGACAACAACAACGACAACAATAACGTCTTCGTGTCATCCTGACAACAAGAACCAAATAACAACAACAACAATAACAACAACAAATAACGTCTTCGTGTCATCCTGACAACAACCAAACAACAACAATAATAACAACAAATAACGTCCAGGCCTGGTCTATAGCCGTCTTCATGTCATCCTGACAACAACCAAACAACAATAAAGTCTTCATGTCATCCTGACAACAACCAAACAACAATAACAACAAATAACGTCCAGGCCTGGTCCATGGCCGTCTTTATGTCATCCTAACAACAACCAAACGACAACAACAATAAAGTCTTGACATGTCATCCTGACAACAACCAAACAACAATAAAGTCTTCATGTCATCCTGACAACAACGACAATAATAACATCTCTTCATGTCATCCTGACAACACAACAAAAACGACAATAACAACAACTGACGGTCAGGCCTGGTCTATAGCCGTCTTCATGTCATCCTGACAACAACCAAACAACAAGAAATATCTGATGATATTCTGACGTTTTTAAAATCATAGTCAGTTGCTTGAGTAACTGAATATCGAGTTGCTTGAGTAACTGCTTTTTGGCGCATCGTATTACCTGGATGTCTAACCTTCACCGACGTAAAAAAAAATAAATGAATAATTTAATCAACCCCGTAAACAAAATAACATTAAAATTCAGATTTACCTGCATACTAACTGGCAGCTTCCAGGTTCAACCATCCAAGATGGTGGACATTAGTGACGTCATAGTCACATGATTGCAAAAAAAATAGATCTTACCTCTCCCTTCATGAGACCCTGTAGGGCGAGTTTTATCTTTGCTTTGGGAACCGTCCTGGTCCTTTTCTTTTCTTCGCCTGACATGTCGGAGCCTTTTTTTTCTTCAAGCTACCTGTATTCCATGTCGAAATATCGGTAAGGTGGACAAGGTAACGTCTGCATAATAACTCCAAGCGTTGTCTACTTCGTGAAACATGGGCCCATTGTATTTTTAAAAAATTACGAGATCTAATGATAACTGTCAGTTTAACCGTTCTTTTCTCAGCTGTTTTAATACAACAACAATTTCTTTCCACTGCAGTTGGTTATTACAGTGTTACCCAAGTGAAGACAACGATATTTTCTGAACCTGCAAGAGAGGACCTGTGTAACATGTGGTGCCAAGTCTCGCACGAAAATCCAGGGGGCGTGTTCTTTAAAAGCCCGACTAGCTAATCTCCAAGCAGATCCCTCTCGGTGGCAAAAAGACAGTATCAAATTGGCCAGGCAGTATCCATTAGCCAGAGAAGCTCTGCGGCCACCGACGGTTGGTGGGGGTCAGGACAAGAAAAAAACGGCCATATATAAAAAGGTAACGATCATTCCCCCCACAACCTCTGCTTTAAAAGCCCGACTAGCCCCTCAGGCTCATCCATGCCAGGGACAGTGCATTGTTCTTGATCATACGCGTAGTGCCACGCATACTCTCCAAGCAGAGATTTGGCTTATTTACTGGCGTGTTTTAGGCCTATCTTAAGGCTCTCTTCCTTGTATTTTTATTTACAACATTCTAGGGGTGGCCAGCAGTAACTGTCCGGCAATATTTGGATACTGTTCTGCAAATCTGATACTGCCTTTGCAGCCACCAATACATCTGCTTGGAGATTACCATATGCATCTGCACAGCATAATAGGCTGTTCCAAGAAGCCTGTGCTGTCCGGTGTACACTCTACAGTTCAAACCCGAACTACTGTACATTGGGAGAGATTTACTTCACTTTTTTCCTGTGATTCAAACACATTATCACCCTAGCTGCCCGTCGCATAGATGCACGATCATTTTTAAGGGAATTAAACAATAGTTTTGGTAAAGCCCAGCGCCCAGATCCCGACGAACAAATACACCCAATTCTAGCCCGAAACTAGTTATGCCAAAACATGAACTGGGCCTAGAATTACTACTCTCTACCAGGCTAACTACTGTGGCTATATATAGAATATTTGCCAGGGGAGTTTGGCCGCCTTGTAGGTTTAACTGGCCGCGCATTTGGGAGGGAAAGAAACTACCTCCCCGCGGCCGGACTCCCTTGGCCAATTTTACTCTTTCTTGCCAAATTCTGCGATCCGTATTCCCGTAGAAAGGCCTGGTGGAGGCTATAGAATTACCACCGAAAGTCGCCGCAGTTTCAAGTAAACACACAAGAGAAAAACGGAGGAAAAGGAAAGAAGGCAGTACCCACCTGTAGTCTTCTGAAGTCTCTCTGGAACTGTGGGGACAACAAGTAGCTCGCTCACACTATACCTCAGGCGTCTCAACTGCCAATCAGATCACCCCATGTCATCGACGTCATACACCAAGCAATTAAAGGCAAAACTGGAAATACAAGCATGTATTCTGAAGAAGGCAATCTGTATGATATTGATGCATACTATCCCACGTTTACTTAGCACATTTGAATCAGCATTTCATAAGTTAGGAGTTTAAAACTGCAGAAACAAGCCCAAGCCAAGATCCTTTTTTTCCCCAGAGCCCTTTATTTTCTGGGTGGTACCCAAAAAAACCAATCCAAGTCCTTGCAGTAACCGTTTTTCGGAAGAATTTAGGGTATTTTTGCTCCTTGAATGTCGGTATACATTGGGGCACTGTTGTTTTAGCTTTGTATGTGACTAGAATATCGACTTTGAAAAATCGGGTTTTCAAGCCGAAAAATTGCATTGGATGCCTTTAAGCCTTATATGCCAGGTACATGTATGCAAAAACACCTGGTCTCTACCTGGCCTCGGGGAGTAGAAATAGGCCAAATAGATAAAGTAACATGCCAGAGTGGGCAAACTGTACTCCTTAATGCATTAGCAGACTAACTCCCCTGACATGTTGTCTATTTGGCCAATTTGTACTCTTTCCAGCTGCCTTCGAGTTTGAGGCTTAAAAACAATACAAATCTAGTCGCAGATGCTAGTAGCGTAACAAGAATTCAGAGAATACTGTGCAAAAATTTCACCCAGACTGCCTACCTGTTATTACCAGCCAAATGGGAGGTTTAAAGCTCTTATCACATATTCAAATCAATAATTTGGCTATATCTACAGATTATTACTATATTTTCGTTGGCACAAACGTACGTTTGTAGCTTCCATCATTATTAATAAAGTTTCATCATTAAATCAAAACTGAAGTTTTATGTTGTTAGGAATTGCCAAAGTTCTGTATTTAAAAAAAAATAAATAAATAAATAAAAAGGGCAATTAAAACTTGATGATGTCATGCATGTGGTACCAAAATTTATTTTGGGAACCTTATGTTGCTAGGTACCAATATTCAGTACAATCCCAGTTCTCTCTCATTCCTTTACCAGTAAAACAGTACAAACTCAAATCACCAAATTAGCCGCTCCAGAGACCTTAACCCAGCCAAGGTAGTTTGAAGAATAACAAGTATAGAATTATGAAAGGTTGATACATATAAGTCTGTTTTATTTCATTTTCTCACTTTTCTTACAGAGTGCAGGAGGCATTGTTGGTAAAGATCTTGCAAAAAAATTGAGATCAAAAGTCCTACAACCATTGGGAGTGAAAAACCACTGTGTCGGTGTGTACTAAAATATACAGAAGGAATTCCATTAACTCTTGGATAACATCCTCTGGACACTGAGAGCTACATCAAATTGCTTCAAAATCATCAAATATAAAGTTTTACGTCAGGTTTCTATGTGTTGAAAAGTTGCCAGAGAACTGTACCCCTTTTTTTTCTATCATACATTTTATCAAAACATGTCAATCTTGAAGTGTACGTAACAGCTACAAACATAATTCCACCAGGTCACATACATGTATATATCCTTAGGAATAGCCAATGACAATTGTATCCTATGTTCAGTGTTAGTGTTACATTCTCCCATAAGATGACAAGTTAAATGAAGTATCCGTAATCTATCAGGCTTCGGGAGGTGGCTGGAAAGAGTAGAAATTGGCCAAATAGAGAGAGATAACATGCCAGGGGAGCTGGTCCGCTAGAGAGTACGTTTTGCCGCACCCGAGAGCAGCAAACTGTTCTCTCCAGCAGACCAACTCCCCTGGCATGTTATCTCTCTATATTTGGCTGATTTCTACTCTTTCCATCCTCCTCCCAAAGCCTGATAGAGGCTATGTTTCTGTGTTAGTGTTACGTTCTCCCATATGATGACATGTTGAATGAGGTGTCCTGTCTGGTATGCCGGGCTGCCTTCTGTAGTGCCGACTGGACCATGTCTCGTGACACCCTCTCCACGTTCCGATGGTACACGGACAACTTCTCGGACAGATCCAGGTGTAACTGAAATGCAGTCAAACATTAGACAAAGTTAACGATTGCAAAGCAAATGGTACATTATGTGATTACCTTCAAATGTGCCAAAAAAAAAACGGCCAGGCGTTTCAGTTCCATGTGTATCTGAACAGTAGTCAAAATACTAGTAATCAACTCAAAATTACTCAAGTCATGACGTACTATTGTATGTTGGAAGCCCTACCTGTACAATTTAAAAGTTATAGTTAACTTTAATCTGTTATTTTCATTTTTCAAAGCTGCTTATATATAAGAATAAAAACAAGTTGATTTGCACCTTGGCATAGCTGTGGTTCCCCTCTGCTGTCCTGAGTGTGTACAGAAGGTGGTCGATGGCTGTGTACGGTAACCACACACTGGGCGACGTCGCATGAAGGGCACTCTGCAACAGCAGTACAGAAGATATAATTGAGAACAATTATTTAAAAAGTCAAAACTGAATATGATCCATGATGTAAAAGTGTGATTTGAAACTTAAAGATAACAATGGAATGCAATTTGTTCGCAGTACTACATAGAGATTTTGGGGCAATTGAAGCGATTGCATCAATTTGCATGGAGTGCACTCCAAAATATCAGCAAGGAAGACGAACAAATGTTAAATGTTAAACCTTGAGCCTCCTAAGGGAACTGTTGGCACCAAATTTGTACTGGTTATGAGGTTAGGCAGCAGAGAGATGGTTAACAGTCAATACTTTAGTTCTAAGACATAATTCATAATAACACAATTCATTATGATAGAATTCGGCTGAACAACAATTTCAATCAGTATCCTACTCTATGTATGGGTCAGAGTTGACAGGTCATGACCCCTCACCTTTAACCCGAAGTACTCGGTGCCCTTCCCCAGCACGGCATCGATGTACTCCCCCACAAGGTGACACGCCTCCTCCAGCAGGTCAAAGTTCAAGTACAGTCTCAGCAGCTCAGAGGCATTCTTTTCCTGCAACAATCACAAAATTCAAGACATTCCTTAATTCTTAACATTTAAGCTTGTTTTGTCGGTGAAGATTAGATATCCAGGTAATAAAATATGCCAAAAAACTCAAGCAACTGGATAGGATTTTGGAAACAGTCAGACATTTCAGTGACCATCCACTACCTTTGGTCAGTAACACTGGAGAGTTGTCAGAAAAGCAGGTGGTTTATAAACACGAACTATTGATTGATTATGCAAATCAGTAAAGACAAATTTTTTGAAAGACTAACTTTTTCTTTTTCTTTCAGGTCATCCTCAACTGAGATGAAGTAGATGCTTATTAATTTTTAAGTAGGTACGTACATTGTACCTTCAATATGGCTCGCATAACGTTAGCCCAGCACTGGTAATGCTGAGGTCACATTTCGAAACCGGGGCCCGACCGGGCAGTCTTATAGAATGAAAAGTATGATATAAAAGACAACAAAGCACAGAAAAGTTTTTGATGATAAGGCCACACCAATTTAATTTCTTGGTTAACGGATTTTTCTAGAAAAATCATGGAGCGGGCGGGCGAAAAAAAAATAAAAATAAAAACAGGCCTAGGCATCCTATTATGGTCCAAAATGGTACGAAGGAGCCATGAAGTCAACACACCAGGCTGGTTCAAAATTTAAACAATGAATTTTGAACTTTTATTGATACCATTGCATTGGAAGATGGAATAACTGTAACAACTAGGATGAAAAGGACTGTTTTCAACTGTTCATGGCAAAATATGAGCATTTTACAGTTGATTCTGAATTTTTATTTTTATTTGCAAATCAGAAAAAAATGAAGCGGCGAATCCGTTAACCAAGAAATTAAATTGGTGTGGCCTAATCATGGGCACTCTATCTATATACTCTTCATATGAATTGTTAGATTTTCGTTCATACAAACAGCCCGACCGGGCCCTGGTTTGGAAATGTGACCTCAGCATAAGGGCTCTTTGGGTTCTTTTTTTTAAACTTAAAGGTCACTGATGTTACAGAAGAACAGATCCTCCTCAATTGTAATTTTGAAGGTCGCAAAAGCTTTTGAAACTATTAATTGCTAAAAGTAAAGGTAACCAACGTCAACAGAATATGTCTTGACCTTGTTAAAGTTAGAAATCACAAGGTTAAGGGTCACGGAACACTCCAGAAGTACTGACCTTGTACGCCCTGACCAGCCAGGTGGGGAGGGGGGCGCCCAGGGACAGCAGTTTGTTGGCCACACTCTTGTGGTAACCTTTGACCCCTGTGATGTCAAACCTCTCCAGATAAGCCTGCAGTAGCTGCCAGGCCTGGTCAGCGGCACTAAAGGGAAGAAGTTAGGTATATTGTTTAACTACATGAAAGTTCATTCTGTGTTGGTATAGTTACACAATTTAGAGTTAAAACTTTTGATCCAACACAAATAAGTTCTCTCACATACATGAAGAGCTTTCGACCAATCAAGCTGGTCTTCCTCAGTAGACTGAGCCAGTGAGGTTTGTCACATGGCTTCTTTGAAGTGTGACGTAAACTCTGAGTCAAAAGTATGTATCTCGTAGACGATGTCTACCTTTGACCCAGTGTTGACGTCACACTTCAAAGAAGCCACGTGACAAGCCTCACCGGTGATCAGTTTACTGACTCAGAGTCAGAGGAAGACCAGAATCAGTGAATGAAAGCTCTATGACTGGTGTTGGATCAAAAGTTTTAGCTCTAAACAAGTTTGTTGTTTGTTTCTTGTAATGCATATTCCGTGATCGCCAGTTAAATTGTGACCAAACCAGCTTAGTACAGTAAGCTGCATAAGTGTTATATTTTCAGGCATGGCCATGATATTTGTGGGAACGAACAGTATGATATAAATGACGACAAAATCAATGATCCCAAAATGATAACAAGCATACAAAATGTAATCTGTCTATGCGTATATTCTTAGATTAAAAAGTCAATAAATTAATAAAGTTAGGGCTTACGTGATTGGCTTAGAGGTGTGTGTGAAGGGGATGTCGTTGGCTCCCAGCCAATCAAAGCCTTCCTTCTTTCCACCAACTTTGGGGATGTCTGGACCACTCAGTGTCAGTCGAACACATCTTGAAAAGTAAAACGATTGCAAAATATTGGTTACATGTTGAACAGCTTGCCGTCTCTTTACGGCTAACCATAACACAACCATGATTTGAAAGTGGCAGTATATTGCGAACAATAATTTTCTAGTCTTTGAACCTAAATACACCTAAAATGACTGGCCTTAGGCATGAGACAGGCAATTGTTCAAGTTTTCAAATTGACAGGGATGTTAAGCTGAGGTCCATTCTACATTGTATATTGTAATGTACATTTACAGAAAGTGTTAAAGGACATTGCTAGGTACAGTGAACAGTGAATCTGTAAACACTGTACATACACATAGCATCTGTCTTCTCTCTGTCACCACAAGTGGAAGAATATCTCCTCCTCTGTGAGCTAAAATGGTTCTAGATCACTTTCACTTTAACGTTCACTTGAAGCAGACTTACTTGGAGGCCAGCCCTTCAAACACAGGCACGAGTGTGAGTCTGAAGGCCTGTGACAGAGACACGGCGTTGTCAAACAGTCCTGCCTGCACCAGCAGGGCTACTGTCTCCTCAGCAGACAGGGGAGGACCTGCAGAAATAAACAACATATGAATCCCAGTTATACCATCAAGGCATTAACATGAGGGAGGGTTTCCACCACCTCAACTTACACAGAGTGAACCCACAGGACAGAGGCAGGCTACCAGCAATCATCAGCAAGCAGTTTGTAAGCATTGTCAAGTGACTACAACTACACATACATTTTGTGAATTTCACTTTTTCTCACTTCTTGGAAATGGAGAAAAGTAACAACAGATTTTTAAAACTCATTACACATTAACCAAGGCGATCCAAAATAAAAAAAAACAACTTCAGAATCTGATTAAATTTTAAACCAGGGCTTAACGACAGTCCCCTAGTCATACCTGTAGCGTGCGCAGGATCAGGGTCCCTCTGTATCAGGTGTAGTCTGGCCAGAACCACCATGTACATACCTGTAGCGTGCGCAGGATCAGGGTCCCTCTGTATCAGGTGCAGTCTGGCCAGAACCACCATGTACATACCTGTAGCGTGCGCAGGATCAGGGTCCCTCTGTATCAGGTGTAGTCTGGCCAGAACAACCATGTACTCCTTCTCCAGCTCTGACAACTCAAGGATCTCTACCTGCTTCTTCTCTGGAAAACAAAACAACAAAACAAACACTTATGGTAATGTTTGCAAAGCAAAATTTAATGCATAATGTTTAACTTAACTTGGTCTAGCCTAACATTAACTACAGTAACTCAAACGCATTCATATATAATAAGGAGATCAACCTGAGTCCTCTCTAACTTCTGTTCTGCTACATAATCATTAATGTAACCCAACACCACAGGGTGTTTGCTACAGCACCAGTTACCATGGCGACAGATGTCTGGTTCAGGTCATTGACCTTATTTGTTTGGAGAAGAAGAAGAGGAAGGAACTGAGCAAAAGCAATATGTTTTCCTTCTGCAAAGGTTAAATTCTATCATTGACATCGCAGAGAAAACAGCAGCAAAGTAAACATGACGGTTATGCACTCTCTGCTTCTGAAAATATATTTTTTCTGTGGTGCCAGGTTTCAGATGACATTCTAAATGTACATTACATTTCTCTTCACAAAATAATAAATTACAGTTGGAACCAGCACCAGTAAATACAAACTGGTATCAAGACCAGACACTGATAAAAGTGTACATTTGTTCCACTAACTGGGGCAGATCCCTACACTCATGTTACATTTCTCTTCACAGTTCACAGAATAACAGTAAGAACCAGTTCCTTACTGTCAGGCAGTCTGCGGTCCCCAGTGTAGTCTCTTTTTGGAGAAACACGCCCCTCCTCCTAAAACAGGTGGAGAAACAAACAGCATTAATATAGCCTGAATCAGGATTTTAGTGAATGGCATCTGGACAGCTACAGTAAGGGCTAGCCTAGTCACCAAGCATACACAAACCCTTAGCATACACAGACACAAGAAACTGCTTCAAAATAATGCTATGTGACAATAAAAGTTGAGGGGAAGCTATCTTAATGTTAGGACTCATTGGAGCTAATAGTATGTCAAGTATGATCTTCAACAAGGAATATTTTTGACAGTTACAACATAATATCTTTAAAGTTAGAATGGCTTATCTATCTTAAAAAAACAACAGCCCAGTTGACATTTTCATGCTACCCATTGATACATAGTAAGACTAGACCTTCTCTCCACACTGGAATGAATTGGGACTTACTCCAAATTTTCAGCTGATTCCTTCAACCTTGTCCACATAAACTTAAATTTCACGTATACAGTATCAACATGTTCAATCAGCAATAATTCCAATCAAATTAATTATTCTAATTACCGTAGCAGTCACTACCCTGACTGGTTTGACGATCCAGGCATATTTTGGGTCCACCAGTCGGAGTGTGTTGATGGCAGCCAGATAACACTTGGCCTGTTTCTGTAGACTTTTCACACCTGGGAGCTCTCTTCCTAGTCTCAGGCCATACTCGTACATCGTACTGCCAGCTGTGGAACAAACAAACAAACAAACAAACAAGGTTAGATCATCCACACTCTACACTGCTAAATAAGACTAAAAAAGGGAACTTCCATCTGATTTCTTTAAGCTTGTCCAAACCCAAGAAAACTGGTTTGGGAAGATAGAAAACAGTTACTGTACCAAACAATGCCTACACTAGTACATGTCAAGCAGATACAGATGGAGAAATTCACTCAAAAAAGAAAACATCGGCAGAATGTACTGCACTTGCACAAAACCCGTAAAATATAGCCCTTTGGCAGAATACCTCTTTTACGGTCGTAATACTAGCATATTTAAACATGACATCCCGTCATTCAGGTATTTAAAAACGACCTCCCATCCATAGTTTTCAATTGTGTTGGAAAAGATGTGAATCCAGGTTTTGCAAAGATGCAGCACGTTCTGCCGACATTCAGTTATGAACAGAGGTCGCACTGCATGGTAAAAGTGGCAAAAGACTGGTGAAGACACCATGAACCTTACCATGACAACTTGTTTATTTTTTCCACACACCCATTTCAACAAGCCAAAAATTACTTACTCAAAGACATGACACAAAGCTTGCAATAGGTAGGAAAGTTTGAAAGGTTGCTCTGACCCGTACCTTTCCTGTAGCTGCCCCTGTAGATGTGAAACGCGTACAGAAGGTCGTAGTAGTTGTGAGCTGTCAGGTCCACCGAGCGTGCACGGGACTCAATGATATATACAACCTGGCAGGGTAAACAAACAGGGAAAGTTACAAGAATCTACTTAGGCCACACCGACTTAATTTTATGGATGACATCCTCTGAAGACCCCCAAACTAGTGCGCGCGGGCGAATAAAATAAAAGTCCGGCCAAAAATAAATATGCTACTAAACCACAGGAATACAAAGCTGGTATTGTGAATTTGCGACAGTACTTAGCAACGTATACGACATGCTGGCTTTTTGCGGCATTTATGAATTGGTACTGTACTTATGTACTGAATTTTTGACTCGCGGAGCTTCGACTTCGATAGCCTGGGTGCTCGGCTCCGTTTTGTCGCTGACTACCATGGACTACCCAGGCCTAGAGCCAGGCCAGAGCCTCGGTGGAGGTGATGTTTTTTTTGTTTTTTGTTTTAGGGTGACAGGCGAAAATCAATGCGCGCGCGGATGTCATCCATAAAATTAAGTCAGTGTGGCCTTACAGTAATCTACTTATCTTATTTATTGGTAAATGCAACAATACTTCAAACTGATTTTTTTTAACCACCTGAAATCTTCAACGGTCAAGAATTTGCGCTACAAAATGAAGAAAACATTGCCATTGGGCATCGTGAAGTGTCGGCCTCAATAAATTATGTGGTCACAGTTTTGCCACTTCTAAACCCTGGTAGTGAAGTTCTTGCTACAAAATTTTGCTGTAAAGATGCCCCATTTTCCATTGGGAAATTTTTGCTGAGACATCCCTTCCGTATTTTGTATATGCCCTGAACCTAAACCTCTGGACTTTGAATCCACATCTGGACAAACATGGGTTTAGGTACTACATTGTACACAGTGCTACAACTGTTGATGACCTTACTTCATCATGTAAGCCGACATACGGGAACTCCACGAGAGTCTGTAGCTGAGACCGCTCACAAAGGACCACGATGAACTGTCTCAGGCAGTCTTTTCTCCTGCAGAAAATGTGTTAGGGTTGCAATCTTTGTGATATTCAAAGACAAATCAAACTCTACTACTGGATAAGTAATGGAGATAACTTCCGGACATCTGTCACTCTTTTTCAGCATCACTAAATGAATTGAGAGCACAAGTTGACACTAATTAGTAAATACACGGGAAGGAACTGGAAAAAAAAAACTGAAATTGACGAAGACTCGTATCACTATTATATAATGATGTAAATGAGGATAAGGTAGTTTCTATGGTAAGAAAATACCATAGGAACTGCTACTGTCCCTTGGATCTTAGTGATAATTCTTTAAGGCTAATAAATAGCAAGACTTGGGGGTAATGGTTTCTGCATTGTTTTTACTATGAACCAAATTTTCAATGTTACCAGAACCACTGTGGATGTACATATTGTGACTATGCAGAAATAAGTATTTCGAGCCGTCAATGAAATTTGGGACTACGTCCTCCCCACCTTGTATGATCAGGGTTGGCCGTCATGGCTGCGTAAGCCTCATTGTTGTGGCCCAGTTCCAGGTGGTACTTAAACACCTTTGACCACAGCATGGGCTGGAACAAAACAAATACAGGTGGGAGTTAGAGATAGCAGCAAGCAGGTAAGATAGTGGGACTGCTACAAATGTAGACAGGGCTTGAAATACTGAGTGCATGTGCACCTTAGTGCACCCAAATTTGGAGCTGTGCACCCAATTTTTTTTGTGGGTGCACCAGTGCAACCACATATTTTCATAGTTACTGTAGTATGCAGCATATTCTTAGCATCTAAGTGTCAGAAAATCATTGTTGAAGTACTTTTCTTTAGAAATGAAACCTCATTAAATTTTGCTGACATTCTACTTACTACAGTACTAACTTTGTTTTATATGGTGCACCCAAATATTTTCTTGTGCACCCAATTTTTTTTAGTTGGGAGCACCAGTGCACCTATTCTCAAAAATGTACATTTGTACTTACAATGTTGGGATCATCCGGCTGTGCCATGCCGATGGCAGAGTTGGCCAGAGAGATGACCAGTTCTGGTACCTCAAACTGTTCAAGCAACCTCAGGACCTGTCAACACACATGTAAGGTAAAACCCAAATGTCACACACTGTCAATGTGCACACAAATGATTCATATTTGTTTATTTGTTTATTTGAATTTACCATGTGTACAAGTATACAAGTGGAAGGGAGGACAAAACAGGTGCATTGACACCTTTACATATAAGGTGTATGAAGTAGTATTTTGAGGATCATTGGGAAGCAAGACCTCTGGCCAATCTTTACAAGTATGTGATACAGTAGTACAATATATACAGGATAGGCTAGTTTTCACAACCAATATCTATATCCCCTAACCTTGACCAGGTAGAGTACAGGTAGATGCTCCAGTTCCTGGTCTGTGGGCTGTAGGAGTTTGTTCAACAGGAAGTCTTCGTTCCCCACACCATGGACTCCCTGTTGGAAAATATTTCACTGGTTAACTAACTTTTTTTTATTTACATATATTTATTGAGTATTGGGCAAAAAGCACAAGTTGGATATAATATAAAGTTATATATAACACCTTCTAAAACATACAAGTGTAAAACACATTGACAAAATACATGCATAATTACAAGGTGGGTAAAACCAAAAGTAGTTGATGATCTATCAATTACGAGAATCTACTCGTACAGTAGATGAAGTTTTGGGCTGTAGGCCTCATATCAATTAGGATTTTACCATGGACAATATTGACTTAAGGAGGCCATATTATGTACTAGTACCTGTAAGAAGCAGTCCACGGCTTTGTGAGGCTCCCCACAGTTCAGGTGGGCTGCTCCCAGGAAGAACCTGCGACTGGAGGTGTTCCACACACACCAGCTGTCCAGCAGGCGCACATACTCCTGCAGGGGGAGGCATGGATCAGGGGTTTGGGGTTCTAGTCCCGCTCTGTAAGTACATGTACTCAACAATAGGTGTTCTACATGTAAGAGACTTTAGAGGAGCTGTCTACTGGAGGTGTTCCACACACACCAGCTGTCCAGCAGATGCACATACTCCTGCAGGGGGAGGAAATAATCAGGGGTTAGGGGTTCTAATCCCATTCTGTAAATACTCAACAACAGGTTTTCTACATGTAAATGTAAGAGACTTAGAGACGCTGTCTACTGGACGTGTTCCACACACACCAGCTGTCCAGCAGATGCACATACTCCTGCAGGGGGGGGGGGATGGATCAGGGGTTAGGGGTTCTAGTCCTGTTCTGTCTGTACAAGTACTCAAGAAAAGATGTTCTACATCTACATGTACACATGTAAGAGACTTAGAGGGCCTGTCTACAGGACGTGTTCCACACACACCAGCTGTCCAGCAGGCGCACATACTCCTGCAGGGGGAGGCATGGATCAGGGGTTAGGGGTTCTAATCCCGCTCTAAAGTACTCAACAACAGGTGTTCTACATCTACATGATTGTGTATTGAAACTTTAGAGGAGCTGTCTACTGGACGTGTTCCACACACACCAGCTGTCCAGCAGGCGCACATACTCCTGCAGGGGGAGGCATGGAGCAGGGGTTTGGGGTTCTAGTCCCATATAATTATACAACAATGAAATTCAATACAATGTTTGTGCATGACTGTCAGTCACTGGTTGAATAAGGTTTACTGTGAAAAACCTACATGATAGTAAATTTTTTTAGATATTTCTTAAACCTTGACTGTTTCAGCATGTTGGCAGAAGCTGCTGCACTTGCCTGAAAACCTGTTATGCACTGTGCTGTGTCAGAAAAGATGTCGTCTACAATGGGTAAAATTCTCATGCAATATTGACTAACACCCAATCAAAAATAATAAATCTGAGTTCGTTCTGCCGACGTGCTGACTTCATCTGGGCCATATGAATAATACTATGAAAGAACAACTTTTGAGACTGTTGTTTGTACCTGTAACTGCAGATACTGGCACTTGGTCATGAGGAATTCTGGGAAGAGGCTGCTGGGGCTCATGGGATACAGCAGCTGCAGTATGTAGAGCACGGCGGTCTGTAGCACCCCGGACCAGAGAGGACACGGGTCCTGGTCCAGCTCCGCACTGCCCGCCAACAGGCTCCCCAGCTGCTGACCTCCGACCCCGTGTAGGAACAGCGCCAGCAGGCTGCCCTCCGTCATCACTATGGAAACAACAGCATACAGCTGTCAATCATCAAGCTCATAATACATAGGTGAAGGTTAGACATCCAGGTGATAATGCCTTGATTCATGCCTTCAAGTACCAGAACCAAGGAGGTGTTCAAGAATTCATTCTTTCCTAGAACTAATGTGACAGTGGAACTCACTGTCACCAAGTACAGTAGGGGCATTGTCATTAGATAAATTTAAACAATGTCTAGAGTTAGATGTTCAAGGGTTAGGTGTAACAAGTCGATCGGTGTAATATAGCCAGCTGCCGCCGCGCTGCATGCCTGCGAAGCTGGTGTGTTACGCCGAAAGGCAGTTATACCGGCTATACAGATACAGAAGCTGGTGTGTTACGCCGAAAGGCAGTTACAAATGTATACCGGCTATACAGATACAGATACAGATACAGATAAGATATGCCAAAAACCAGTAACTGTTACTCAGATTGCAACTGGATATGATTTTGGAAACGGTCAGACGTTTCAGGTAGCATCCACTTAAGCTTTCGTAAGTGATACTGTAGAGCCTGCCTGCTTTTCTGACAACCCTCCAGTGACACTGACGAATGGTAGTGGATGCTATATAATTTTATAACATGACGTCACAGAAGTGGTGGACTGCTCAATCCTTGACAAAGACTGGAGTTGTACAGTAAAAAAAATTGTGATGTCTCGTGTTGAAAATTACTTTTTAAATGTGTGTCGTTATTGCGTGTTTGTTTGTTTGTTTGTTTAGGATCTCTGTGTGACTGGCTGGTACAGGACAACATAAAATTCCTGCTGAACTCCTCTTAGAGATTTCCCACTTTTTGACTGCTTACTATTTTTTGACAGTTATGTACCATGTAAATATATATCATGTATAATGTATTTGATAGAGGCATGTATAATTAAGTGAAGTTGATTAATGTGACATTTAGTGATTAAGCTGAAAATTATTGATGTACATGTATGATGCCAACACCAGGCTCATTTTTGTATTGATTAAAAAAAAAAACTTACAGTATCTGGGGAGGCCTGTGCCCAGATCTGAGATGTCCATGGTCTGTAGCTGCCTCAGGTTCATGTCTCTGTAGGACAAAACATCATCACAAATTGTAAAACCCCCAAAACTTCAACTGTAAGCCTTACATCACTTGCAATGCAAGTAGACATTTAATTTAATGCCTGCCCCCTTTCCATAACAGGTTGTGATTCATCTAAAAACTGTTATCTACTGTATGTTTAATTATTACCAATATAATTTGTCAACTGTTGGTGGAAGGTCCTGGACAAGCCATGAAGGGTTTTTACAAAATTGTATCTGCCCCCAGCATATCCTGGTTTGTTATGCTCATACTACTCTCTTTTGTTAAGTTCATGCTAATTTCACTATATGCTCATCTTACTACTCTAACTTTATATGTTATCCAGTGGAAACGTGGTCTACACAGAGATTCTCAAAATAATCTTCTAAAACTAAACAAAAAACAAAAGGTGAAAGGTTAACATGAATGTTCATCTGAGATGGTAAAATACATGAAGAAAATCAAACTGTTCTCCAAAATAATGTGGCTAATAGTCACGTGTCCACCGCACTTGCATAATAAAGCTGATGAAGCGATTAAGTCGAAAATTTCTGGTGAGTTATTTTCGTTGTTGAGTTGGAGAACAGTTTAATTTTCTTCAAGGTGAAAGGTTACTTCTACTCACAGGCTGGTGCTGGGAATGTGTGTGTAGGTAGCTGTGGAGACCCAGGTGATGACGTGATACACCTGCATCAGCTGGGCTGTCCTGGGAATGAGATCTGACTGCAGCTTGTTCAGACTGTCCTGGGACAGAGAGGCCTGCCACACAAACAAAGGAAAAAGGTCATACAACGACATGGGTAGAAGTTCACAAGTTCAAGTCACTTAATTTACAATCAAAGCACTAAAATATTGGTCAAACAACATTTTTTTATCAATATCTTTTATTACTTATAAAAGCCCTTGTCTTGCAGAGCCCATATACATGTACATATGGGGTGTGCATACAGTACCATCTACGTGTATATAGCACCCTGTATATGTACAATATGGGGATATTTCTTGTGCAACGCATCACATCACAGCAAAACGCAACAAAAGCAGAAGTAACTATGTCATCGCACCAGGCAAAAAAAGTCAAGGGTCTATGACCTGATTATGACAATCACATGAAATTATTGAAAAATTTTATGTGAAAAATTCCAGCTGGACAGGGGTTATTTTCAAAACAAGATGTCTACAACACAATGAATCTTGCAGTTTCAAAAAAAAAAGAAATTACAATTTTTGCCAAATAAGGTGAAGCTTTGACCCTTACCCTTTGCCCCATCCTTCCCATGAGGCCTTGCAGCAGCAGCAGGTCGCGGCAGATGGCGAGACGTGTGGTTGCGAGCCCCCTAGCGGACGTCTCCAGTACTGCATGTCCCGCCGCGCTGCCAAACACGTGGTTCAAACTCAGCTGTCTCAGGGGCTCCCCGGCTGGAAAAACATTTTTGTAACACTACCTTTTAGACATTCATGTAGAAATGTTCCCTTATCATTCAGCATTCATGGCATCATTGCTGTTATAGTATCCTTGGTGAATTAAGTTATGAAGCACAGTAAAATCTGTCCACAGCAACTGATGAGGGAACAGAAGACAGGCTAGGTGAACACAGGAGAGGATTCAAAATACTAGTACTTGGGTCAGGAATCAATGGGAAATACAGTCTATAGGTGGTCCTTATACATAGAGGTAGTCATTAGTATGGGTTTGACTGAACATACAATGTAAATAGCCAGGTTGTCTTTCTGTAGGGGTGGTCGCTAGTTTTGACTGTAATTCAATCCCTTTTTCCGAACAAACAAACAAACAAACAGACCCAGATCAGGCACAGCAAGGTTCTCCGGGTCTCCCCCTGTCACATCCATGGCCTGCAGTACCATGTCGATGGCCCTGGGGGCGTCGATGATCGTCTGCAGACTGGACTCCAAGGTGCTGATAACCTCAGCAGAGGACTGGTCCACATCTCTGCAACAGGAGGGGGGGAAGGGTCAGATTTTACTTAAAGACTAGGTATGGTTTCTTTTTGGTATGGGGGGATCAGGGGTTCTAGTCCCACTCTGTAAGTACTACAAAGACTAGAGAGAGAGAACCTAATCCTTTATCTGTCAGTGAAGGTTAGACATTTTTTGACATTTTATCTTGTAAATATCAACGCCATTCAGGCAACATTGTATGTCATGTTTGACTGTTATGTTTGGTATCTTAATTAAGAATTGATTGAATTGAATAGACGTTAGACATCCAGGTAATAAGATATGCCAAAAAGCAGTTACTCAAGCAACTGGATGTGATACTCTCTAGTGTCACTGACGAAAGCTAGTGGATGCTACGTAAAACGTCTGACCGTTTCCAAAATCATATCCAGTTGCTTGAGTAACTATTTTTTGGCTAATCCTTTATCTATTCAGAAAAAAAGATAACCTACCGGCCTCAGAGATGACGTTATTGACCAGTGGTTCAACAATGTTCTACGACACCCACTGCCTCTACAGCCTCAAAAATAGCCATAGGCAGGACCTTAACCTTTGCCTTGCACATCTTGTACTTCTCTCTTATATATCATACATTCATCAGAAAAACAGATAACCTACCCGGCCTCAGAGATGACGTTGTTGACGAGTGGCTCTACGATGTTCTGCGGAGTCTCCAGGTGATACAGGTCCTGCTCCACGGCTGACACCACGTCCGGGGTTAGCTGGTCCCGGATCAGCCGCAGGCAGTCACCCAACAAGACCACGTCACGACACAGCTTCTCATCTGGGGTGAGAATAAACAGCAAATAAGCGAAAAAACTAGCAACTAAATGCATGATACATATATGGGCTCCGCAGGACAAGGGTTAAGCGAAAAAGCACGCCAGGAATCAGGAACCCAGACCAGATCTCTATTGCTTGTAAAACTTCTTCCTTGGCTTTTAGACTTAAGACGTGTCAGCAAAAGAAACTTAGAAGAGTCACTGCTAAACGTTTGGAGCAACTGAGGTCACTTTCTATGGCAACAAATTGGGGACATTTTAGTGGATGTTTCTTTAAAAAGCTTGGCTGTTTTCTGATGAAAAACTCACCATAGGTCCTTGCCAACGGCCTGTCAAAGCCTTGCTAAAATTCACGCAACAAAACAATCATGAACACAAATGAGCCTTCACCAAAGGACATATGAAGATTTAAGGAAGAGAAAGATCTCCCGTGCCCTTATGCAGAGTGTAGGGTGGTTCCATTTCTGTAGCCCTTGGGCGACACACAGTTGTGCAAGGCTCTACGGCACGGCAGGGGGCTGGTCCGCTGGTAGTGCTGTGTGTTTGACCTTCCCATACGCTTTCTGATATGTGCTGAGTGCAACAATGTAAGCAGAGAAAGAAGTGTGTGCCATTTTTTAAGTCTTTGGTATGACCCGGCCAGGGTTTGGACACATACCTGTCCAACACGCCCAGTGTTCAGATTCTGCCAGAACGTGAAAGTTCCCCTACCTGCGATGTTGAGTGGAGCAGCAGACAGGTGTTGAGGCTGACAGACCCCCTGCGGAGACAGGTACAGGTGTTCCACTCCGTCACAAGGTCGTAGGAAGGACACAGCCCCCTGGGAGGAACACAAACTCATCCTTTACAAACTTACTGCAATTTTATTACAGAAAAGAATGTCAGAAAAGCAGGTTTATAAGTATGAACTATTGATTAAAGACAAATTCGTCTTTATTACTTTGCATATCAATATTAATAAAAACACTTAATATATAAAGCTGTCTTTCTGACAACTCTCCAGTGTCACTGACAATAGGTACTTGATGCTACCTGAAACGCCTGGCCATTTCCAAAACCATATCCAGTTGCTTGTGAATGAGTAAATGTTTTTTGAAACATCGGAGTTGTTGTTACCTTTTTGACCAGACAGACCATAGCCGTGGTACTGTGTACAGCACAGGTAGAACTTGTTCCAACACTGAACTCTACTGTCTACAGTAATCTATATACAGTAAGACATTGTGTGAGTATTCCTACCTTTTTAACCAGACAGACCATAGCTGTGTCCTCATCACTGTAGACACCCAGTGGTCTGGCTGCCACCTGATGGTACTGTGTACAGCACAGGTAGAACTTGTTCCAACACCACAGTCTACTGTCTCTACAGTAAGACATTGTGTGTTTTATCCTACCTTTTTGACCAGACAGACCAAAGCTGTGTCCTCATCACTATAGACACCCAGTGGTCTGGCTTGATGGTACTGTGTGCAGCACATGTAGAACTTGTTCCAACACTGCACGCTACTGGCTACAGTAAGACTGTGATTTTCCTACCTTTTTGACCAGACACACCATAGCTGTGTCCTCATCACTATAGACACCCAGTGGTCTGGCTACCACCTGATGGTACTGTGTACAGCACAGGTAAAACTTGTTCCAACTCCACAGTGTCTACAGTTACTGTAAGACATTGTGTGTTTTATCCTACC
Source organism: Branchiostoma belcheri (assembly GCF_001625305.1). Taxonomy (NCBI): domain Eukaryota; kingdom Metazoa; phylum Chordata; class Leptocardii; order Amphioxiformes; family Branchiostomatidae; genus Branchiostoma; species Branchiostoma belcheri. Next base: position 233,376 of record NW_017803854.1, on the reverse strand, counting down.
TTTTTAACCAGACAGACCATAGCAGTGTCCTCATCACTATAGACACCCAGTGGTCTGGCTGCCACCTGATGGTACTGTGTGCAGCACAGGTAGAACTTGTTCCAACACTGCAGCTGGATTTGGTAGTACTCCTCCTGTTGTACCTCGTACTCTGTCACTGCATTCTGGATCTGGGCACGGAAAAACACACATCAACCTGGGTCTGATCAAACTGTTCATTTCAGATGAAAGAGGTCTATACAGAACAAATGATGTCTGTTATCGTTTCTTCCATATCCATTGAGTATCTATTTCATAATGATAATATGTATTTTCTACATGTACATGTACCATGATCCTGTTTTGCAGCAGTCATAGCCTTTTGAGAGAGAGAGAGAGAGAGAGAGGGGGGAAAGAGGAGGAGAGAGAGAGAGAGAGGAG